>NC_142010.1:257711669-258069169 GCF_049901735.1 Notechis scutatus | reverse complement strand
AAGCATGTAAAAATGCAGGTGGGGAAATAGGGACCACTTTGGTGGGAAGGGAACAGCATTCCGTGAGCCTTCAAGCATTTAGTCATGCCGACCACATGACCACGGAGACGTCTTCGGACAGCGCTGGCTCTTCGACTTTGAAACGGAGATGAGCACCGCCCCCTACAGCTGGAAACTACTAGCATGTATGTGTGAGGGGAACCTTTACCTTTTACCTTATTCATAAAGAAAGATCAAATCTCATTTAGTTTCAGGGTGGAATTAATTTGCCTATATTTTTCACACTTAACAACCATTACAGCATCCCCATGGTCACATGATCAAAATTCAGGTGCTCGTCCACTGACTCACATTTATGACGGTTGCGGTGTCCAGGTGATCCCCTTTGGGGACCTTCTGACAAGCAAAGTCAATGTGGAAGCCAGATTCACTTAACAATCATGTTTCTAACATAAGCAATGTAACAATTCCTTTAAACAATTGCGCCAAGAAAATTCATAAAATAGGGCAAAACTCACTTAATAAATGTTTCACTTAGCTACATAAATTCTGGGCTCAGTTGTGGTCATAACTCAAGGACAACCTGTAAAATAAAAATGCCAAATAGCCACAGGGAGTTCTGACTAAGGCTGCCTGAGACCATAATTAAGCACACGCTTAGTCCAAACAAGTCTCTTTTTATTTCAACGCTGGGAATTATGTTCATTCCCAGCCCATAAACAGTCCCTCGAGATAAGCACCCACCTTTCTCTCCTTTGAATTGCTGCCAACAACTAAAGTGCCAAATTAATTGTAAAAAACTAACCGAAGTACAAAGTCCACACAGAGTTTCAAGGTTTAATCCAAACAGAGCGAACGACTTTGCTTCCTGCAAAGGTTTCTCTACCTTTGCACTTCCTTTATATCTTATGGGAGGGGCAATCACCTCCAAGCCTTACTCCTGAGTCGCTCCTTTTGTCTCAGCTGCTCTTGCCTTCTAGCAGCTCTGCGCACATGCACACTGGGAACAGGCTCCCTTTGTTCCTCTGCCTCACTGCTGCCAGTCAGCACACAACTCCCAGATGGTCCTGGCCCCATCTCTGCTTCGGACACAGGACCCTCGTCCGAGTCCTCTCCAGACTCCTGGACTGGTTCCAGTTCTTTTCCACTTTCTGATTCTGCTGCTGTCTGCACAGGCTGCCAGCGAACCACAACACAGGAATCTTGATGGGTAAGGCTCTGTGAGCAAATGACCAGAGGTGATCAGAAGTGGATCACAATTTTACAGTTTTAAGAATAATCAGAGGTTTAGACACAACTCCTGCCTTCTATAATTATGAGGGGCTTCTGGATTCTTCAGCGCACACCTTGATATATCATCTCTGTATTGGAAAAAGGTGTTTTCCCCCCCTTCCTTCTTCTCATAATGCAGTTTTAGGAATTGAATTTGCCCAAAGAGGTTGATTAATAACAGGCTTAGAATTGCTACGAAAGAATGTTTCTGGATCTCTATCAGTGTGTGATCTGTTGATCTGTTGGTGATAATCCACAACAGGGTTAAGGAAGTTCTTTATGTCCCTAAATTGTTCAATAAATATATAGCCTGGAAATCAGCTATTAAAATGGATTAAATTTAACACAGAAGTCTCTATGTTGCCTAGTATGGAACATTGGATGAGAAAGATGGTTCTTCAAAGAATCTTCTAAGGATAATTTATTTTTTTAAAAAAATCTCTTGAAGATTCTGAATTCTCCAAAGAAAGAATTGTTGGTCCAGATTTTTATGGCACCTCTGGAATTAAAAGTCAGACCAGGACGAGTCAGTGATACAAGGATGATTGACGGCCCAAGCTGTAAAGACATCATGCTCATGTTAAAAAGACCCTTCTTCACAGGGAAAATGTGGTCCATCATTTTTAATAACTAGCAGCCCCTTTGTAAATATGAGTTGTCCATAAAAGGGGGGGCATTCTTATCCCAGGGACAGCCAGACTAAATAACTAGCTGACGAATGTTTGCATAATGCATTGTGGGAAGAATTTATAATGTATAGGGAAACATCTAAAGAACGGTTACTGGAATTGGGTACGTCTAGTTTAATGAAAAGAGAAGTGACTAGTGGTGACATGACAGCAGTCTTTCAATATCTCAGGGGCTGCCACAAAGAAGAGGGAGTCAAGCTATTCTCCAAAGCATCTGAGGGAAGGAAAAGAAGCAATGGAGGGAAACTAAACAAGGAGAGGAGCAATCTAGAACTAAGGAGAAATTTCCTGACTGTCAGAATAATTAATCAGTGGAACGACTTGCTTCCAGAAGTTGTAAATGCTCCAACACTGGAAGTTTTTAAGAGAGATTGGATAACCATTTTGTCTGAAGGGGTGTAGGATTTCCTGCCTAAGCAGGAGGTTGGACTAGAAGACCTCCAAGGTCCCTTCCAACTCTGTTATTCTCTTCTCCTCCCCTCCCCTCCCCTCCATTCCATTCCATTCCATATTCTGTTCTGTTCCGTTCCATATTTTCTATTCTATTCTATTCTATTCTATTCTGTTCTGTTCTGTTCTGTTCTGTTCTGTTCTGTTCCGTTCCGTTCCGTTCCGTTCCATTCCATTCCATTCTATACATTAACTAACCCAAGTTTCCACAAAGTTATTGATTTACAACCCCACCCCATCCAATCCAACATCACTCAAAACTAGGCACGCACACCCCTAACTACCTCTATTCCAACCACAACTGGCTTTAAATGCAAGCAACTCAATGCAAGAAGCCTTGTAAATAAAATACCTGAATTTCTCCTCCTACTAAATATGGCTAAATTCGACATTATAATATTTGTCTGTGAAACATGGCTCAATGCATCTCTCTCTGACTCCATTACCACAGTAAGAGACTATCATGTTTACTGATCAGATCGTGAAATCCGCAGAGGAGGTGGTGTTGCTAACTTCTGTAAAAAGTCCCTACATCTAAAAAACATCCAAGTTACCCAGAAGCTTGCTATTCCTGAGACAATCGTCTGTGAACTGTCCTTAAATATCACATTTCGGTTCTTACTATGTTACAGAGCCCCTGATTATGACATCAAACATGCAAACAAGCTAAATACACTACTAACATGGGCAGCATCCTGCCCACACGCTTTTATCTTTCTTGGTGACTTCAATTTACCTCATATTAACTGGACCCGAAACGAATGTACAACTGAACCCACACATGCAACCTTCTACAATGCAGTAACAAATCTGGGACTGGAACAACTAGTAACCAACAACAGTAGACTTAACAACTGCCTTGATCTCATCTTCTGCAATAGTTTGAATTCAATTTACGGAATACAAATTAAAGAACCCTTTTCCAACAGTGACCACAACATGATAGACTTTTGTCTCAACATACGTCCACACAGAAACCATCAAGACGGAATCCCCAATTATAACTTAAAAAAAGGCAACTATGATCTTATAAACAATGATCTCTCATCCCTTGATTGGCAATTTCTATTCACTGGATGCAATACTGTAGAAGACCATTACAACATATTTTTACTTGAAGTCAAAAGAGTCATCAAACTATATGTACCATTAACAACTCCCAAAACCAGAAAAAAACAAATTACCCATAACAATAAGGAAGCTTCAATCCAAAAAGAAATCACTTTGGCGGAAAAACAAATCTGGTCACGTTGCCAATTTCAAAAGCCAATACAAAAATTTATGCCACCAGATAAAAACTGAATGCACCAATTATCACATTAAACAAGAAGAAAACCTTCTATGCACCAATTCCACCCGTGCTTTCTACAATTTTGTAAACAACAAACTAAAAGACTCAAGGTCCATCCCACCCCTGAAAGGACCTAATGGTAAAGACTGCAACAACGACACTATTAAAGCCAACCTCTTTAAGTGTTAGAGCCCACTATAACTACATAGCCAAAAAGACGTTAAGAGTTGTTAACCTAATCTTACGTAGCTTTTTCTCTGGTAATATTACACTAATAACTAGAGCATAAAAAACATTTGCTAGACCCATACTCGAATACAGCTCATCAGTCTGGAACAGGGGTGGGTTTCTACTGGTTCTGTCCACCTCTGTAGAACCGGTAGCTCTGAAGAGCAGCAGACATAGAACCGGTTCTATGCCTGCTGATGTTTTTCCCACCCACCCACCTGGGCTCTTACCTGATCTTTATTTCCTGATTTTTCAACTTCACGAGGCACAGCTGCAGTTAAAAAAAAACAAGAAAAGAGGGCTGTTTCAAAGGCTGCTTCTTGGCACACAGCGTGCTAATGACGATTAACAGGCACGTGGCTCACAGCAGGCAGAAAAGGGCAGGGAAGCTCATAAATCCCGAACCAGTAGTTAACCCTGTTGTATCCCACCCCTGGTCTGGAACCCACATTACGTATCTGATATTAACACAGTTGAGAAAGTCCAGAAATATTTCACAAGAAGAGTTCTCCACTCCTCTACTCGTTGTAGAATACCTTATGCCACCAGACTCGAAATTCTAGACCTAGAAAACCTTGAATTACGCCGTCTTTGGTCTGATCTAAGTATGGTATATAAAATCATACATTGCAATGACTTACCTGTCAATGAACACTTCAGCTTCAACCATAACAATACAAGAGCAAACAATAGATACAAACTCAAGGTTAACCGCACCAAACTTGATTGCAGGAAATACGACTTCAGCAACAGAATAGTCAATGTCTGGAATACTCTACCTGACTCTGTGGTTTCTTCCCCAAACCCCAAAAACTTTAACCTTAGACTGTCTACTATTGACCTCACCCCTTTCCTAAGAGGTCTGTAGGGGGCGTGCATAAGTGCACCAACGTGTCTACTGTCCATGTCCTATTGTTTCTTTTATTTTTTATTTTTCTTATATGTATCCATGTATTCATAACTATGTTTTTACTTATACCTAATATCTTGTAAGCAATTGACAAAAATAAATAAATAAAAAATAAATAAAGACCTCCAGGGTCCCTTCCAACTCTGTTATTCTCTTCTCTTCTCTTCTCCCCTCTCCACCCCACCCCTCCATTCCATTCCATTCTATTCTATTCTATTCTATTCTATTCCATTCCATTCGATTCCATTCCATTCTATTTCCATTCCATTCCATTCCATATTTTCCATTCTATTCCATTCCATTCCATTCCATTCCATTCCATTCCATTCCATTCCATTCTATTCTATTCTATTCTATTCTATTCTATTCTATTCTATTCTATACATTAACTAACCCAAGTTTCCACAAAATTATTGATTTACAGCCTCCAAAATCCTTTAACCTTAACAGCAAATATAAGAATTAATGAAACACTTCAAATTGTAAACACACACAAGCAAACATGCAAAACTCATTTAACGCAATGTAAACGTAATGATAAAACTCACCCGTTCAAACAAAGACATCCAATCCACATCACTTGATTTAATCAAGCCCCCTTTTCTGAAGTCAACACACAATCACACTCTTCAAATGTCATTCTAGAATACACCCCTCAAGACCCATACCAAGGACAAACTCCCCTATAAAGCAGCTTGTCTGTATCCCATTTTTTGTGTAGCTAGTTTGCTTTGGGAAATCAATAAATCTTTTTTTTTTCTCACAGCTGTCTGGATTTATTCTTTCACAACCCTTGGCTTGAATTAGAACCCCACTGTTCTCCTGACAGTATTTACCCAAGATTTATTTCATTAATAAATCTTGGGTAAATAAATAAATCCTCAATTTTTGAGGTTTTTTTGAATCATAAACAGATCCCATGGTCTCAGTTCTCCAAACACATGATGATAAAATATAATTGGTGACCCCATATGGATGGATCAAGTTCTCCCAAACTTTATGCAGCTACTGTTTTAGAAGAGTAATGCCTATATTTTAATAGTTCTATCTCCCTGGCTGAAAGTTATACTTGTCTATAGTGAATCTGCCATCAATACTCTACGAACCAGGCTTCACTTAGTAAATATTTAACAAGGGGAAATGCCTGTAGCCTTCATCGTTCTTGGATATGGAACACAAATCACTGTACTTTATTTTAACAATGAGAGAAAGCATTCTCTTCTTTTACCTTAACATCTCTGTGTTTCTTACATTAGAGGACCATGAATGATTTACTGATGAAAGAAGAATCCAAAGACAACCAAATGGCCTTTTAAGCATTTACATATTTATGGTTATGAAAGCGGATCTTGGCTTCTTTATACAAATTAAAAAACTGGCAGAGATTCTATGGAGATAAAACGTGAGCCCTGATCGGTAGCCATCAATGTTTCCCAATGTTGACAGCTCCCCCAGGAGAAGGAAGGGCAGATGGAGGGGGAGGGAGGAGAGAGGAGGAGAAATAGGGTAGGGTAGGGTAGAATATGGAAAAGGAAGGAAGGAAGGAAGGAAGGAAGGAAGGAAGGAAGGAAGGAAGGAAGGAAGGAAGGAAGGAAGGAAGGAAGGAAGGAAAAAGGGAGGGAGGGAGGGGAAGAAAGAAAGAAGAAAAAGGGAGGGAGGGAGAGAGGAGAAGGAGGAAGAAGAAGGAGGAAAAGGAAGGAAGGAAGGAAGGAAGGAAGGAAGGAAGGGAGGAAGGAAAAGGGAGGGAGGGAGGGGAAGAAAGAAAGAAGAAAAAGGGAGGGAGGGAGAGAGGAAGAGGAGGAAGAAGAAGGAGGAGGAGGAGGAGGGAAGGAAGGAAGGAAGGAAGGAAGGAAGGAAGGAAGGAAGGAAGGAAGGAAGGAAGGGGAAAAGAAGAACAAGTAGAACAAGAAGAAAGAAAACAAGAAAAGAAAAGAAGGAGGAGAGAGGGAGGGAGGTTTCCAATGCTTCCTGCCACATTCCCAGAAGGCAGGTCAATGGAGAAGCCAGTAGGAAGTCAAAAATCACTTTTGTCCCATTGTTTTTTGCCCACCCTCGGTCATTCTGTTTTTCTGTTTAGCTAAGGATTGAAATAATGACCCAACAGGGCATAATATAATAATACTTCCAAAATAATCTGGAGTGTTACTTGCATGCCATTGGCATTGACAAAATCCCCATCGGTCACTTGCAAAAAGCAACTTTCCTCAGAACAACTCACATCCTGCGACACACAACGACATCAACCCCTCCCAGGTCCTTGGGAAGAATTCCATAGGTGGATAAAAACGCCAAATCCAATCCAAACATTTGGTGATCCACTATAATAATTTATTAAACCTGTATGCTGACTGATGACTCTGAGCAGTTCAGGATAATGAAACAAAATTTGCAACGTATAAAGAAAAACAAGATGGAAAGCGTCTCCTCGCTGAAGGCCCAGAGGAAAAACTCTTCTAAATAATAGCAGAGTTCTTGGACTTATCCAGATCTTTGGGTGGATTGGCTGAATTTAAAGTACGGATGTCTCGACATGAGAATGGAGTGGTGCGGTGAACTAGAGGTTGAGCTCTCACCTCACAATCCGGAGGCTGTAAGTTCGATCCCAGGTAGAGACAGATATTTCTCTCTCTGGGCCCGATGAGAATATATCTGCTGAACAAAACTCCACATTGGTGACAGGAAGGGCATCCGGCCATTAAAACATTCTGCTAGCTCCATTCGGTTGCCCAGACTCCGGTCACAAGGGATTATGGGGTCGTTAAAAGAAGAAGATGATGTCTTGACATGAGAGCGTGTTTGGTTTAGTGTCCGTCGACAGGTAGTCCCCGACTTCCACCTATTTGTTTAGTGACCATTCAAAGTTATAAAGGCATTGAAAAAAGCGACTTGTGACCATTTTTCACGCTGACGACATTGGTCATCCTGCCGGTCACATGATCAAAATTCGAACGCTTGGCAACAGACTCATATTTACGACGGTTGCACTGTCCCGGAATCCTGTAATCCCCTTTTGCGACCTTCCAACTAGCAAAACGAAGGGGAAGCCAGATTCACTTAACAACCGAGTTAAGCGGTAGTCTCTTGAGTTTGGCGGTTTTCGTGCAGACGTTTCATTACCCAACTAGGTTATATCATCAGTGTCTCTTGAAGAGAGTTTTTTTTTTTTTTTTTGGTATGGATGTAAAAGCTTAGTTAGCAGCTCATGGCCTAACCTGCAATAATATTTCTATCTTCAGCTGCAATTACTCTCCGTAGTTCCAAAAAAATTAATTTGGGACACCTTGTAAGGGAGAGGTTTTGAGGACATGTCTATGGGGTCTTGAATCTTTGTTTTACTCTCTCTCTTTCAATGCCCACTCCTCAAACCCAGTGGTGGTATTCAGCAGGTTCTGACCAGTTCTGGAGAACCGGTAGTGGAAATTTTGAGTAGCTTGGAGAACCGGCAAATCCCACCTCTCATTGGCCCCGCCCCCATCTATTCTCCGCCTCCCGAGTCCCAGCTGATTGGCTGGGTCTTCTTTGTTGCCCTGCATAGGAGAACAGAACTGGAAAGCAGGTTAGCGGGGTGGGGAGGGAATGGGGATTTTACAGTATCCTTCCCCTGTCATGCCCACCAGCTATGTCATGCCCACCAAGCCACGCCCACAGAACCGGGTGTAAAATAATTTGAATCCCACCACTGCTCAAACCACAGCATGAGCCATGACTGACATCCAGCTGGTTCTCAATTTATGACAGGACACTTAGCAACTGTTCAGAGTTATGGAGACCACTTGGGGCTACTTATGACTTGCATTCAAAGTCCCAACAGTAGTTTCTTCCCCCACCCAGCCACCTATTTGGGTGCTTGGCAACACAGTCACACTTTATGGCGTTGGCAAAAGTCAATGAGGAGGTTGGATTCCTTTAACAACCGTGGGACTAACTTTATAATAACAACTTCACAACCGTGGGACTCACTTAACCCCGTAACATTTTACGATGGTTTTGCTCAAAACTGGTACAGATAGTCCTCAACTTACAACAATTCATTTAGTGACTGTTCAACGTTACAACGGCACTGGAAAAAGGGACTTACGACTGTTTTTCACAGTTATGACCATTGTGGCATGCCCACGATCACCTGATCAAAATTCAGACACTTGGCAAGTAGCTCATATTTATGACGATTGCTGTGTCCCAAGGTCATGTGATCCCCTTTTGCGCCTGTCGGACAAGCAAAGTCAATGGGGAAGCTTATTACTGATATAGCTGATTACTAACTTACCAGCTGCAGTCAGGCATGGGATTCTCCCATTTGGACCGGTTCAGGGGAACCCCTAGCTCCGATGATCAGCTTGCTCCGAATCAGAGGTTCTGACAAGTTCTGGAGAACAGGTAGCAGAAATTTTGAGTAGTTCAGAGAACCAGCAAATCCCACCTCTGACTGGCCCCACCCCCATCCATTCTCCGCCTCCCGAGTCCCAGCTGATTGGCTGGGTCTTCTTTGGTTGCCCTGCACAGGAGAAGGGAGCTGGAAAGCAGGTTAGTGGTGTCTGGAGGGAATGGGATTTTGCAGTATCCTTCCCCTGCCATGCCCACCAAGCTATGCCCATCAAGCCACACCACACCCACCAAGCCACGTCCACAGAACCGGTAGTAAAAAATTTAGAATCCTACCAACATCCCACCACTGGATGCAGTGATTCACTTAACAACTGTGGCAAGAAAGATCATACAGTGGGGCAAAACCCACTTAAGAAATGTCTCACTTAAGAATGGAAATTTTGGAGTCAATTGAAGTCGTAAGTCGAGAACTGCCTGTACTTCCAATTCTCAACAAACTGCATCCATAGCGAACCATTGGTTCACTTAATGACTGCAGCAGCTGTTTTATGTCCTCTGCATTTGCTTAATAACTGTTGGGGTGGGGGAAGGTAGTAACATTTTCTTACATTTTACAATCGTCATAACTTTTGAATGTGATGGATAGGCTCCATTTTGGGCCATAGGTACAAAGATTGTCATCCACACACAAAAATTTACATCTTACTCACCAGGGCCCTAGCAACGTCCAGCTGTAGGTTTTTAAATTTTTAATCTTTTAGATGTCTTAAAAGAGTAATTAATAATTTAATTTCATTGTGGGATCTGTTCTTTTGTAAGCTGCTTGGTTTTGGTGGAGCCCCGGAGATTTTGGTAATGGGCAGTTTGGAAATTCGAATAATCTCGAAATAAAATAATTAGAAAGACTCGTCAGTGTCTCAACATCATGACAGAATCTGTGGCCAAAGGGAGTTGGCACTTAGTAAATAGAACTGGCAGAGTTTTATCTGCTAAAGTACTGAGCCTTTCGCAGCCATAAAAAAAAGGACTTTTTAAGTCTCATTGATTTCCGGAAGAGAGCTGAACAAACATTTAAACTTTCCTGCTGAAATCAATGGCTTTTAAAAGTGTTTAACTGGGCTTCCTCTCCAATGGTAGGATACAATTTTTTTTTTACTACCAGTTCTGTGGGTGTGGCTTGGTGGGAGTGACATGGCTTGGTGGGAGTGACTTGGTGGGCATGGCAGGAGAAGGATACTATAAAATCTCCATTCCCTCCCCACTCCTGGCGGAAGGCTACTGCAAAATCCCCATTCCCTCCCCACCCCACTAACCTGCTTTCCAGTTCCGTTCTCCTGTGCAGGGCAACCAAAGAAGACTCAGCCAATCAGCTGGGACTCAGTCAGAGGCAGAGAAGAGATGGGGGCGGGGCCAGTCAGAGGTGGGATTTGCCGGTTCTCTGAACTACTCAAAATTTCCGCTACCGGTTCTCCAGAACTGGTCAGAACCTGCTGAATTCCACCTCTCCCATTCTTACCTGGGGTTCTCACTTCAGAGGTGACTTCAATCTTCACAAATAACTGTTGGAAGGAAACGTGAATCATTTTTTTTGCGCTGACCAACAAGAGTGGCAGGCAAGGGAGAAAATGGTTCAGGAAGGGGTGTTAGGAATAACATAGGTTACCTAACGTAATTTGGGTAAAATAATATATATAAACTATGATAGTGAGTTTAAGTGTGTGTCACTTTAACTGTAAAGCATGTAATTTTGGGTGCGGCTGTAAAGCGCCATAAGAGGGAGCAAGAGAACTTGATTGATTGCTGGCTTACTGGATTGCTTGCTGACGATGATGGATTGTTAACTGCGTGTTCTTTGCTGTTGCTGAAGGAAGAAAAGAGGTTTGACTTCTTCATATCTCTACTGCGAAGAGATATATTACTGGACTGATATTGTAAGTTTACTGACCTCTTTTTCGACACTTTGCAACTGATTAATCCCCGGATGGACTGAACTAGTGTATGATATATGGACTGTTTGACTATGCTATAAATCTTACTGGAATAAACTATTTAACTAGCACATTGTATCTATTTTACTGAGTGTAAGCTACAAGAACGTTTATCTCACATATTTGCCAGCCTGCCTGACTGCCGTGCGGATTCTGCTAGGGTGTATATCCCTAACAAGGGGAATAAACAATCAGCCATGAGCATCGATGCATCCAGATCTTTGTGAAATACATACACTGATGCGTCTAGATGTGTGGATGAATGAAGCTGGGTTGGATGCTTAAGCAAGGTTTCTTTTCTAGGATTCATACAAGTCTGAATCCTAATTCTAAAAAGCCACAGC
This sequence comes from Notechis scutatus, assembly GCF_049901735.1. Lineage (NCBI taxonomy): Eukaryota > Metazoa > Chordata > Lepidosauria > Squamata > Elapidae > Notechis > Notechis scutatus. The sequence goes on along the minus strand of NC_142010.1, from coordinate 258,057,671 downwards.
AATTGTTTTGCCAAGTGTCAGCCCTATGATCAAGGGCCCAGGCAATTGGTTGTTTGGGATCCAGAGAAAGAATTACAGAGTTGGAAGAGACCATTTCAGACAAATGGCTTTCCAGTGTCTTCTGGAAAGCTTCCAGTGATGGAGCACCCATAACTTCTTCTTCTTCTTTTTTTTTTGTAAATTTTATTGGTTTTTAAAGACAAACAAAAACAAACAAAACATAAAAACATCCAACTTTCTTCCATAAGTGTGCAAGCAGTGTGTCGGTGTTGGTTTACAAACTTTTTGTGCATCCATTTCATAGTCACAATTACAATTACATTGCATAATAACTCATATTATCAATCAAAGATTAAATACCCTAGTATCATTATTAATCAATCATTTGACTACAATTTTGTTCATTCATACTTTGCGAGATAACTATAATTTACTTAGTTTATTTTATAACAATTCATATTCATAAAATTCATAAAAATTCATAAAAATAAATAATAAAATAATAAAAATTCATAAAAATAAAAATAAAATTCATAAAAATTCATATAACAATTCATATAATACTCACCTCTAATGATCTAAGTGCTAGAGCCCACTGCAACTACATAGCCAAAAAGGCATTAAGATTATTATCTTGTAAACAATTGGCAAATCAAATAAATAAATAAATAAATAAATATAATCCTCCCAAATCTATCCTAGAAACATTTTATAGATATAATAATAAAAAAGAAAAGAAATACATCTTCATATATTCATTGTTTTCTAAAATTCTACATATTTTAATATTATGTTTTATTATCTAACCATTGATAGAAAAGGTCCCAAATTTTGTAAAATTGTTTATCCTCTTGTTCTCTAATTTCAAATGTCAATCTACTCATTTCAGCACATTCCAATATTTTCTAATTTCTAATTTCTAGGCTGCTTCTCTCTTTGATTAGTTTCCATCCATTGTCTTTTGTCTTGTCTTCTGGTGCTTTGGAAAATAGGTTAACTCCATGTTAGAAGAAATATCCATCTGGTTCGGCTGGAGAAAGGCACTAGAGACAAAATGGAGGCTGGAGGCTGATTGGAAAGAAGGCCCATTTATTGGTGAAGCAGAACCACCAAGCAAGTGTGGTTCTAAGCAGCTGACTACATGGAGTTGAGAGTGAGGGGGGGTGGTATTTATACTTTCTCTTGGGCTTTGCATTTGAACTTCCTGTTCCTATGCAAGAACATGTTTTCTTTTGGCTGTTGCCAGAGTCCCATGGAGCCATGTGCAAATCCTAGGAATTTGTGTGAGCTAAGCTTGGTTGAAGCTTGGCTGATGCAATGAAGGGACTTGTTGGGCAATTCCTATTGTGGCTGAGGGCTAATCCTACTCTTTGTTCAGACCTTGTTGCAGGGAATTTTTGCCTATGAATAGAGCCACCTATCTCTGTGTCTCTTAAGAGTTATACCTGCTGTGGGCTATTAAGGAAGCTGGGGCTGCTTTCCTAAAGTATGTTTCTCCATTTCTCATCCAGGGAAATTTAATATTTGGCCTTTTTTTTTAATATTTCTCAAAATGTTTCATTCTTCTAGGAGGGAGTGGGTGCTAACTTTCTACACCCCTGTTCTTTGTGGCAGCCCCTCAAATATTGGAAAACTGCTATCATGTCATCCCTAGTCCTTCTTTTCACCAGGTTAGAGATACCCAATTTCTGCAACCGTTCTTTGTATGTTTTAGCCTCCAGTCCCCTAATCATCTTTGTGGCTCTTCTCTGCACTCTTTCCAAAGTCTCAACATCCTTTTTATAATATGTCGACCAAAACTGGATGCGATATTCTAAGTGTGGTCTTATTAAAGCTTTATAAAGCGGTACTAATACTTCACGTGATCTTGATTCTATACCACTGTTAATGCAGTTTTTTTGGCTGCTGAGACAATGAACACTCCAGTAAAAAAAATGGATCTTAAGCTTTATTATAAGCTCAAACCAAACCTATTTAAAAGCATAACATAAAAAGCCTAGCTACCAAGCAGGATGATACCCAAATCTCTTAAAGGTAGTCCTCAAGTTATGACCAGAATTGAGCCTAAAATCTTTGTTGCTAAGAGAGACAGTTGTTAAGTGAATTTCCCCCATTTTATGACCTTTCTGGCCACAGATGTTAAGTGAATCTGGCTTTCCCATTGACGAGAGAGAGGGAGGAAAAGAGAGACAGACAGATGCAGAGAAAAAGAGACAGAGACAGAGAGAGACAGAGATGTAAAGAGAGATGCATAGAGAAAGAAAGAGAGAGAGAAAGACAGAAAGAGAGAGGGACACACAGAGAGAGAGACGGATGGAGAAAAGAGAGAGAGAGATGCATAGAGAAAGAAAGAGAGAGAGAAAGATAGAAAGAGAGAGGGACACACAGAGAGAGAGATGGATGGAGAAAAGAGAGAGAGATGCATAGAGAAAGAAAGAGAGAGAGAAAGACAGAAAGAGAGAGGGACACAGAGAGAGAGAGATGGATGGAGAAAAGAGAGAGAGATCCAGACAGAAAGAAAGAGAGAGAGAGAAAAGACAGAAAGAGAGAGGGACAGAGAGAAAGGTGGATGGAGAAAAGAGAGAGAGATGCAGAGAGAGAGGGAGAAAGACAGAAAGAGAAAATGAGAGGAATGGAGAGAGAGAGAAGAGAGAGAGAGGTGCAGAGAGAAAGAGAGAGAGACAGAGAGGAGGACAGAAAGAGGGACAGAGAGAGAGATGGGGAGAGAAAAGAGAGATGCAGGGTGGTAGAGAAAGAAAAAACAGAAAGAGAGAGGAATAGAGAGAGGGAAAAGAGAGATGCAGAGAGAAAGAGAAAAAGAGACAGAAAGAGGGACAGAGAGAGAGATGGAGAGAGAAAAGAGAGAGAAATGCAGGGAGGAAGAGAAAGAAAAAGCAGAAAGAGAGAGGAAGGGAGAGAGAAAAAAGATGCAGAGAGAAAGAGAGAGACAGAAAGAGAGAGAGAGAGAATGATTATATATATTAGTCCCACCAAGGGCACCAAATGATATTTTCTTTTCCCAGTGTGTTCTCAATTCCCATTGATGCTAATGGGACTTATGCCCCAGTATCAAGGGGAGAAAAGACCCCGAAGGCGTCACAAAATATGCAGATGACTGGTTTTTAATGAATGCAAAATATAAAAACAAAAGGAACATTGCAGCCAAGTGGCGTGTGCATAATAAGAAGATTTGGGAGGGAAAACAAAATCCCTGCTGAAAAAGAAGCCCATTTAAAAAAAATCAACCTTGTGGCTGAAGCTGCCCTTAATATGTAATGGACCGTTAAGAATAGCAGGCTACTCAATGTCTACATTGTCAAATTGCAAATGCGTTCTGGAAAAATGCAGCCCACTGGCAACCCCATTTTTCAACCCCTGCCCCACTAAGCTGGAGGGGGAGGGTGAAAATCTAGACTTTCCAGTCTATGGGTTGTTACCTAGAAGCTCCAGGAAGTCCACCATGTGATGGTCCTTCACAAACATAGCGGAAACAAAAGCCCCTCTGTTTAGGTTGTTCAACTATTTGAAGATATGGCCCATCAGTTGGGCGAAGCGGCAGGTCTACCTATATTAACACCCATGAAATGAAAGACATCAAGGAATTAAACTTTAGGCATACATCCTTCTAGATATTTGAATATCATGTAGAAGCAGATAGAAATAGCACTTCGATTTATATATTGCTTTATAATGCTTTCAGCCCTCCCTAAGCGGTTTACAGAGCCAGCCTAACAATCTGGGTCCCCATTTTACCCACCTCGGAAGGACGGAAAGCTGAGTCAACCTTGAGCCGGTCAGGATTGAACTTGTTAGATCGGGTACAAACGAGACGCGAGACCAGTGTACTTCAAGCTCTTTATTTTATGTTAAGATCTGTACAAGATCTTGGAGCCGTGGCAGCCCTTCATATAGGGATTGCTCACGGCTCGCCGGCCAATGACAGGGCTTTGAATCTCCTGCGATCGGCTCGGCCAATCGCGGTTGATTCTTAGAAATCCAATCACGGCCGTTCAGTGGACCAATCGGGAAGCGGTCCGTGTGGACCAATCAGATTTCAACGTTTGGAGTATGTTAATATAGAACAGAACTACTGCAGTGAGCAGTGAATTAGCCTGCAGTACTGCACTCTGATCACTATGCCACCCTGGCTCCTTCCTTCCTTTTTTTTTCCTTCCTTCCTTCCTTCCTTCCTTCCTTCCTTCCTTCCTTCCCTCCTTCCTTCCTTCCTTCCTTCCTTCCTTCCTTTCTTTCTTTCTTCTTTCCTTCCTTCGCAATAGCACTTAGACTTATATACCACTTCATAGTGCTTTACAGCTCTCGCTAAGTGGTTTACAGAGTCAGCCTACTGCCCCCCAACAATTTGGGTCCTCATTTTATCGACCTCGGAAGGACGGATGGCTGAGTCAACCTTGACTCAGAATCGAACTCCTGGCAGTGAGCAGTGAGTTAGCCTGCAGTACTGCATTCTGATCATTATGCCACCCTGGCTCCTTCCTTCCTTTTTTTCTCTCCTTCCTTCCTTCCTTCCTTCCTTCCTTCCTTCCTTCCTTCCCTCCTTCCTTTCTTTCTTTCTTTCTTTCTTCCTTCCTTCCTTCCTTCTCAATAGCACTTAGACTTATATACCGCTTCACAGTGCTTTACAGCCCTCTCTAAGCGGTTTACAGAGTCAGCTTATTGCCCCCAACAATCTGGGTCCTCATTTTACCCACCTCAGAAGGATGGAAGGTTGAGTCAACCTTGAGCCAGTCAGGATCGAACTCCCGTCAGTGAGCAAAGTCAGCCTACAATACTGCATTCGAACAACTGCACCACCAGAGTTCATGATGGACAAGAGGTTACAAACCAATGACTTCATATTTGTACCAGTAATTATCACCATCTTTAGATGTTACAGCCCAGATCCTCTTCTGATGCCACTGTATGAAGAAAGATGTTGAGACTCTAGAAAAAAATGCAACCAGGATGATTAGGAGACTGGAGGCTAAAACATATGAAGAATGGTTGCAGGAATTGGGTATGTCTAGTCCAGTGAAAAATGTGATACCCTAAACACAAAAAAATTGAGCGCAAAAATGGTCTATTTCTTGCCTGGATCTAATGCCAGTCTTAACACCTGACAACCTTTTGCTACTAAGCTAACTCAACAGTTCTATCTACCTGTCAAATTTACCCTGTAAAAAGGCACTGTGAGTCACATGTTAAATGTCACTTAATGCCGGTATGTGCAGAGAAGAACAACAAAGATGATTTGGGGACTGGAAGCTAAAACACATGAAGAACAGTTGCAGGAACTGGGTTTGTCTAGTTTAATGAAAAGAAGGACTAGGGGTGACATGATAGCAGACTTCCAATATCTGAGGGGCTGCTATAAAGAAGAAGGGGTCAAGCTATTCTCCAAAGCACCTGAAGGCAAGACAAGAAGCAATGGGTAGAAGTTTATGAAGAACAGATTCAACCTAGAACTAAGGAGAAATTTCCAGACAGTGAGAACAATTAATTCAGAGGTTGTGGGTACTCCATCATGGGAGGTTTTAAAGAAGGGATTGGACAGCAATCTGTCTGAAATGGTATAGGGCTGTGATGGTGAACCTATGGCACTCAGGCCACAGGTAACATGCAGAACCATTTGTGCCGGCACACGAGCTGCAGGCAAACTTACCTCACTGCGCTTGCGTGTGCCTCACAGCTGATTTTTGGCCGGTTTGAGGCCTTTTTCGGCCTCCCAGAGGCTTGAGGAAGGCTTCTGCAGGCTTTTCAGGATGAAAACTAGGCCCGTTTCATCGCTTCCTGTTTTTTCGGAAATACCAGAAGTGGCAAAACGGGCCTAGTTTTCGTCCTGAAAAGCCTGCAGAAGCCTTCCTCAAGCCTCTGGGAGGCCAAAAAAGACCTCAAACCAGCCGAAAATCAGCTGTGAGGTGCAGTGCAGGTCAGGGGGCGGCGGGGTAGGTTGGTGGGGATTGTTCGCGCATGCATAAGGGGCGCACAATTATTGGTACAGGAGCCCAAAAAGGTTAGCCAACACTGGTATAGGGTCTGCTCCATGTGCAGGGGGGTTGGACTAGAAAACCTCCAAGGTGCCTTCCAACTCTGTTGTTCTGTTATTCTGCTCCCCCTCAACACATAGGTATCAGGAACAGGATCAGGTAACTTTGCAGGCATCAGGAACGCCGTATGGGTGGAAGACAACAGCATCCAAATGGTGGGTGCTGCCAGTGCAATTGAAGCTCCTGCCCTTTTGCATGTGCATGCAGCGTGTGAGATGTATGTTAAAAAGGAAGAGGGCGTGAGTTCACGGTGCCGCCCCAGTCACAAATGTGCTTCCCATTTGTGTATCTAATGCAGAGGTGGTATTCAGAAGGTTCTGAATTCTGGAGAACCGGTAGCGGAAATTCTGAGTAGTTCGGAGAACTGGCAAATCCCACCTCTGACTGGCCCCGCCCCCATCTCTTCCCTGCCTCCCGAGTCCCAGCTTATTGGCTGGGTCTTCTTTTGTTGCCCTGCACAGGAGAACGGAGCTGGAAAGCAGGTTAGTGGGGTGGGGAGTGTTAGATCTGGAGGTGTGGGCGCAATAACGGAGACGAGGCATCTATAGTGACTCAACTCAACACTTTAATAGTGACTTCAGAACAGAGCAACAACAAGGGCAGCAGCAGCTCTTTTATAGAGCTAGCTGCTGTCACAACAACCAATGAAAAGCATCCAATCGGCGACGGCCCATTGTCAGCCAATCAGGTCAGCCAGAATCGGCCAATCACGATTCGCTTATCCGCGGCCAATCAGAAGTGCAGGCTTACAAGCCTGCTGTTGAAGTAAGCTAGTATAGTTTTTGACGAATGAGTTTATTAGTTCGTAACAGGGAGGAATTGGATTTTTTGCAGTATATTCTTCCCCTGGAGCAGGGTGGAAATGGAGATTTTGCAGTATCCTTCCCCTGCCATGCCCACCAAGCCATGCCCACAGAACCGGTAGTGAAAAAAATTTGAATCCCACCACTGATCTAAAGTCTGCTTCCGGAATGAGACCTTTAGAAAAAGTGACTGAGCCAAGACAGTGGGTGGGGAGGAGGCAGTGGGACCCAGAGGGACAGGAAGCAGGAAGTGAGGCAGCATGAGGGGAAGATAGTCAGGGGGTGCCACAGCATCCCTGGGGTCGGGTCATAAGGGCTGGTGGGTTGCCAAGTGCCCAAATTTTGGTCACCTTCCCCTGGGAGTGCTGCAGCATCTGTAACTTTGGGCAGAGGTCATAGGTCCTGTTTGGGGGGGTCCATTATAACTTCAAATGGTTGCTAAGCAACCAGTCATAAGTCTAGTTGTAGGCACTACTGAGTTGCATGAACCAGTATTCTCATACATGTATCATGCCATTATACTCATTCATGTAGAATGGCTATTTAAACTGCTCATGGACTTTAGATGTTGAAACCATAGTCTCTCTCTCTCCATCCATTCATCCATTATCTACTGTCTATTTACATCCATCCATCCATCCATCCATCTCTACCTAGTTATCTATCAATCAATCATATATTTATATTTTTGCTTATCTATCTATCTAGCCATCCATCCATCCATTCATCTCTACCCAGTTATCTATCGATCAATTATCAATTATCTATATTTATTTGCCTATCATCTATCTATCATCCATCTCTACCTAGTTATCTATCGACAAATTATTATCTATATTTGCTTATCTATCAGCTATCTATCTATCCATCTATCCATCCATCCATCTCTACCTAGTTATCTATCGATCAATCATTTATTATCTATCTTTATTAATTGCCTATTTATCTATCTACCTATCCATCCATCCATCTCTATCTAGTTGTCTATCAATCATCTATTATCTATCTATTTGCCTATCTTATCTATTTGCCTATCTATCTATATCTATCTATCTAATCTATCTATTTATTTATCATCAATATCTACTACTGTGTGTGTGTGTGTGTGTCTAGATAGATAGATAGATAGATAGATAGATAGATAGATAGATAGACGGATGGGTAGATGGATAGAAGGATAGAAATCATCCATCATCTATCTATTTACTGTCTATTGACTATCCATCTATCATCTGTTTACCTATCTGTTTATCTACCTATCATCTATCTATCTATCTCTCTATCTTCTATCTATCTATCTATCTATCTATCTATCTATCCATCTCTACCTATCGATCAATCATTTATTATCTATCTTTATTAATTGCCTATTTATCTATCTACCTATCCATCCATCCATCTCTATCTAGTTGTCTATCAATCATCTATTATCTATCTATTTGCCTATCTTGCCTATTTGCCTATCTATCTATATCTATCTATCTAATCTATTGATTTATCATCAATATCTACTACTGTGTGTGTGTGTGTAGATAGATAGATAGATAGATAGATAGATAGATAGATAGATAGAAGGATAGAAATAATCCATCATCTATCAATTTACTGTACATTGAGTATCTATCATCTGTTTATCTATCCGTTTATCTACCTATCATCTATCTATCTATCTCTCTATCTTCTATCTATCTATCTATCTATCCATCCATCTCTACCTAGTTATCTATCGATCAAACATTTATTATCTATCTTTATTAATTGCCTATTTATCTATCTACCTATCCATCCATCCATCTCTATCTAGTTGTCTATCAATCATCTATTATCTTATCTATTTGCCTATCTATATCTATCTATCTAATCTATCTATTTATTTATCATCAATATCTACTACTGTGTGTGTGTGTGTAGATAGATAGATAGATAGATAGATAGATAGATAGATAGATAGAAGGATAGAAATCATCCATCATCTATCAATTTACTGTACATTGAGTATCTATCATCTGTTTATCTATCCGTTTATCTACCTATCATCTATCTATCTATCTCTCTATCTTCTATCTATCTATCCATCCATCTCTACCTAGTTATCTATCGATCAAACATTTATTATCTATCTTTATTAATTGCCTATTTATCTATCTACCTATCCATCCACCTCTATCTAGTTGTCTATCAATCATCTATTATCTATCTATTTGCCTATCTATATCTATCTATCTATCTATCTAATCTATCTATTTATTTATCATCAATATCTACTACTGTGTGTGTGTGTGTGTGTGTGTGTAGATAGATAGATAGATAGATAGATAGATAGATAGATAGATAGATAGATAGAAGGATAGAAATCATCCATCATCTATCAATTTGCTGTCTATTGACTATCTATCTATCATCTGTTTATCTATCGGTTTATCTACCTATCTATCTATCTATCTATCTATCTATCTATCTATCTATCTATCATCTCTTTATTTCTACCTCTCTATCCCGCCCCCAGAATGGATAATTTTTCCTGATTTATTCAAAATGCCAACCCTACCTAAATAGTGAGAAAAGGCGTACTACCACTCACCAAGGGAATGCAAAGAACTGGATATGCTTATTGTGGAAACATCCGTTACGAATCATAACGCAAACTCTGTACTTCTGAAATGGGAGGTGGGGGGCAGGGACTGGAGAGGCAATTCCCCACCACCCCACTGAGGAAAATCTGAAGCACTCGCATAAATGACATTAGTGGGCTAATACGGACATATATGACAATAATTTTTAAAATAAATGAGCTGCTGCAGAAATAACGGCAGGAACAAAATGCACGTGGGAGAGGTACAAAGTAAATTAAAAAACAGATTATAGCAACATCTGTATATTACCTCCATCATAAAAAAGCAGCCAAGTGCTAATACTGTGTGGTATACAAAGACATCATAAAATTATAATCCATCTGAGATCTGATGTCATTAAAAAGATGACAGCCGAGAAACCAGAATTTGCTTTTTTTTTTCCCTTTCAACAGCTGAACTCTTTTGACCAATTTTGACTATTTTACCCTCCAAATAGACCACATCAAGTCTAAAAAAAAATTCAAAGGAGGACCAGATAAAAATTTAACGTATAAAATTAAAGTCAGAGTAGATTGCTACTATTGGTTCTCTCCCCTCCCCCACCCCACTTTGGACTGTTAATTCAAGTGTCATAAAATGAAGACAAATTCTGGAAGCAGGCTATTATGGGACTCAAGTTTCATTTACAAAATTCAGCTTGGTTTGGAAATGTTTCTCCTTCTCAAATAAAGAATAATGCTTTCCCAGCAGCTTAACATAGGTGTTCTGTATTAACATACTCCAAAGACTGAATTCCTATTGGTCCGCATGAACAGCATTTTGATTGGTCCACTGAACGGCAATGATTGGTCCGCAAAAATCAACCGCGATTGGCCGAGCCGATCGCGGGAGATTCAAAGACCTGTCATTGGCCGGCGAGCCGCAAGCAATTCCTATATGAAGGGCTGTCAGGCTCCAAGATCTTGTACAGATCTTAACATAAAATAAAGAGCTTGAAGTACACTGGTCTCGCGTCTCTTTCGTACCCGATCTAACAATAGGAATGGGAAAGTTTTGCAAATCAACATGGGTAATGATGAACTCTGAGAGATCATTTTATTGCTAGACATTTATTATATTGCTATAGGTGTCTTTGACTTATGACTATTATGAACTTATGACAGGCCTCCCCAAGGGGAAGTCGGACAGGTTGCCATGGCCATCTCACCTTGGTCAACTTCCTGCAGCCATCTCGCTGTGCCCAACTCACCATGGACAATCCCATGCAGGACAACTCAACACAATCAATGTTTCATCAACATTGTTTCCAATTTTGTCAGTGTTGAGTTAGCCCACGTGGAATTGTCCTGTGGCAAGTTCTGCAGTGAGTCGGCCACAGCGAGATGGCCATGGTGGGTTGGCCGGGTAGACATGGCCATGGTGAGTTGGCTGTGGCAAGATGGCTGTGGTGAGTTGTCCCGTTCTGTCCCCATGGGCACCTACAACCTAGTTCTGAAGTTCCAACAGTCATCATGATGGGTTTTCTTCTTTGAACTAGCAATATGCAACAAACCAGAAAGGAGCAATAATTCAGGGCCCTGTCATAAGAGCTGATTCAGAATAACAGAGTTGGAAGGGAGCTTGTAGGTCATCTAGTCCAACCCCCCACCCAAGCAGGAGACCTTACACCATTTCCGACAAATGGAAGTCCAATGTCTTCCTGAAAGCCTCCAGCGATAAAGCATCCACAACTTCTGAAGGCAAGCTGTTCCATTGGTTGATTGTTCTAACTGTCAGAAACTTTCTCCTTATTTCTAGATATCTCTCCTTGATCAGTTTCCATCCATTGCTCCTTGTCTGGACTTCATGTATTTTGGAAAATAGATTTTCCCCTCCTCTCTGTAGCAGCCCCTAAAACACCACCCCCTGGTCCTTCACTAGATTAGCCATTCCCAGTTCCTGCAACTATTCATATATTTTAGCCTCCAAACCCCTAATCATCTTGGTTGCTCTTCTCTGCACTCTTTCTAGAGTCTCAACATCTTTTTTACATTGTGGTGACCACAACTGTATGCAGTATTCTTGGTGTGGTCTTACTAAGGCTTTATAAGGTGTCAGGCTCATCCCAGCCTGGGTGTTTAGGAAAGAAAGACCCTTGACTCCATTTGTAGTGAAATATATACTTTTACTAAAGCCAAGTAGTTACAGTGTAAGCAAAGCTGGATTTGAATATTCCTGTTCAAACCCTGCATTTTCCCTATCTCCCTGACCCTGCACTCCTTGAACAGTTCATAAGTGTCCAATAATATTCGAATTTGGTGTTTTAGTAACAGCTTTAAGGTTTGGCGCCTCTTTGGTGTAGTTTCATATTCCGTTCTCACAGTTATGTCCTTGGATACACCGATCATTTCTGGATTGGCACCTGTCATCCTTCCCCCACCTCCTGCATTTTATGGCAGGATGCCAGTGAGGCAAAGTAAATCGAAGGCAGACCTGATATGGGGACCTCTGCTTTACAAGTTTGGAAACCCCTGTATTAGAGATATCCAGAGCGAGCCTCTGGTTGCTAACTAGGTGGAAAATTTCCAGGCTTTAATACCCAACTAATCCCATCGAATTAATCCTGACCTAAGGGAAGCAGTGGCTAAGACGTTGAGCTTGTCGATCAGAAAGGTCGGCGGTTCGAATCCCTAGCGCCACATAACAGAGTGAGCTCTCGTTCCTTGTCCCAGCTTCTGCCAACCTAACAGTTCGAAAGTACGTAAAAAAATGCAAGTAGAAAAATAGGGACCACTTTGGGGGGAAGGTAACAGCGTTCCATGCACCTTCGGCTTTTAATCATGCCAGCCACATGACCACGGAGACAGTCTTTGGACAGCACTGGCTCTTTGACTTTGAAACAGAGATGAGCACCGCCCGCTAGAGCCAGAAACAACTAGCACGTATGTGCGAGTGGAACCTTTACCTTTACCTAATCCTGACCTTCTAACTCAGGGGTGTCAAATTCAATTTCATGTAGGGCCACATCAGGGTTGTGTTTGACCTCGGGGGATCAGGGGGGCGTAGCCAGGGGGTCATGGCCAGTTGGGGGTGTTAGGGGTGCCTGAGGCGGCCCGAGCGCTCTGCAAGCAAATACAGGCTCCCGAGCTCCGTTTTCAGCCGTGACTGCCTCCTGCAGCCCTCTGCCAGCGAAAATGACGCTCGAAGAGGCCGCTCCGTATTCGCTGGCAGATGGCTGCAGGAGGTCATCACAGCCAAAAACAGAGTCTGGGAGGGATGTGTGTGAGCTTCCGAAGCTCCGTTTTCACTGGCAGAGGCATCGTGGGCCGGTCCTTTGCTGTTTCCAGGGCAGCCCCGTGGGCCAGATCTAAGCACCCCGTGGGCCAGATCCAGCCTGTGGGCCTTGAGTTTGACACCCCTGTTCTAACTAAAGGGCAATACGTATGAAAACCCATATTAATCTTTAATGATCTAAGTGCTAGAGCTCACTGTAACAGCATTGCCAAAAAGGCATTAAGAGTTGTGAATCTAATCTTATGAAGCTTCTCCTCCGGAAATATTGAATTGCTAACTAGAGCGTACAAAACTTTTGCTAGACCAATACTCGAAATACAGCTCATCAGTCTGGAATCCGCACTGTATATTGGAGATTAATACAATTGAGCGAGTCCAGAAGTATTTCACGAGACGAGTACTACACTCCTCTGCTCGCAACAGAATACCCTACACCACCAAGCTTGAAATTTTGGGCTTGGACAACCTTGAGCTATGCCGCCGACAGTTGGACTTAAGCGTAGTACACAAAATTATCTGCTACAATGTCCTACCAGTCAATGACTACTTCAGCTTCAACCCCAACAATACAAGAGCACACAACAGATACAAACTCAATGTAAACCACTCCAAACTTGATTGCAGAAAGTACGACTTCAGCAACAGAGTGGTCAATGCCTGGAATGCACTACCTGACTCTGTTGTTACATCCTCTAACCCCCAAAACTTTAACCTCAAACTATCCACTATTGATCTCACCCCATTCCTAAGAGGTCTGTAGGGGCGTGCATAAGTGCACCATCGTGCCTACCATCCCTGTCCTATTGCCCCTATTTATTCATATCTATTTCCTGTATTCTTACTCATGTTTATACCTTTACCTATTATCTTGTAAGTGATTGACAAATGAAATAAATAAAATAATAAAATAATAAAATAAAATAAAATAAAATAAAATAAAATAAAATAAAATAATAAAATAAAATAAAATAAAATAAAATAAAATAAAATAAAATAATAAAATAAAATAAAATAAAATAAAAAAAATAAAAAAATAATAAAATAAAATAAAATAAAATAAAATAAAATAAAATAAAATAAAATAAAATAAAATAAAATAAAATAAAATAAAATAAAAATAAAATAAAATAAAATAAAATAAAATAAAATAAAATAAAATAAAATAAAATAAAATAAAATAAAATAAAATAAAATAAAATAAATAAAAATAAATAAAATAAAATAAAATAAAATAAAATAAAATAAAATAAAATAAAATAATAAAATAAAATAAAATAAAATAAAATAAAATAAAATAAAATAAAATAAAATAAAAAAATAAAATAAAATAAAATAAAATAAAATAAAATAAAATAAAATAAAATAATAAAATAAAATAAAATAAAATAAAATAAAATAAAATAAAATAAAATAAAAATAAAATAAAATAAAATAATAATAAAATAAAATAAAATAAAATAAAATGAATGAATAATATCCTGCCCTACCCAGTCGAGATGTTCCATTTCTTTCTCCTTAATGGGTCCCTTTTGTAGGCTCTGATTTTGATAGGGATCGCGATGTTTCTTCCCCTGGAACGGTGGGTAGACATGATTCAATTAACCTTGCAGGTAGCTTGGAAACTTGGGAGAACGGCGGATCCCATTGTTAATTGGCAGCCTGACACAGACAATTAAGTTTGATCGGATGAAGGAAACATCAGGGACGGCATTAGCATATGGTACTGAAGGCTACGCAGCGTGTAAAAAGTTGCTTAATTTCCGATAAGGAAAGAACGGGGAGAAAAGAAGAGGGAATACGTTCAATCAATCAGAATAGAGTGGAAAGGGACATTGGAGGCCTTCTAGAGAAGTAGAGAAGCAAAGAAAGGCTTCATGGGGATCATTAAATCTTCCTCGGTTGTGAGTGAAAAATGTTATTTTATGAAGGTGCTAAGATCTTCCCATGAACGAAGTTTCTAACTCTTGTTAGTGTATAACAGAGGTCTCCAAACTTGGCAACTTTGAGACTTGTGGACTTCAACTCCCAGAATTCTCCAGCTGGCATAGTTGGCATAGCTGGCTGGAGAATTCTGGGAGTTGAAGTCCACAAGTCTTAAAGTTGCCAAGTTTGGGGACCCCTGGTGTATATTGTCCTTCAGGGTATGAACATCCTTTGAACAAGGAGTAACAACAAGTTTCAAACTGCTTTAACTTCAAAGCCAACGCAGTCCTAGGTTGCACCAACAGAGGGATAGAGTCAAAGCCACATGCAGTGTTAATACCACTTTATACTGCTTTGGTAAGGCCACATTTGGCATACTGCAGCAGTTTTGGTCACCAGGATATTTAAAAGATGTTGAGACTCTAGAAAAAGTGCTTCTTCTGCTCTGACCGGATAGTGGAGAGCGGAAGGATTTATATTCCTTGCAGACAGCTGGCCATTTGCATCCTTTTAGAAAGTCATTGAGGCCACTTGGAGGTTTACCTGTGTCCTCAGGGTCACCTGAGTGGTGCTAATTGTTCCTATAGTCTGCAATTCTTTCTCCTCTGGAAATCCATTCCTACTCCCGCACCATTAAAAGGTGCTCATCCCAAATTGTATAGGAAAAGGTTGAATGGTGTGGGAGTAGGAATGGATTCCCAGAGGAAAAATGGCAGATCACGGGAACCAGGAGCACTACTCAGGTGACCCTGAGAACACAGGTAAACCTCCAAGTGGCCTCAACAACCCTCCAAAAGGATGCAAATGACCAGCTGTCTGAAAAGAATATAAATCCTTCCATTCTCCACTATCATATCAGAGCTGAAGAAGCTTCTTGGATGAGAAGTGAAATGTCTTCAAAAGAAAAAAACAGAAAGTCCAGTTGCTTCCTGAAAAAGCACCTTTGGGACAACCATGACCTGGAGGACTGAGAATCTCTACATTTTATACCTAAATATATTTACCCTGTAGCATAGCTCTATTACAATTACCCTTCTCATCTTTTCTACTTCCTTCTCTTATTGGTATCGTTGTTACGGTTATTATTACTCTGTTGTTTTGCATGCACACAGAGAGCTTCTGCACTGGAGACTACAATAGAATAACAAGAATTGGAAGGGACCTTGGAGGTCTTCTAGTCCAACCTCCTGCCCAGGCAGGAAACTCTTCACCATTTCAGGTTATCCAATCTCTTCTTAAAAACTTCGAGTGATGGAGCACCCACAACTTCTAGTGGCAAGTTGTTTCAACTGATTAATTGTTCAGGAAATTTCTCCTTATTCTAGGTTGCTTCTCTCCTTGATTAGTTTCCACCCATTGCTTTCAGGTGCTTTGGATAATAGCTTGATTCCCTCTTCTTTTCCTTTTGTGTCTAATCATACTTGGTCAAATAAAGTATTCTATTTTTTTAGTTGGAGGGATTAATGCTTTGTGCAAATGCAGTCCCTTTGGTTAGTTTATACTTCAGCGAATTGGATAACTGCACGATCTGGCTTAATTCAGCGAGAAGATGGAGTGTTGTGCACATGTTGTCAATTGGAACCGCTTTACCCTCTTTCTCTGGCTTGACCCCTAAGCTTTTTTTTTTTTTAAGTCTTTTTCCAAAGAATTCTCTTGCTTTGTACAGCTCCAAGTCTTGCAATCATCCTGGTGCTTTGCTCTTAAGTGAAACTGTCTCTGCATTTGCGAAAAGAAAAGAAAAGAAAAGACTGATCTATTTTTTTTTTCAGCAAGAAGGGGGAAAGCTGGCTGGGATAGCCAGCAGGCACATTAATTAATTTCTATGCATATCATTGCCAGGATCACTTACCGATCTGGGAAGCGAGATCAGAGGTGTCACCCCATCAATTGAGTCAGAGTCTTCACCTTCCCGTGTTCACCGTTCAATTTTGCACCGCGCTTGACAAAGTAGCTACTGGAAGGTAGAGAAAAGCAGCAGTCCCCTCAGGTGATGGACAGGGAGAATTGGTCCAATAAATTGTTCCCAGTAAAAAGCCCAGCTTTCCTCATTAAAAGGCAGTGAATTCTCTATTGTTTTTCATTAGTTTTGGCCTTGCTAGACACCAAGTTTAATTGGCAGTGTGTTTACAGGAGGCCAACCTCAGAGGTGAAGGAGACACCGAGACCAAAAAGAGATTCTTATTTATTAAGGAGAGGTGACAGGCAGCTGCTTAATAAGTATTTTTTTGTGTGGTTTGTTTGTTTGCAGGGCTGAGAGAGAAGTTACAAGGTAAGAAAAGCCCAGTTAAACCATGTAACCCCTTAAGTACCGCTGTTTACTCTCCGTCCTGTTAAGAAGCAATGTGGCCCTTTGTGGAATTCTGTGGCTTCTGAGGGGGGGGTGTCATGCCCCTGTCGGAGTCTGAATCTGAGGAGGAAAATGAAAAGCTGACAGGGAGTGGGAGTGGGGCTCTGTTGGCTGTGGAGGAAACTGGGGAAAGGCAAAGACTGGCTGGGAAGAGCAGGGGAGAGGTAGAACAAGGGAGAGGGAGTTTAGAGGAAGACCCAGACCCACCCCCTCTTCATCCTAGGGCACACAGGGAGGAACAGAGAAGAGAGCAACGCAAATTGCATGGCTTATGGGGGAGGAAAGGGCTCTGATTCCCTTCCTTAGCCACATCTGGGAATGAGAGTTTAAAAGAGATGCAAGCTGAGTGCAGCATCTGCTGGGAACAAATGTGAGTTTACCTTATGTTGACTTTGGTTATCTGCATTCCTGGCATCCTCCCAACTGGGTTGAATTACTGCCATTCCTTCATATCTGGAATTCCTTCTCTTGCCCTGCCGGACTAAATTACCTCATCTTACTGTGATTGGACTTATAGGTACAGTTTTTGTTGACCAAGTTTTGGACTTGATTCTCTGCAGCCAAAGGCTGTTCCTGGGAGAGTTTTTCTCCAGCCCAAGAAGGTAACCTGGTCATTGGGGGCAAAGTTGGAGCTAATAAAGGGACTCCTACTGATTACCTGACTGTGTTGCCTTTGTGCCACACCCCGGGTCATCATGGAGGGTGGGGTAGAAGCAGGGGTGGCCTTCAACACTTTTAGCAATGGGTTGTCTGCCTTATTAAATTTTATTGTTTATCCAAAATCAGGTGAAATTTCAGCATCACGATGCCAAGTGAAGCAAAAATTTGTGGCATTCTCCTGAAAATTCAGACCTGGCCATCTCATGAAATAGTTAGCATGTCCTTTTTAAAGTGATAATGATGAGAATCTACCTCGGACCATAATAACACCATACCTGGCAGCCTTCTCGAATCTATTTTAAAATAGACAACGTAAACATTTTTCAAGCCTATTCAGATCTCAGGACACCGTAAGAATGTGTGTGCTTAGACAGCTGTCCATCTTTAGAGCTCCACCAATCAGTGATTCTCCTTTCCGGGCTGCAGTCAGGGCAGAGACAACTGTCAGCCAATCGGTGCTCCCTTGAAACCGGGCACATCACTTTCTCGGGAAGGTTTGCAGTTCCTCCCTTATTAACTTTTGTGAATGGATTCCTGGAACTCAGATTTGGGAGTCAGAGCGTTGACCTTTGACCTCATCTCAAGTCTGCACCCACAACGGGAAGCTTTTCTGCTCATTGTCATGCAACACCACTCATTCCCCATTTTCCTTGAAGTAGCTTTTAAGTTGCAGTAAATAAACAATGGATATAAAGTCCAATTAATTATTGGACACTCCATGCTGCTTAATTTTAAGGCTCCCAATTTGCCGGTATATCTTGTAAGCACAACGAGCCTTGGAGTGCCATGATGGAGAGGGGTAATTTACTCTTAAGTATTTCCTTAATTAGAAGTTGAAATAAATATGGTGGATTTTTATCTGCACTGCTGTCTGTAACAGCTCTTTGGATAGCTCTGTAATTTACACACCTAAAACACTCCACGCAGCCTATACTTGTTTCCTTTACCTCTAGAGATGAAGTTACGGTATTAGATATAAAACAGGCATTGAGACTCTAGAAAAAGTGCAGAGAAGAGCAACCAGGATGATTAGGGGACTGGAGGCTAAAACATACGATGAACGGTTGCAAGAACTGGGCCTGGCTAGTCTGGTGAAGAGAAGGACCAGGGGAGACAGGAGAGCAGTCTTCCAATAGCTAAGAGGCTGCCACAAAGAAGAAGGGGTCAGGCTATTCTCCAAAGCACCTGAAGACAGAACAAGAAGCGAAGGAAGGAAACTAATCAAGGAGAGAAACGATCAAGAAATAAGGAGGAATTTCCTGACAGAACAATTACTCAATGCACAGCTTGCCTCCAGAGGTTGTGGATGCTCCATCATTGGAAGCTTTCAAAAAGAGACTGTACAGCCATTTGTCTGAAATGGTATAGGGCCGTGATGGTGAACCTATGGCATGCGTGCCACAAGTGACATGCAGAGCCATTTGTGCTGGCACGCAAGTCGCAGGCAAATTTACCTCATTGCGCATGCATGCGCCTCACAGATGATTTTTTCCCCCGGATGGTTTGAGGCCTTTTTCAGCCTCCCAGAGGCTTGGAAAAGTTTCTGCAAGGCTTTTCAGGACTAATTATAGGCCTGTTTCGTCACTTCCTGTAATACCGGAAGTGATGAAATGGTCCTATATTTGGCCTGAAAAGCCTCTGGGAGGCCGAAAAAGGCCTCAAACCAGCCGAAAAATCAGCTGTGAGGAGCAGTGCAAGTAAGGGGATGGCGGGGGGGGGAGAATTGCATGCGCATGCACAGGGGGCGTGGGGAGGGGGGGCACGCACTGCATTCTGAGTGTTGGCGCAAGGCGTGCTGCGTGCTGGAGCGCATGCAATTTTTGGCACAGGAGCCCAAAAAGGTTAGTCACCACTGGTATAGGGTCTCCTGGTTGAGTAGTGGGTTGGACTTGAAGGCCTTCAACATCCCTTCCAACTCTGCCATTCTGTTAATAATCAATTTTAAATTCAATGGATGACATCTGTCCAAAATTTGCAAGACTTCAGCATTCTTGTATGAATTCCACAAGGTATCTTGCAAGGAATCTTAAAATTCCTTAAAAATCTAACAACGTTATATGAGATTGTCTTAGATTTGGGGAAGGTTCATCAAGACCAGATGACCTCCAGGGTCCCTTCCAACTCTATTATTCTCTGTTATTCTAATATCTGTTCTAAGATCTCGTGACAGTTTGGACAAGATTCTCAAAATATCAAAAGGTTCTAGCTATCCTTCAGAAGATCACACAAGAACATGGATTTGAGCTTGTTAAAATCTCATGAACTTTAATGATCCTTGTAATAACCTAGAACTAAGGAGAAATTTCCTGACAGTTAGAACAATTAATCAGTGGAACAACCTGCCTCCAGAAGTTGTGAATGCTCCAACACTGGAAGTTTTTCAGAAGAGATTGGACAACCATTTACCCGAAATGATATAGTTTCCTGCCTAAGCAGGGGGTTGGACTAGAAGACCTCCAAGTTTCCTTCCAACTCTGTTATTCTATTCTATATTTCAGGCAGTTTTCAAAAACAAAGAAAATCTGGAACCATGGGCAAAATTAGATGACCAACTCCTGGCCCAGAGATTTCCTAGCATCTGTTTCACACATAACAGAATAATATTTTCATTAGTATGAAACTATCAAATCCCGTAGGGACCTCTGTTTCTCAGAGTCACTGCTTCCTTATAGGAAAGTTAGTCAATCTTCTTAGTTGGTCATAAGGTTGAAGGTTGACAACTGAGCCCAAAATGTCCATTGCTAAGTGAGACAGTTGTTGTGAATTGTACCCCATTTTACGACCTTTCTTGCCACAGTTATTAAGTGAATCAGTGCAGTTGTTAAATTTTACCACGTTTCCCCCCAAAAATAAGACAGGGTCTTATATTAATTTTTGCTCCAAAAGATGCATTACGGTTTATTTTCCAATTAGGTCTTATTTTCAGGGAAATATGGTACTAAATACATCCATCTGGCTGACAATCTTAACTGGGGCTTATTTTGGGGGGTAGGGCTTATATTATGAGCATCCTGAAAAATCATCTGTGACCCTATTTCCCCCTCCTCCCCGGGTGTCTCATAAACCAGATTCTCCAATTGAGCACATTCACAGGCTGGATGTCCTCATTCACGTTCTCCAATTAAAGATATTTCCAGGCAAAAAACCTCTGGTATTTTAGTTACAATCTTTTAAAGATAAGGATTGGAAAGTACTTTCACTTTCCCTGCTTTTTATGGCAACTACTAAAAGAGGTATAGGAATGTTTTATGAGTTGACACTAGGGCTTATTTTCCGGTTGGATCTTATTTTCGGGAAAACAGGGTAGTGACACAAGTGTTATGTGAAACTGGCCTCCCCAGTGACTTTGCTTGTCAGGAGGTCGCAAAAGATGATCCCGTAACTCTAGGAACACTGCAACCATCATAAATACAAGTTGCCAAGCATTTGAATTTTGATTACGGAACCGTGGGGATGCTGCAATGGTTGTAAGTGTGAAAAGGGGTCCTAAGTCACCTTTTTCAGTGCCTTTGTCATCTGGAACGGTCACGAAACAAATCATTGTAAGTCAAGGACTTTTCGATGGCAAATGGCAGAAAGGAAAAGCGGAGGAGCTCGGCGACGTCCTGACATCATGGCCAATTCATTTCAGAACCTGCTTTTTCATCGGGGAGCTAGCTGAATTCCACCAGCCCATTTGTATTTTTATTTGTTACATTGCTTAAAAAGAAGAAGGGACTTTGCTGGAGTGGGAGGATGTTAACATAACAATCATGGGGAAAGAGGCCTATTGCTAGCCTTAATGAATCTTTCTCCGTGCTCTCCTGCAAAAGGCCATTTAACTCCTCAGGTGCCACCCTGGCTTCGTAATTCAAGTCGAAACCAAGAGGGATGGAAGTGCTGAGACTCTGGTGCAGAGAGGGGGGTGGAAAAACCAAGTTCTGGGGGGCCTCAGAATTGAGAGCTATTAAATACTAAAAAGACAAGGTGAGAAACAATTTGCAAAAATCTCCTCTTTTTATAGACTGCAGCTATTGAGAAAAATTGAGTGAATTCCCCAGCTGCCAAGACAGCAGTCTCTTTCAAGATTCCATCAATTTTTTACGGTACAATCAATATTTATGAATCCCCAAAGAAAACCAGCCACAGAGAAACAAGAGGGGGAAAAAACCGTTGGCAGCGTTTGCTTTGTTTGGGTTTTATTTTTAAAGCAGGCGGTTGCAAAGACGTGCTTGGGAGGACCTAAATAACTCCCAAAATCATCTGCTTGACAATCAGAGCAGCTCACCCAGCCAATATGCTGTTTAATGCCTGTGGTTATATTAGGGTGATTCAAATAAATAAAAGAAGAGGAAAAATGGGGGAACGACCCCCCAAAACGAGCCTGTGGGGGGAAAACAGACTCTATTCGAGAAGGTTTCATCCAACTCCTTAGTATTCTGTGAATTGCTGCTTTTTTAAAAGAAAATCAATTGAGACACTATATCGAAAGGTATTTTCTACCACTCATGCATTAATGCATTAATAAGATTCAGCATAGACCAATGATGGATCTCTTATTTTCCTCTCCTTTTTTGTTCCACCCACCAGTCATCTGGAAAACAGAAAGATTTCTATAAAACTAAGCAAACAAATCTACATTTCTTTAATGGCTACGTTAGGTTTAATATCCAAACTTATTTAAATAACTCTGAACCCCCCTGCTGTGAAATATTGAAACTAATGGTTTCCTGTGTGTGCAATCTCCATTTAAATGTAGAGTTTAATTTCCCTCTGGGCTAAACCTGTGTAAAACTTGACTTGAAATGTCCCTCTGTAAAAAACACAATGTTTAGAGGAAGATGCCTTTGATTTTATTTAAAATTTATTTTGTGCATTACACGCACAGACGGCAGAGTCTCCAATGAACTGCTCAAATTGCTGTTGAAAAAATGCCAGCTTTTACAATTGTCAGTGGAAAGGGGGGGACAGCAGAGGAAGGATTTTGAGGAGGGGAGACATATAGGCAACCGGGCTTCCCTAGAAACAGTGATGGAAAAAATTAAAATTGTGGCAGTGGAGTTGGGAAAAAAAAAATACGGCTTGAGATTTCCAAGTGGAGCTCACAAAATCTCTTTCACACATGCTGCAAAGATTTTACACAACCTGTAGTAATAATAACCTGCAGAGCGTGGATTTGGAAAAGTCATTCTTAACGGAACGGGGAGAGCAAAAATTAATCTAGCAAAATTGAAAAGTGAAATAAAAGCACTTCAAACTTGTGTAAGTAACGAGAGGGGATCGTGTTGGATGAGCATGTAAAAGAAGCTAGAAAATTCTGGATTCCTATCCATAAACTGATTCAGAGTGAAGAAAGTTGGCACCCATCCATCTTAGAAGAGTGAAATATTTTAGGAAAGGCAGAATATTTCCCCTAAAAGAGAAATAGAAATCTGAAGGGAGACCGAAACTCAGCTCCCTGCTCCCCAACAGGTATTTGGTGCCCATTGAGGCCAGCCTATCTACAAGACAAAAGACCTTCAGGTGATGGGATTAAGACATGATCCTCAAGGACATAATAGGATTATCTATCAGCAGAGCTCACCACATGGCACAACCAAGCCCCTTCATTACATCAGCCCAAGGTTCAACCAAACTTTATTCAGACAAACATGACCCCACGTGAGAGTCTTACTGCAACCAATTGAATACATTCCTTGCCACAGGAACAGGAAGCTGAAGTTCAAAGCCCAAGAGAGGGTATAAATAACCCTCACTCTCCACTCCATGTGTTCAGCTGTACCAGGACTTCAAACCCTGTTCATCAATAAACCATCTTTCCAATCAGCCTCCATGTTTCCAGTGTCTTTCTTCCCACGTGGAACTGAACCCAGATGGATATTTCTTCCAACAAGAGATATATGATAACTTTGGCAAGATTGGGCAAAGATTCAGCATTACTCACCATGGAGGAATGATTGGCAAAGATGATGGACCTTGGTGAGATGGCTAAATTGATTTTTTTTAAATCAGAGAAAGGACAAAATCTATGCCTATTGTTAACTAGAAACCTGTTATGGATATTTGCATCAAACCAGGGGGGGAAATGAACTCATGATTTATGGTTTTCATGATTGTTGTTGTTAGTTGTGAAGTCCGACCCATCACGACCCCTTGGACAACGTTCCTCCAGGCCTTCCTGTCCTCTACCATCTTCTGGAGTCCATTTAAGCTCACGTCGACGGCTTCAGTGACTCCATCCAGCCACCTCATTCTCTGTCGTCCCATTCTTCTTCTTTTGCTCTCAATCTTTCCCAGCATTAAGCTCTTCTCCAGTGAGTCCTTCCTGCTCATTAGATGGCCAAAGTACTTGAGTTTCATCTTCAGGATCTGGCCTTCTAAAGAGCAGTCAGGGTGGATCTCCTCTAGGACTGACCAGTTGGATCACCTTGCACTCCAAGGGCCTTGAAGGAGTCTCCTCCTCCAGCACCAGAGTTCAAAGGCCTCCATTCTTTGGCACTCAGCCTTCCTTATGGTCCAACTTTCACAGCCATGCATGGCAACTGGGAAAACCAGTTTTTCATGATTAAACCAGTTAAATTACAGAAAAAAGAGAGTTTATCTTGTAACCACAGGAAAAGAGGTTAAAGTTATAATTGTACTTATTGAGGTAACTGTGATGACCCAGGGCGTGGCACAAAGGCAACATACTCAGATAATAAATAAGAGTCCCTTTATTATCTCCAACTTTGCCCCCAATGTCCAGGTTACTTTCTGGCTGGAGAAAAAACTCTCCCAGGAACAGCCTTTGACTGTAGAACGTTCAGCCCAAAACAAGTACACACAAACTGTAACTTAAAATCCAAACAAACCAAACTGAAGTAATTAGTTTGGCTGGGCAGGAGCAGGAATTTCAAACTTGAAAGCACAGCAAAACTCACACAGTTGGGAAGACGCCAGGAACACAAATAAGACACAACGATACAAAATAAATTCACATTTGTTCCCAACAACTTGCTATGCGCAGCTTCCTTTTTTTATACCCTCTGTTCCCAGCTGCAGCTAATGAACGGAATCAGGGCCTTTTCCCAGTTTCTTCCACAGCAACAGAGCCACACTCCCATTCCCTGTAAACTGTTCAGCTTCCTCCTCCAAGTCAGATTCCAACAGGGGCATGACGCTAACAAAGATTGGAAGCTACAGGTAGTCCTTGACTTATAGCAGTTCATGTAGTGGCTGTTCAAAGTTACGACTGCACTGAAAAAGTGACTTACGACTGTTTTTTCATACGTATGACCATTGCAGCATCCCCATGGCCACACGATCAAAATTCAGGCGCTTGGCAAATGATTCATATTTATGACGGTTGCACTGTCCTGGTGTCACCTTTTGCGACCTGAATGAAGATTTTGAAATTGAAAATCCTATTACAGGGTCAAAATAAAGGGGTATGCCAGCCAATTTTCCTTCTGTAAAATGAATAAGCTTTCAGTTCTGATTCCATCTAACTAGCAAGCCTCCTGATTGCATATATCTGATGATGCTAGATGAGCCTCCAAATGATTGGGATTGAGCATGAGCTAAATGCAACTAAGAAGGAATATCGTAACCTATCCCAAACCTTGGCTTCGGTTTTCTTGTTCTTCTCTCTCCCCAGATGTAACCACATACAACCCAATTTTAGGAGACCTTGGTGCTCTCTGTGCTTGGTTGTTTCTTTGCGGACGTTTCATTACCAAACTAGGTAATATCATCAGTGTAGAAGGGAGTTGTGGTTGTTCATATTGTTATATACTAGTGGTTTGCCCTATCAATGTTAATGGGTGTAAAGGGTGCAGAGAAGAGCAACAAAGATGATTAGGGGACTATAGGCTAAAACATAAAGAATGGTTGCTGGAACTAGATATTTCTAGTCTTATAAAAAGAAGGACTAGGAGTGACATGATAGCAGCATTCAGATATCTCAGGGGCTGCCCCAAAGAAGAGGGAGTCAAGCTATTCTCCAAAGCACCTGAAGGCAGGACAAGAACCAATGGATGGAAACTAATCAAGGAGAGAAGCAACCTAGAACTAAGGAGAAATTTCCTGACTGTTAGAACAATTGACCAGTAGAACAACTTGCCTCCAGAAGTTGTGAGTGCTCCAACACTGGAAGTTTTTAAGAAGAGATTGGACAACCATTTGTCTGAAGTGATGTAGGGCTTCCTGCCTAAGCAGGGGGTTGGGCTAGAAGACCTCCAAGGTCCCTTCCAACTCTGTTATTCTATGTTCTTGGTGGTTCCTTGATTAGGTTGTTGTTTATAATAGCCCAAGAAACCACCAAAAACTACGCTCACCAACACTGACAGGGCAAGCCACTAGAATATAAATTGAGACCAAACCCCACTACCTACTAGCACTGATTATGTTACCGAGTTGGGTGACTAAACGTCTACAAGAACACCACCAAGCTCAGAGAGCACCGAGGAGCCTTCATTTCAATCCCAAGCTACAAATACTCTCCTCTATTCAGACCCCAATTTTAATTTAGGGAAGGGCGCATCCGTCTCAACAGCTCAACCCAACCTCCCTTGCAGGGTTGTGTGGAAGAGAAATGGTTGTGCAGCAACGAATCATCTTAGAACATCTGGGAATTGTTGTGGTCCACCGGCAGCCTGTGGAGACGGCAGCAGAGTCAGACAGTGGGGGAGGAACATGGGCCAGTCCAGGAGTCTGAGGAGGACTCGGGTCCTGCATCCAATACAGAGATGGGGCCAGGGCCATGTGAGAGTTATATGCCGACTCCAGAGCCTCCAGAATCTGACAGCAGCGAGGCAGAGGAACAAGGGGAGCCTGTTCTCAGTACGCGCATGCACAGAGCTGCCAGAAGACAAGAACAAGAAAAGGGGCAACTCGGGAGTAAGGCTTGGAGGTGATTGGCCCTCCCATAAGACATAAAGGAGGAGCAAAAGGACAAGAATCTTTGCAAGAAACAACTTTGTTCATATTGGTCGGTTTGAAACCTGAAGCTCTGTATTGAATTTATGCTTCGGTTGGCCTTGTATAACTAATTGGAAATTTAGTCGTTGGCAGCATTTCAAGGAAGATAAAGGTGGGTGCTTATCAGGCTTATTCTGAAGGACTTTGGCAGACTTCCATGGGACCATTACAAGCTGTTTGAGACTCATTACAGGCTGTGAATGACTAAAATTCACAGCTGTTGAAATAAAGAAAAAAGGGGTTTGGAACTAACGTGTTTGTTAGTGTATCAATAAACCTTGGTCAGAACAGGAATCTTAGCAACACTGAGTCATTTTCAAAATAAAATTTCCACAGTGCATGTCACAATTAGAATTTTTTGCTTGAAAAAAAAAATCTTTGCAGCACCCACGAATGCCCTATCCGAAGACCGGCATTGGATATACGTGCCGATTGCCTTTTAGCAAGCTTTATTTGCTCCAATTTAATCAGTCAAGTCGGAGAGTCCACGATTTATTTTAGTTTAAAGCTTGTTGTCTAGTGAGGATTCCTTCCCTTCCCCCTTATATCATGATGTCTCCGTAATTCAGCCCTTTCTTTTCTTTCTGTACCGAGATGTTCCGTTCAAGGGAATCTCTGCAGACTTGCACTTTGCTGGATCTGTTTCTATATTTAATAACACATTTTGTCAGTGGGGAATACGGTATCGAACTATCTCCGCTGAAATTGTATTTCCCTCCCCCCCCCCTCCTTCAGAATGCCAAGCCACAAATGAACTGGATGTTCTTTGGAGGCAATTCTGCCTTAATCCAAAGAAAGAATAAAATGCCTATTAAGGGGCCCCAGAATGGCCTAGATACCAGCGAGAAAATAAATCACTGCTTAAAGCCACTTTCCCCAACCAGGTGCCCTCCAGAGGCATTAGGCTTCAAAATACAATATTCCCAGCCGACCTGAGAATGCTCTTTCTCTTTTAACCTGGTTAGCGCGAGAGGAACGAAAATCTTGACACACAGGAAGCCAGACTGTCAAAAGGCCCAGAATTTCCTAAATAGGGCAGTTTTCTCAAAGCTGAAATAATGTCGGTTTGGTTGCTGGTTGGGTTAATGCTGTTAAATCTGCTGAGATCTCACCTGCAACCCGGATGTTAAGTGAATCTGGCTTCCTCATTGACTTTGCTTGTCAGAAAGTCGCAAACGTCGATGAACGTGACCTTGGGACACAGCAACGGTCATAAGTGTGAACCAATTGCCAGGTTCTGGACCAGTTCTGGAGAACCGGTAGCGGAAATTTTGAGTAGTTCAAAGAACCGGCAAATGCCACCTCTGATTGGCCCCATCCCCATCTCTTCTCTGCCTCCCGAGTCCCAGCTGATCGGCTGGGTCTTCTTTTGTTGCCCTGCAGAGGAGAACAGAGCTGGAAAGCAGGTTAGTGGGGTGGGGAGGGAATGGGGATTTTGCAGTAGCCTTTCCCCATGTGATGACCCGGGGAATGGCACAAAAATAACAAAGGCACAAAAGTAGATAAATTCCCTTTTAATACCTCCAACTTGGCCCCCCAATGTCCAGTTGTCCTCGGCTGGAGATCAAACTCTTCCAAAAACAGTCTACGAAGGGAAGAAATGCAATCCGAAGCCAAAGTGCAGATAAATTAGAAATAAAAAAACCAACACAAACCACGCTGAAGTAATTAACATGACAGGCCAGGATAATAAATTGCAGACTTCCAAAAGATAACACAGCACATACAGTTGGGGGAGGACGCCAAAACCCAGATAAGCCTCGACAAAGATAATGCACGCTTTGCTTCCAGCAAGGTGCTGTGTGCAAATGCCCTTCTTATATCCTGTTCTCCCAGTGCAACTAATGAAAGGGATCAGGGCCTTTTTCTCTCCCTTAAGTCATGTTGCTCCCTTCTCCGTTCCTCCCTGTATGCCCTAGGATGAAGAGGGGGTGGCTCTGGGTCTTCCTCTGAATGCCCAGCCGGACTCTGCCCTTCCCCCATTTCTTCCACAGCCACCGAAGCCACACTCCTACTCTCTGTCAGCTGTTCAATCTCCCCCTCAAAATCAGACTCCAAAAAGGGCATGACACCCCAGGAGTGGGCAGGGAATGGGGATTTTACATTATCCTTCCCCTGCCACGCCCACCAAGCTGCGCCCACAGAACCGGTTGTAAAAAAAAATTGAATCCCACCACTGCTGCAAAGATCTATTTCCTATGAAGGACAGTTAAAAGTGAGTAAGCTCCAGGTGCCTTCCTTTAAATGTTGCCATCTGTGGGACTTATGGGATGCACCAACCTTTTTGGAAATGCCTCCCCCCTTGAGATTCAAGGGACCCCACTCTACCATCATTTCAAAATGCTATGAAGACCTGGGTCTACACTCAAGCATTAGGATAGATTAAAAGTGAGTCCAGCATATGTAATTGTAGAGTTAATGGGACATTGTGACCCTGGGATAGAGATATATTGTCTTGTTGAATATAATTTGTCACATTTATTCTGTTTTTATTCAACCCTGCCTAGGATTATTTACAAGATAGGTGGCCAAATGCATTTTCTAAATAAACGAATAAATAAGTAGCAATAGCAATAGCACTTAGACTTATATACCGCTTCACAGAGTTTTACAGACCTCTCTAAGTGGTTTTATAGAGTCAGTCTATTGCCCCCAATAACCTGGGTCCTCATTTTACCGACCTCGGAAGGATGGAAGGCTGAGTCAACCTTGAGCCTGGTGAGTTTCGAACTGACAAATTGCAGGCAGGCAGCAGAGGTAGCCTGCAGTATGGCATTATAACCACTGCGGCACCACAGCTCTTATGTTCTCCAAATAGAATACAGTTAGTCTAAAAAAAGAGAAGGTTTAGGAAAGACCCGATAACAAACTTCCAATAAATGAAAGCTTGTGACAGGGAAGAGGATATTTGCAGGAGCTACCAAGTGCAGGACAAGAACAAATGGATGGAAGTTTTATAGCGGTAGATGATCCAAATTTGAAATAAGGACACATTTCTGAACTTTACAAGGAAGAGCTATTAAGCTGTTCAACCTGGAGTTATGAGGACTCCATCATTGGAGGTTTTCAAATGAAGTTTAGGTCAGTGGTCCCCAACCACCGGGCCCCGGACCGGTACTGGTCCGTGGATCATTTTGTACCGGGCCGCCTATTTTGCTTGGGCGCCGCTGTCTTGTTTCAATGGCGCTTGAGAAAGTGCTTCCAGGTGAGCTTGTCAGTCGTCGGTTGGATGGAAAGTGGCGTTTGGGTGCTGAAGGAATCCTCGCGCCTTAGTTTCGTCAAAGGGGGGGCGGCTTCGAACGAAGAGCCATCCCGATGGCGGTGGAGTCTCGCGTTACTCAGGAGGAGATTAAGAAAGAGCCCGAAAAGCCCATCGAGCGCGAGAAGGTACAAAGGAGGAGTTGACGGTGGCGGGGAGAAGCGGGGGACGGCTGGCTGGCTGGTCGCTCAGCTCGCTTTGCCTTGGTCGTGCGTGCTGATGCCGGTACCGGTCCGTGGATCATTTTGTGATGCCGGTACCGGGCCGTGGTACAAAAAAGGTTGGGGGCCACTGGTTTAGGTAACCACTTCTTTGGATTTGATGAGGTTTCCTGCTCTTTGGCAGGGAGTTAGACTAGAGGCAGAGTTCTCCAAACTTGGCAATTTTAAGACTTGTGGACTTCAACTCCCAGAATTCTGATAGCTGGCTAAGGAATCCTGGGAGTTGGTCCATAAGTCTTGAAAAATCCTTGGAGGTCTTCCATTCCAACCATGGGATCAACCCTATGATTATATAATTTCCCAGACACTTTCAAAGTAGTGATTGTACGTACATGAAGTGTTGGCATAACTTGGCCAACACTTGTTTTGAGAGCTTTGTAGACTCTGATGGGTCATTGTAAGTAGATTGCTTACTATTGACTGAATTTAATCAAGATCACGTGAAGTGTTAGTACCACTTTATCACGCCTTGTAAAACCACAATACTGCATCCAGTTTTGGTCACCACAATATAAAAAAGAGATTGAGACTCTGAAAAAAAAGAGTGCAAAGAAGAGCAACAAAGATGATTTAGAAACTGGAAACCAAAACATATGAAGAGCAGTTGCAGGAATTGGATATGTCTACCCTAGTGAAAAGAAGGGCCGGGGGTAAGATGATAGCAGTGTTCCAATATTTGAGGGGCTGCCACAAAGAACGGGGTCAACTCTTCTCAAAAGCACCTGAAAACATTGGATGGAGGACAGAAGCAACATAGAACATAGAACTAAGTAGAAATTTCTTCTAATGAGAACAATTAATCAGTGGAATGGCTTCCCTTCCGAAGTTTATTTATTTATTTATTTATTTGATTTGCCAATTGTTTACAAGATAATAAGTATAAGTGTATACATAGTTGTGAATACATGAAATGGGTACATATAAGAAAAATAAAAGAATAAGAGAAACAATAGGACAGGGACGGTAGGCACGTTGGTGCGCTTATGCACGCCCCCACAGACCTCTTAGGAAAGGGGTGAGGTCAATAGTAGACAGTCTAAGGTTAAAGTTTTTGGGGTTTGGGGAAGAAACTACAGAGTCGGGTAGAGTATTCCAGACGTTGACCACTCTATTGCTGAAGTCATATTTCCTGCAATCAAGTTTGGTGCGGTTTACTTTGAGTTTGTATCTATTGTTTGCTCTTGTGTTGTTATGGTTGAAGCTGAAGTATTCACTGACAGGTAGGACATTGCAATGTATGATTTTATATACCATGCTTAAGTCAGACCGAAGACAGCGTAATTCAAGGTTTTCTAGTTTTAGAATTTCAAGTCTGGTGGCATAAGGTATTCTACAACGAGTAGAGGAGTGGAGAACTCTTCTTGTGAAATATTTCTGGACTTTCTCAATTGTGCTAATATCAGATACGTAATGTGGGTTCCAGACTGATGAACTGCATTCGAGTATTGGTCTAGCAAATGTTTTGTATGCTCTGGTTAGTAGTGTGATATTACCAGAGAAAAAGCTACGTAGGATTAGGTTAACAACTCTTAATGCCTTTTTGGCTATGTAGTTGCAGTGGGCTCTAGCACTTAGATCATTAGAGGTGAGTATTCCAAGGTTCTTTACAGAGCTTGAGTCATCAACAAGATCTTGACTATTCAGCTTGTATTTTAGTTGTGGGTGCTCCATCACTGGAGGCTTTTTAAAAGGGACAGCCACTTGTTTGAGATGCTGTAAAATCTCCTGCTTGAGCAGGGGGTTGGACTAGAAGACCTCCAAGATCCCCCCAATTTTTTTATTCTGTTCTGTTATTCTGATCATTTGTGAGAAGTCTGGTTGATTTGTTGAATGATCCATTTGTTTTTGGGTTGGATTTTGTTTGTTTGGCTATCTAAGATGCCCTAAGGCCGTGATGTCAAACCTATGGCAGGCGTGTCAGAGGTGGCACACAGAGCTCTTTCTGTGGGCACATGTGCCGTCACCAGCTGCTCTTCTAGTTTCTGGTGTGCACATGCACATCGGCCAGCTGGTCTTCACAGGTGCTGCAGCACCAGAAAACGGCCATTTCAGGCCACTTTCCAGGCCATTTTCAGGCCACTTTTGAGCAGTTTGGGGGCCTTTTTCAGGGTTTTTTTGGGGGGGCATTTTCAGGCTAAAAACAGCACGAAAATGGCCTGAAAATGGCTTGAAAAACAGCCAAAAACAATGAAAAATGTCCCCAAACCAGGCCATTTTTCAGGTCGTTTTCGGGTCTTTTCCGTTTTTCATGCCATTTTCAGGCCAAAAACAGCCTGAAAAAATGGCCTGAAAAATGGCAAAACAGCTTTTAAAATGGCCTGAAAACAGCAGTGGTGGGATTCAAAAACTTTTACTACCGGTTCTGTGGGCGTGGCTTGGTGGGCGTGGCCATGTGACTGGGTGGGCGTGGGGGTTTTTTTGCAGCCCCCACCCATTTTTGGGAGCTTCCTAGCCACAGAGGAGCCTCTGGGGGGTGCGTTTTTGCTCCCCTAAGGCTCTGGAAGAAAAGGAACAGAGCATGGGAGGGGCACGCAGCACCCCTCCAAGCTCCGTTTTGGGAGCTTCCTAGCCTCAGAGAAGCCTCTGGGGGGTGGTTTTGCTCCCCTAAGGCTCCTCTGGGACTCTGGAAGGCAAAAAAATGGAGGGGGGTCTCCATTCTTTGCCTTCCTTGGCCTCAGCTGATTGTTGGGAGGGAGAAAAAAGAAAGAAATACTTTAGGCAAATGCCAGGCAGGCGGGCGGGGTGAGTGAGCATCGGGCGGGAGGGCGATCGGGTGGGAGGGTGTGGCCAGCCAGAACTTACTACCGGTTTGGCATCCCGCGCCAAATTCTTGCTACCGGTTCGCCTGATCCGGTGTGAACCGGCTGAATACTTGGAGTACTCATCTCTAATGATCTAAGTGCTAGAGCCCACTGTAACTACATAGCCAAAAAGGCGTTAAGAGTTGTTAACCTAATCTTACCTAATTTTTTCTCTGGTAATATTACACTACTAACTAGAGCATACAAAATATTTGCTAGACCAATACTCGAACACAGCTCATCAGTCTGGAACCCACATTACGTATCTGATATTAACACAGTTGAGAAAGTCTAGAAATATTTCACAAGAAGAGTTCTCCACTCCTCTACTCGTTGTAGAATATCTTATGCCACCAGACTCGAAATTCTAGACCTAGAAAACCTAGAACTACGCCGCCTTCGGTCTGATCTAAGTATAGTATATAAAATCATACATTGCAATGTCCTACCTGTCAATGAATACTTCAGCTTCAACCATAACAACACTAGAGCAAACAATAGATACAAACTCAAAGTTAATCGCACCAAACTTGATTGCAGGAAATACGACTTCAGCAACAGAGTGGTTCAATGTCTGGAATACTCTACCTGACTCTGTGGTTTCTTCCCCAAACCCCAAAAACTTTAACCTTAGACTGTCTACTATTGACCTCACCTCTTTCCTAAGAGGTCTCTAGGGGGCGTGCATAAGCGCACCAACGTGCCTACCGTCCCTGTCCTATTGGGGTTTTTTTTTCTTATATATATCCATGTATTCACTTTTTTTACTTATGTTTTTACTTATACCTATTATCTTGTAAGCAATTGACAAAAATAAATAAATAAATAAATAAAAATAAATAAATAAAAATACCACCACTGGAAAACGGCCTCCAAAAGAACCTGAAAATACCTGCCAAAATAGCCAAAAAACAGGCATGCGTGCACCTGCCAGCTGGTCTTTGGGTTTCCAGTGCTTTGGCACTTGCACATACATGCAGTGGTGGGATTCAAATATTTTTACCACCGGTTGGGTGTGCGTGGCTTGGTGGGCATGCTTTGCATGCTTGCACACACTTTGCATGCGCGCGCACACCAAACACACACTTTGCACAGGTGCAGAGGTGTTTGCGTGGGCGCAGAGGCATTCTAACTCACCTCCTGCAAGCCTGCACAATCCCGGTCACTTCAGCAGCTGCCGCACGGCACTATTCTGTGCCACGCAAAGCAGCTGCGCTTCAAATTCAGAGGATAAGGTGAGTATGCGAGCCCGGGCAGGCAGGTGGGCCCAACAGCAGAGCGGCGGAGAGTACTGGTTTGGACTCCGCTGTTCATCGCTGCTACTGGTTCAGCTGAACCGGTAAAATACCACCAGTGCAGACATGCCTGCACATTCCAGTTTGGGCACTCAGTGCCAAAAAGGTTCACCTGTCCTAAGAAGTCTTCTGTGACAAAGTGATATTGAAGTGAAGGAATCTTCTCTGCCAAGAAGTGATGTTTTGTATCAAGGGTCTTCAAACTTGTCAAGTTTAAGACTAGTGGACTTCAACTCCCAGAATTCCTGAGCTAACATGACTGGAGGGGGAATTCTGGGAGTTGAAGCCCACAAGTCTTAAAGCTGCCAAGTTTGAAGACCCCTGTTTTGTATAAACCCTTTTTGATACCCTGAACACAACAAAAAGTTGTCTTCTTCCTGCCTGAATCTAATGCTAGTGTTGATCCCTGACTACCTGTTGCTACTGGGCTAACTCAACCGTGCTATCTGCCTGTCAAGTTTACACTGCAAAAAGGCATTGTGTTAAATGTCACTTAATAGGCAAATATGCTGCAAAGTACAGTGTAAAAGGCATCATGTGTAAAATGTCATTTAGTAGGCAAATATAAACCAGTGATCAGCAATTTAACCACAGGATAAATTACACAAATGGTTGTAAGTTCTTGACTTAAGACAACCATTTGTATAGTAACCATTTGAAGTTACAATGGCCCTGAAAAAAAGTGACTTATAACTATTTTTCCCACTTACAACTGTGGCAGCATCCCTGTAGCCATGTCATGCCCCTGTTGGAATCTGATTCCAAGGGAGAGGTGGAACAGCTGACAGGGAGTGGGAGTGTGGCTCTGGTGGCTGTGGAGGAAACTGGGGAAGGGTACAGACCAGCTGGGCATTCAGAGGAAGACCCAGGCCCACCCCCTCTTCATCCTAGGGCATGCAGGGAGGAATGGATAAGGGAGCAACGTGAATTGCGTGGTTTATGGGGGAGGAAAGGGCCCTGATCCCCTTCATGGGCTGCAACTGGAAAGAGCAAACTGCACACGGCAAAGTTGTTGGAAGCAAAGCGTGAAATTATTCTGGTTTGTCAGGTCATATCTGAATTCTGGCATCCTCCCAAGTGTGTGTATATCGCTATCTTTTGACGTCTTCAATCCCTTATCCTGCACTGTCTCATTAATTGCTGCAGTGTGGTTTGTGTTGGTTTTTCTTTATAATTTGTATGTACGTTGAGTTTGGACAGAATTTCTTTCCTTTAAAAACTGTTCTTGGAGAGGTTTTTTTCTCCAGCCGATGATAATTGGACATTGGAGGCCAAGTTGGAGGAATTAAAGGGACTTTACCTATTTTTGTGCCTTTGTTGCTTTTGTGCCACACCACGGGTCATCACAGGTCATGTGATCAAAATTTGGATGCTTGGCAACTGGCATGTACTTATGATGGTGGCATTGTCCTAGGGTCATGTGATCGATCCCCTTTTGCGACCTTCTGACAAGCAAAGTCAGTGGGGAAGCCTGATCCACCTCACAACCGTGTGACTAATTTAACAACCGCAGTGATTCACTTAACAACGGCATCCAGGAAGGTCATAAATTGGGGCAAAGCTCCAATGTAATAACCGTCCTGCTTAGCAACAGAAATGTTGGGCTCTCTTGTGGATGTGCGTCAGGGACAACTGTGACAGAAGACAAGATGGTGACACACATGTCCTTTAACCATCTGAGGAGAAAAGGACATGGGAGCTTTCTCTGCAGGCCACTAAGACAGATGGGCAAGTCGCTAAGTAGCTAAAAAGGTAAATAGGTAGATAAGTACTGTAATTAAGATTGAAGATGCTATGAATGTCATTTAACTTGACTGCCTTGTTGAGTCCTGGTTTAACTCCAGTTTCCATTTCCAGCTGTATCAGGCCTGCAAAATTGGGAATCAGAGACTTTGGTTTAATCGAACCCGACGTTTTTTGTTTTTTTTTAATCCTGTCATCTAATAAAGGCCTAGGCTCAGTTATAACTCTTAAGAGATCATCAGTACATATTTGGCTTTTGCTAAGTCTTCCATATATTGGGGAGGGGGTGGCATGGAGAATAAAAAATAAAATGATAATGACAGCATAGATTACGCAGGACTGGAGTCCGTCCTCACTCTTGATCTAGCCTAAAATCTTTAGGTCCCAGTAGCTTTTAACACGCACCATCTGACAGAAACCTTACAGCCCTGGGTGAAATTATGATAACAAGAGAAAAGGGGAGAGGAGGGGGAAAAAAAGCTATTACTGACACCACGCTTCCATTATGCAAATGATATTAAGATAGGCTGTTCGGATTGCCTGTGGCTACGCTATAATCTCCATGCAGTGATTATAATGTGTCAAACTTAGTCATTTTGATTATGACATGTTAATTACATGCCATCCTCATGCAGACATGAATATTACTCGCAGTCAAAGAAAAGCACAAATTGGCGGGCACTGTTTTGTTTTGTTTTGTTTTGACTTGGTGTGGCTGCTGCTGCTGGGTTGTTGATAAAAAGAAAGGAAAAGGTCCATGTGATGTTGGCAAATCAGTGAAGTCAACCCTAGTTTGAACAGATCAGTTCTAAAATGTTCCTTGTAGATGCTGTGCCTCCTCTCTCTCTCTCTCTCTCTCTCTCCCTCCCTCCCTCCCTTCTCCCTCCCCCATCTCTCCTTTTCCCAGTCTCCCTCTCTCCCTCTTTTCCTCTCTCATTTTCTTTCTTTTTCTCTCTCTCTGTCTCTCTGTGTGTATCTGTCTGTGTGTCTGTCTCTCTCTCTCTCTCTCACACACACACACACACACACCTTTTTACACACAGAGATATCAACAAAATCTTAAGTTTCAGATTAAACATCAAAATAGGATACAGTGATCCATTAAATTGTACTCTGGGGTCTTCAAACTTGACAGCTTTAAGATTTGTGGATTTCCTCCTCCAGTCATGTTAGCTCGGGAATTCTGGGAGTTGAAGTCCACAAGTCTTAAACTTGCCAAGTTTGAGGACCCTTGCATTGGAAGGTGCCTGAATCAAGTTGGTTTCTGAATGACACCAGTTGCCATAGATTGTCAAATCTCATTGGAGGGCTCCAACTATTTTGTATTACGCGAGCTGTTTCTGTGCTTATGAAGAAATAGGTTGCTTTTCCTATTTAATAAGGAAGTTTGTGTGTGCATCCGTAGGAGGCGTGGGGGCGCGCATTTCCCTCTGGGTGCTGGCACACAAGCACGAGCGTGCAAGCACACGCACAATTTTTGGCACAGGAGCCCAAAAAGGTTAGCCACCACTGTACTATACAATCAAACACAAACAGAAAAAAGAAACCTAATATTGAGATCCAAACTCAAACTTCTTTTTTTAAAAAATATGAGGTAAATTTTGGAGAGCCAATTCATCCCAACTCTCAATTAAATCCTGAGACTTTAAAAATATACAGAGTTGCATATAACAGAATAACAGAGTTGGAAGGGAGCTTGGAGATCTTCTAGCCTGACCCCCTGCTCTGGCAGGAAAACCTACACCCTTTCAGTCAAATGGTTGTCCAATCTCCTCTTAAAAAGCTCCAGTGATGGAGCACCCACGATTTCTGAAGGCAAATCATTTCATTGACTGTCAGGAAATTTCTCTTCAGTTCCATGTTGCTTCTGTCTTTGATTAGTTTCCATCCATTGCTTCTTGTCCTGCCTCAAGTGCTTCGGAGAATAGCTTGGCTCCCTCTTTGTTGTGGCATGTTGTGCACTTGGGAAGAAATACCACACTGTTGTAAGGGATGCCGCGGCTCAGTGGCTAAGATGCTGAGCTTGTCGATCAGAAAGTTCGGCAGTTCGGCGGTTTGAATCCCTAGCGCCGCGTAACGGAGTGAGCTCCCATTTCTTGTCCCAGCTTCTGCCAACCTAGCAGTCCGAAAGCATGTAAAAATGCAAGTAAAAAATAGGGACCCCTTTGGTGGGAAGGTAACAGTGTTCCGTAAGCCTTCAGGCGTTTAGTCATGCTGGCCACATGACCACGGAGACATCTTCAGACAACACTGGCTCTTCGGCTTTATGAGCACCGTCCCCTAGAGCAGGGGTCCCCAACCACCGGTCCACGGACCGGTACCGGTCCGTGGAACAAGTCCTACTGGGCCACTGGCTTGCTGGGCGCCGCCATCTTGTTTTGATGAAAAAGTGCTTCCGGTGAGCTTTTCCGGGTAGAAAGCTCACCGGAAGCACTTTTTCATCAAAACAAGATGGCGGCGCCCAGCTGATGTCGGTACCGGGGCGCGCCATAAAAAAGGTTGGGGATCACTGCCCTAGAGCCAGAAACGACTAGCACGTAGAGGTGGTATTCAGCAGGTTCTGACCAGTTCTGGAGAACCAGTAGTGTAAATTTTGAGTAGTTCAGAGAACCGGCAAATACCACCTCTGACTGGAGATTTTACAGTATCCTTCCCCTACCATGCCACCAAGCCCTGCCCATAGAACCGGTAGTAAAAAAAATTGAATCCCACCACTGCTAGCACGTATGTGCGAGGGGAACCTTTACCTTTATTTTTACCATACTGTTGTATGAAAGCAGTCTTAGAAGGCAACCACTACATAGATTCTCTAAATCAATTTTGTTCCCCCCGTACTGCTGGCTGGAAAATTCTGTGAGTTGAAGTCTTAAAGTAGCCAAGATTGGACAGCCCTCTTCCTAGGGTGAGAGAGAAGGCACTAGCCCTAAGACACCCAGCTGGCTTTGCATCTAAGGCAGGATTAGAACTCCCAGTCTCCCAGGTTTGGGGTCAATGCATTTAATAAATAAATGAATGAATTTAATGGATGAATGGATTTGTCCAGTCCTAACACTATGGAAACATTTGCTTTGTTCATAGTGTAAGGCAGTGGCCCCCAACCTTTTTGCCACGGCCCGGTACCGGCATCACAAAATGATCTGCGGCCCGGTACCGGCATCAGCACGCATGGCAAGGTGAGCGAGCAACCGGCCAGCCAGCCGTCCCCGCTTCTCCCTGCCACCTTCAACTCCTCCTTTGTACCTTTGTTGATGGGCTTCGGGACGGCTTTGGGATCGGTCACTCGGCTCGCCTTGCCTTGGGTGCTGAAAGAATCCTCGCGCCTTAGTTTTGTTGGCCGACCACCCCCTTCGATGAAACTAAGGCGCGAGGATTCTTTCAGGACCCAAACGCCGCTTCAACCGGAAAAGCTCACCGGAAGCATTTTCTCATCAAACAAGATGGCGGCGCCCAGCAAACCGGCGGCCCGGTAGAAAATGTTCCACGGACCGGTGGTTGGGGACCCCTGGTGTAAGGGACATTCTAGTTGGTGTCTGGTTTTAAGCAACTGTGATACTGCCAAGCATGAAAACCTTGTGATAAAGTATCATCTTTCTCTAATTTCATATTCTCCAAATCCATAAGGACTACCATCTCCTGGTATTTCCAATTAATGTTCCACGCCCAACTTTTCCAGAGAACACCAAATTACAGAGGGCTGGTGGAGATGTGGAACAATCTCCAAGGAGTTACCAGAAAGAGGGAAGGGTCAACCTATTGTCCAAATCACCTGAAGGCAGGATAAGAAGCAATGGGTGGAAATTAATCAAAAAAAGAAGCAACCTAGAACTAAGGAGAAATTTCCTGACAGTGAGAACAATTAATCAGTGGAACAATTTACCTCCAGATATTGTAGGTGGTCCATCACTGGAGGCTTTCAAGAAGAGATTGAACAAGCATTTGTCTGAAAGGGTATGAGCAGAGGGTTTGACTAGAAGACTTTCAAAGTCCCTTCCAACTCTGTTATTCAGTTATCTTTACCTCTTAAGACTTAAGACTAGCATAAAGTGGAAATCATAAGACCACACCTAGAGTACTGCATCCAGTTTTGGTCACCACACTTTAAAAAAGATGTTGAGACTCTAGAGTGCAGAGAAGAGCAACCATGATGATTAGGGGACGGGAGACTAAAACCTACGGTGTACGGTTGCGGGAAGGGTATGTCTAGCCTAGTGAAGGGAAGGACCAAGGGAAACAGGATACGGTTAGGGTTGAAAGATGAAAAGAATATCTAAACTGAAGGTTATTATGTCAAGATGGACACTGTGGGACTAAACGAATATATTTGTACAGCAGGAAGCATCACCTGCAGATGTTAAAAGACCACATTAGATATGGTCCCTTTGCTAATTTCCCAAAGGACTTTATTGATCCACTAAATTAATCCACATTTTGGTTTTGCACAATTTATTGAACCAGAAATGAGGAATAGATTTGCATTTAAAAAAATAAGCCACAGAACATAAACCAACATTAGCCTTAGCCAGTGTGATGACCCGGTGTGGCACAAAGGCAACACAGTCAAATAAGCAAGAAGAGTCCCTTTATTATCTCCAACTTTGCCCCCAATGTCCAGGTTACCTTCAGTTGGAGAAAAAGTCTCCCAGGAACAGCCTTTAAGTGGAGGAAATTCAGTCCAAAACAAGGTACACACAAACTGTAACTAAACATCCACCCAAACTATGCTGCAGTAATTAACTTGACAGGACAGGAGAAGGAGTTGCAGACTTGAAAGCAAACATAGTTGGGAAGATGCCAGGAACACAGATAAGCCTCAACGATACCAGATAAATCACGATTTGCTCCCAACAACTTGCTGTGTGCAGCTTCCCTTTTGAAACACTGTGTTCTCAGCTGCAGCCGATGAAGGGAATCAGGGCCCTTTCCTCCCCAGTAAGCCATGCAATTCACATTGCTCCCTTCTCCCTTCTGCCCTGCATGCCCTAAGATGAAGAGGGGGTGGGCCTGGGTCTTCCTCTGAATTCCCTCTGCCTTACTCTACCTCTCCCCTGCTCTGCCCAGCCAGACTGTGCCCTTCCCCAGTTTCTTCCACAGCCAACAGAGACACACGCCCATTCCCTCTCAGTTGCTTGGCTTCCCCCTCTGAATCAGATTCCGACAGGGGCATGACAGCCAAGTTTACCATGTGGGGCCAATGGCAACCACTTGCACCCTGATCTGTAAAATAAAATTTGTCATCATTTTAGCTATTATCTACCCACTGCAGGATAAGGACCTCTCCTATGTGTTTCCAACCAATACGGTCCCGAGCTTTCTTTTGCCGATAAATAAAATGTATTTCCTATAAAATAAAATTTATATATTTATTTCTAAATAAATAAACCATCCTGGCTGAGCCTATTGTACAATCATAGCTGTCCCTTTGTCTATTATCCCCCCCAAAAAAAAAAAACCAAAGGTGAGTCATTTGCCTATACAATATTTTAATGGATATCTGTAATGTTTGTCTTGATAGAATCACAGATTTATCACTCTGTGGATAAGCATAGCAAAAAAAAAAATTCTCGAGGTGTACTCCAGACTCAGAAAGGAGGGATGGAGAAGAAAATGGAATTGCATAATGATGTCTTTTGCATAAAATGGATCACCCCCAAATCTATCTGCTATTCAAATGTGAAAGAGCTAGGGACAATAGACAACAGAAACTCTTCTCATATTAGAAAGAGGAATATCAAGAACTAAGACTATCTCATATCCATGCGTATAGATAATCGTGCATTTATTACCCGATGTATGAAATTCATAGAACAAATTATTTTTCCAACCCTATTTTACATCTCGTTCGCACACACGCCCGCCCACCCAAGGGACAGATTTTCATAAAAGACCCATTTGCCTATTTCAGGTGCTTACCTATTTACCTTACCACCTTCTTCGAATATTGCCATTTGAGGCTCAATTCAGGTATTGTCACCGATATATGTATATATCACATTTGGTCTCATTTGCACTGTTATCCTTTGCTCGGATCTATTAGTCTCATTCTTAAGCCACACTCTGGCTCTTCTGAATTTCGGATAGTTTGGGAAAAAAAGGGTCACCCAAACAGACATTTATATATCAATTCAATCAATCAATCAGAATAAAGCTGGAACAGCTTGGAGCAGGGGTGGGATTCGAAAAAATTTACTACTACTTATTCTGTGAGCGTGGCTTGGTGGGCATGGCAGAGGAAGGATACTGCAAAATCTCCATTCCCTCCCCACTCCAGGGGAAGGTTACTGCAAAATTCCCATTCCCTCCCCACCCCACTAACCTGCTTTCCAGCTCCGTTCTCCTGTGTAGGGCAACCAAAGAAGACCCAACCAATCAGCTGGGACTCGGGAGGCGGAGAATAGATGGGGCGGAGCCAGTCAGAGGCGGTAATTGCCGGTTCTCCAAACTACTCAAAATTTCCGCTACCTGTTTTCCAGAACTGGTCAGAACCTGCTGAATACCACCTCTGCCTTGGAGGTCAAACCCCTTGTTCAAGGAGGAGACCCTATACCATTCCAGACAAATGGCTGTCCAATCTCTTCTTAAAATCTCCAGTGATGGAGCACCTATAACTTTTGGAGACAAGCCAATCCACTGGTTAATTGTCCTCACTCTTAGGAAGTTTCTCCCTGATTCCAGGTTGTTTTTCTCCTGGATTAGTTTCCATCCATAGTTTCTTGTCTTGTCTTCAACATATTTTGAAAATATGTTGAAACCACCCCCCATCTTCTTTGTGGCAGCCCCTCAAATACTTGAACATTTTTATCATGTCACCCTAGTCCTTCTTTCCTCTAGACCAGCCATAGCCAATTCCTGCAACCCTTCTTAGTGTGTTTTAGTCTCCAGGCCTTTAATCATCCTAGTTGCTCTTCTCTGTAAAATCTTTTTTGTCATGTAGTGACCAAACCTGGATGCAGGACTCCAGGTGTGGTCTTACTAAATGTTATAAAGCGGTACTAATACTTCACATGATTTTGATCTATGCCTCTGTTTATGCAACCGAGGATTATATTAGCTTTTTTGGCTGCTGTCGCACACTGCTGGCTCATGTTTAAGTGATCATCCACTAGGACTCCAAGGTCCCTTACACAGTTACTGTTTTCTGAGCCAGGTTTCGCCTAATCTGTATTCTTGCCTAAGTGTAAAACCAAATATGTAACAGTGCAAAATTACAAGTTATTTTGGGCTGATCTGATTTTATCTCCAAATTAACCACCATTCATTCACCTTGGCATTATTACTTGCCATTCTGCTTATTAAGGGAAATGTTCTGAAAATGTGTTCGATTTTGTTGTCGTAAGCTTGTGGAAAAACCTAGAGTCCTGCATCCAGTTTTGGTCACCACATTATAAAAAAGATGTTGAGACTCTAGAAAAAGTACAGAGAAGAGCAACCAGGATGATTAGGGGACTGGAGATTAAAACATATGAAGAAGGGTTACAGAAACTGGGCCTGGCTAGTCTAGGGAAGAGAAGGACCAGGGGAGACATGATAGCAGACTTCCAGTATTTGAGGGGCTGCCACAGAGAGGAAGGGGTCAAGCTATTTTCTAAAGCACCTGTAGGGCAGACAAGGAATAATGGATGGAAACTGAAGAAGGAGAGATTCAACCTGGAAATAAGGAGAAACTTTCTGACAGTGAGAACAATCAACTAATGGAACAGAAGTTGCCCTCGGAAGTTGTGGGAGCGCCATCACTTGAGACCTTCAAGAAGAGATTAGACTGCCATTTGTCAGAAATGGTGTAAGGTCTCCTGCTTGGGTGGGGGGTTGGAATAGATGTCCTATAAGATCCCTTCCAACTCTGATTATCTGTTATCTGTTATATAAAA
This sequence comes from Notechis scutatus, assembly GCF_049901735.1. Taxonomy (NCBI): domain Eukaryota; kingdom Metazoa; phylum Chordata; class Lepidosauria; order Squamata; family Elapidae; genus Notechis; species Notechis scutatus. Next base: position 258,013,927 of record NC_142010.1, on the reverse strand, counting down.
TGGTTGTGAGAAGCCAGAGAGGAATATTTCTAAATCAAATAAACAAATGGAGGAAGTCCTACCAGATATCATTACGGCTAGGTCCAGTGGTGGGATTCAAAAAAAATTTCTGTGGGTGAGGCTTGGTGGGTGTGGCAGGGGAAGGATACTGTAATATTTCCAGTCAGAGGTGGTATTTGCCGGTTCTCCGAACTACTCTAAATTTCCACTACTGGTTCTCCAGAACTGGTCAGAACCTGCTTAATACAACCTGTGGCTTGGTCAGACCGATTTGGGCTGCAAAAATCCAGTCCACAACAAGAGGGCAGAAAGGAGGTGATGTTTTCTAGCCCTCTGCTGCCTTCTAATGACCACGAAATATTCTGCACCCGATATTCTGTACCTCCTCGGTTGTCATTAGCAGTTACACACTGAGAGTCCCATTCTTCAATCAAGCTAAAGGCATAATGTTCCACCTGACAACTGTAATACCTGTACATTGTGCACTTCCTAATCGCTTGTTTTATGTATAGCAAATATACCCCACAGGAGCTGATTAACGTTTATGAGAACCGAGAAAATCTGATAGGATTGGACTGAATCTGTCCAGTTTTAGTTTTCTTAGCCGTAAGCTTTTAAGTACTTTCAAACCATTATAACTGGTTTTGATGAAGGCAGAGGTTGTTTGCACAGCTGTAGCCTTTTTTTTTTTCATCTCCTTCCCCTTCTACCACCCCCAGCCCCCCATGCAGCCTATGTTTTTAAAAAAGCAGCGAAAATCTCAGGCCAGGCTTATTTTTATAAATGATTGTCAGATTTGGATAAGAAGGCAGGAAAGAAGGAAGGAGGGAGGGAGGGAGAGGAGGAGGGGAAGAGATGAAGGAAAAAGAGGAAAGGAAAGGAAAGGAAAGGAAAGGAAAAGGAAAGGAAAGGAAAGGAAAGGAAAGGAAAGGAAAGGAAAGGAAAGAAGGAAAGGAAAGAAGTAGAAAAAAGGAAAGGAAAGGAAAGGAAGGAAGGAAGGAAAGGAAAGGAAAGGAAAGGAAAGGAAAGGAAAGGAAAGGAAAGGAAAGGAAAGGAAAGGAAAGGAAAGGAAAGGAAAGGAAAGGAAAGGAAGGATAATAGCAATACCGCTTCACAGTGCTTTAGAGCCCTCTCTAAGCACTTTACAGTGTCAGCATATTGCCCCCTACAATCTGGGTCCTAATTTTACCAACCACAGAAGGATGAAAGACTGGGTCAATCTTGAACCCCATCAGGATCAAACTCTAGGCTGTGGACAGAGTTTGCCTGCAATACTGCATTCTAACCATCGTCCCACAGGGGCTCCTTAATAAATGAAATACATATACTTAATAAATGAAATAAATAAAATCAATATTTGTTCTGTTTGAAAAAAAAACTGTGTGTGGGGGGGCGGGGTGTAACCTTTTTGGGGTGTGTCATAACTTCAGACGGTGACTAAGCTACTGGTGGTAAGTTAAGGATTACTTGTAATTGGGTAAATCACTTCTCATCTGTCTTCTTAACACAAAGCAGACCAATATTTTATTTGGAAGCTTTGAGGATAAGAAAGCTAGAATTGGAGTTGGAAAGGATTTTGGAGGTCTTCTAGTCCAATCCCCTACTCAAAGCAGTATACCATTTCAAACAAAGGGCTGTCCAATCTCTTATTTAAAACCTCCAGTGATGGAGCACCCACAACTTCTGGAGGTAAGCTGATCCACTAGTTAATTCTTCGCACTGTCAGGAAATTCTCCTTAGTTCTAGGTTGGTTCTCTCCTTGATCAGTTTCATCCATTCCTTCTTGTCCTGCCTTCAGCTGCTTTGGATAATAGGTTGACCTCCTCTTCTGTCAACCCAGGAGAGAATAGAGTTGAGTTGAGTTGAGTTGAGTAGAGTAAAGCAGAGTAGAGTAGAGTAAAAATTAATAGAATAGAGTATAGAGTAAAGTAGAGTAGAGTAGAATTAGAATAGAGTAGAATTAGAGTAGAGTAGAATTAGAACAGAATTAGAATTAAAGTAGAATTAGAATAGAATTAGAACAGAATTAGAACAGAATTAGAAGGGAATGGAATGGAATGGAATGGAATGGAATGGAATGGAATAGAATAGAATAGAATAGAATAGAATAGAATAGAATAGAATAGAATAGAATAGAATAGAATAGAATAGAATAGAATAGAATAGAATAGCTTTACTGTCACTTTCAATGTACACTAATCAGCAAACATTAAAGTGAAATTTCGTTGCCTACAGCTCTCAAAGGGTCACCACCTCCAATATACACTACGTAACCATGACAGAATAAATGAATAAATAAGTACAAAATTATGCATATACCCACATAAAAGCTGAACATGGAGACGTTCTGTTCATACAATTTTTTTTTTCTTACTCCACCCAATATGTCAGCACTCATTTCGGCTAGGAGAAGTGTGGAGGGGAGAACCCCAAGCCAGCATTTCCAAAGAAGTCTCATCATTAGCATCACACTGGCTCCCAATTGGTGAATTCCTCCAGTGTCTTGCTGAGGTTGCATTCTTAGAACAGCGTGGAAACCGATTGGTGCATTAAAAACCTTCCTCGGATGAATATAGAAACTCACAATTAATTAGTTTTAATTGCAGTAAATTTCCTTCCCAATAAAAATCTCAAGAATTTTCCAATCACACTGATTTATTGGCGCAATTACAAAGGCGCTCACAGATGTCACACTGCTTCCAAGTATGTGCAACAATTACAACCCTCCCCCCCCACCACAAAAAATAAAAACCCATCCCAAAACAAAGCTCAAAATAATTCCACAACCTACCCAATCCTCAGAGAGAACAAGTAGAAGGTAGAAGCGGTGAAGATCATATGAGAGGGAAGTGTACAGATTACAACTTCAGCCCTTACCAAAGTTCAGTATCAACAGTAGAGACCTTCAAATTTCTAGGTTCTATCATATCTCAAGACCTAAAATGGACTCCTAACATCAAAAATATAATCAAAAAAGCACAACAAAGAATGTTCTTTCTGTGCCAACTCAAGGAAGCTCAAACTGCCCAAGGAACTGCTGATCCAGTTCTACAGAGGAATTATTGAGTCTGTCATCTGCACCTCTATAACTGTCTGGTTCGGTTTTGCAACCTAACAGGACAGACACAGACTTCAGAGAGTAATTACGACTGCAGAAAAAAACAATTACTACCAACCTGCCTTCAGTTGAGGACCTGTATACTGCACGAGTCAAAAAGAGGGCTGTGAAAATACTCACAGACCCTTCGCATCCCAGACATCAGCTGTTTCAACTCCTTCCCTCAAAACGACGCTATAGAGCACTGCACGTCAGAACAACTAGACACAAGGACGGTGTTTTCCCAAATGCCATCACTCTGCTAAACAAATAATTGCCTCAACACTGTCCAACTACAGTATTTACAAAGTCGGCACTATTACTATTAATCCTCTCAGCACTCCTTATCACCCATCCACTCCCACTTATGACTTAACCTTGTTGCTTGTATGCTTACGGTTTTTATTGACTGTTTTCTAGTAGGATTTGATTGCTTATTTGTACCTATGACTATCATTAAGTGTTGTACCGTATGATTCTTGACAAATGTATCTTTTCTTTTTATGTACACTGAGAGCATTTGCATCAAGACAAATTCCTTGTGTGCCCAATCACACTTGGTCAATAAAGAATTCATTCATTCATTCATTCATTCATTCATTGATTCATTCATTCATTCAAGTAGTCACTGTATCATTGTTTCTTTTACTGGTTCATCTTCCATTTTCAAATTTGATAGAAACTAGAGCAGGGGTGTCAAACTCAATTTCATTGAGGGTCGCATCAGGGTTATGTTTGACCTCAAGGGGCCCAGAGTGGGCATGGCCAGGATGGGGGTGCCCAGCTCAACATCACTCATGTTGGGAGTGCCTGTGGTGGCCCAAGAGCTCTGCCAGAGAAAACAGGCTCCCGAGCTCTGTTTTCGGCTGCGACAGCCTCCTGCAACCCTCTGCCAATGAAAATGGAGCTCGGGAGGGCCATTTTCACTGGCCTTTCACTGTTTCCAAGGCAGCCCCATGGGCCTGATCTAAGCACCCCCCAGGCTAGATGTGGCCCCCAGGCCTTGAGTTTGACACCCCTCAACTAGAGAAACGCCAAAATATATGGGAAAGAAATTACAAATTAACTATGGCAACTTCGGGGAAAAAGAAAACTTATATAAAATGGCACCTATCACCCGCTAGGTTAGCCAAAAGGTTCAAAAATATGTCTACTAAATGTTGGAAATGTAACCAAAAATCTGGCACACATTATCATGTGTGGTGGAGTTGCGTTAAAGCAAAAAAAGAAAAGAAAGAAAGAAATTCGGGCAAAAATACACATGTGGTTAGAAAAGTTTTTAGGAAAACATGTAGCTCTTAAACCTGAACTTTTTAAAATTAGGTATGTCAGAAAAAACATTCATAAACAAAGTGTATATATAATATTGCACGTATTAACAGCAGCGAGGATTATATTTGCACTACATGATAGTAGTGTTGCAGTATTTGAGGGGCTGCCACAAGGAGGAAGGGGTCAATTTATTTTCCAAAGCACCAGAAGGCAGGACAAGAAACAATGGATGGAAACTAATCAAGGACAGAAGCAACCTAGAACTAAGGAGAAATTTCCTGACAGGGAGGACAATTAATCAGTGGAACAGAAGTTGCCTTCAGAAGTTGTGGGTGCTCCATCACTGGAGGCTTTTAAGAAGAGACTGGACAGCCACCTGTCAGAAATGGTAGAGGGTCTCTTGATTGAGCAGGGGGTTGGACTAGAAGACCTCCAAGGTCTCTTCCAGCTCTATTCTGACTCCATAAACTTTATATGCTGTAGATCAGGGGTGTCCAACCTTGGCAAGTTTAAGACTTGTGGACTTCAACTCCCAGAATTCCTGAGCTAACATGACTGGAGGAGGAATTCTGGGAGTTGAAGTCTACAAGTCTTAAAGTTGCCAAGGTTGGACACCCCTGCTGTAGATATATACCAAGGGTCTTCTCACTTGGCAAGTTTAAGACTTGTGGACTTCAACTCCCAGAATTCCTGAGCTAACATGACTGGAGGAGGAATTCTGGGAGTTGAAGTCTACAAGTCTTAAAGTGCCAGGTTGACACCCTGCTGTAGATATATACCAAGGGTCTTCTCACTTGGCAAGTTTAAGACTTGTGGACTTCAACTCCCAGAATTCCTGAGCTAACATGACTGGAGGAGGAATTCTGGGAGCTGAAGTCCACAAGTCTTTAAATTGTCAAGTTTGAAGGCCCCTGATATATACCTTCAGCAGTGCCTTCTGCCCTGATATATGTTTTTCAAGGGTGGGGTGTCTTTCAGGGGTGGCATTCAGCAGGTTCTCACCAGTTCTGGAGAACTGGTAGCGGAAATTTTGAGTAGTTCGGAGAACCAGTAGTAACCTTCCCCCAGGAGTGGGGAGGGAATGGAGATTTTGCAGTATCCTTCCCCTGCCACGCCCACCAAGCCATGCCACGCCCACCAAGCCACGCCCACAGAACCGGTAGGAAAAAAAAATTGAATCCCATCACTGGTGTCTTTGTGCCAATCACGAATGTGGGAACACATATAAAAACTAGGTGGAACTTGAATCATTACAGCCAATATCTAACTTTTCTGACCATGTCCTATAGGCCAGTAGTCGCCAACCAATGGGCCGAGGACTACTGGTGGTCCATGAGAAAATTTTGGTGGTTCATAGAGAAATGTCATCCCCAAAGCAATTAATCCAGGCTGCACGAGAACACAAAGAGAAAGACTTCTGCTGTTTCTGCTGCTTTCCTTGCATGAAGCCAAAAGTCTCTCTCTCCCTCTCGCTCTCTCTCTCTCTCTCTCCCCCCTGAGAACGGAGCAGAAGATGGTATCCTGCAATCCCAAGTAAAGAATGATCGATCGGTAGGAAAACGGGGTGGGGAGTTTTCCTGCAGACTTTTTGGGGGATTTTCCCAGGGTCTCTAGTCCTCGGGATTTAAAATTATGAGTTTGGTGGTCCCTGAAGTCCAAAAGGTTGGCGACCCCTGCTATAGGCCTTCCTGACAAAGACCTTTTACATCTGGTGATGTTTCGAGGTCAGGTTTAGGAAAATTCATAAACATAGACCGAGGAAAAAGAGATGTCAGACATCGACTCCTTGATTTGCTGAATTGTTTCCTTAACTTATACCTCAGAAGCTGCTTTGCAAAGCGTGATTCTCTTTTTTTAAAAAGTCTGGCTTTACCCAGAGAAACATTGATTTAATTTGTTTCAATTAGAAGGATCATTTACTGATTAGTTAAATTAGAGACTTCCTGTAAAAGGCCACTGAACCATTGTAGAAAGCCTGGCTTGTTGACCTCAGAAATTCAAAACATTTAGCCGCCGTGAAATGCACTGAAGGGAGAAAAAAATGGTGGGATTCATCCCCCCCCCCCCAAGAATCATCTGCAATTTAAGTTAAAGTAAGCTACATGGCAATTTTTGTATCCTTTCCCATTGTGGCTAATGGTGAAATCTTAGCAGGAAACATAAAATCAGTGGCAAGATGTAGCAATATTTGCACAGATTTTTTATTGCTTTTAAAATAATAACACAAACAGAATAAACACAAAGGAACAAAATGGAAAGATGTATACATTGTCAAAAGGAAAAAAAATAGGTAACAAGTGCTTAAAAATAAGTGGGAAAAATACAACAAAATAAATACAAAATATAAAGTATGTCATTACAATCATAAACCGTTACAATTCTGTATATATTTATCTAATGTAAATATTATGCATATATCTAATGCAAATATTATGCATATATATGTATGTATGTATATATATATATATACACGGCATTCAGCTTTGTTTGGGTATTTTCCCACGTCATTATAGTTGTGCTTTTAAAGTTGTAGCAATGTTTCGGCAGAATCTCATCTGCCATCATCAACGGTTGTGAAAGTCTGACTCACAGACGAACACTATACAGAAGCCTGATGATGGCAGATGAGATTCTGCCAACTGCTACAACTTTAAAAGCACAACTATAATGACGTGGGAAAATACCCAAACAAAGCTGAATGCCATACATGTAAGTACCCGCGAAAACTTAAGAAAACATATATATATACATATATATGCATAATATTTGCATTAGATAAATATATATCTAATCAATGATATTTCTATAGTGGTTTTTTAAAAAACCTATTGTAGTTTGGATGAGTTCCTTACCTTATTATGCAGATAGATAGATAGATGATAGATAGATAGATAGATAGATAGATAGATAGATAGATAGATAGATAGATAGATAGATAGATAGATAGATAGATAGATAGATAGATAGATAGATAGACAGACAGATAGATTGATAGATTGATAGAGATGATAGATAGGTAGATGATAGATACAAGAGAGATGATAGAGAGAGAGAGAGATAATGATAGATAGATATGATAGAGGATAGAGAGAGAGATGATAGATGATAGATACGAGAGAGAGAAGATAAAAGAGAGAGATTTGATAGATGATAGATAGATAGATAGATAGATAGATAGATAGATAGATAGATAGATAGATAGATAGATAGATACATAGATAGGAGAGAGAGATGTTAGATAATAGATGAGAGAGAGATGAGAGATATGAAGATAGACCAATGAAAGGAGAAAGAGAAAGAAAAGAGAGAGAGAGAGAGATGGATAGGTGGATAGATGGATAGATAATAAGAAATAATCAGATGATAGAGATGATAGACAGAGAAAGATATACAGAAAGAGAAAGACAAAGGCTAAGAGGAAGAGGAAGATATAAGTTGATACTTTCTTTTGCAATATGCCAGCTTCCTGTCTAATTTTTTTTTAAAAAAAAAATACAAATCTCAAAAGAAAACACTTAACTGGACAGAGAATATTGCAGGTACCCACAGAATTATCCATTGAAATCATATTGGAAACTAACATTTTGGCTGTTTCCAGAATGGTAGGATAATAACAGAAAAGTCCCTGAATGCTATCCAGAATGGGGAGGGGGGCGTGAGGGAGAGAATCAGATCCTTTCTAAATGACAGAAAACACAAAAGATTGGCGGGGGGGGAGAGAAGAGCACCGTTTTTGAAAAACAATCAGCCCCTTTCCTGCCCTTGGATGCTCAAGGTCCTGATAGGTTGGATAGATTATCCGTGACCTGTTCCTTGCTCCCGCGGTCCTGTCAATGGGTTGGATTGGATGTTTTAATTACGACACTTTCTCTCCTCCTGTCCAAAAAGATCGGTCTCGTGTCACCAACATGGAGCATAAACCTTAACCTTAATCTCCAACGGGACATAAGGGCCAAGGTGGAAGATCAATTCCTTTTTTTTCCCTTTAAGTGGAAGAAATACAGAACGGCTTTAAAATCAATAGCACGCAGGGACAGCAGCGAGTATGCTGGGATTCCCACAGCTTCCAAAATACAACGGAGTGGCTGGAAAGAGTCACCTTTACTAAGACAAGCGAAGCCAGCTGGAAGGGGGTTGAAGAAGCTCCCTTGCATCTGGGAATACTAAGACCTAAGCAGTACAGCAAGGCAGTAGGAGGAAAATAAGAGAAACCCAGTGGGTTTACTCGCCAATACCTAGGCAAGATCAGGGGTGGGATGCTACCGGTTCGCCCCGGTTCACACAAACTGGTAGCTAATTTTATCATTTTTAATAGCCAGTTTGGCAAACCGGTAAATCCCAACCCTGGCTGGCCACGCTCACCCCACCCTGCCCCGCCCCTCCCAGTCGTTCCCACGTGGCCCATTTTGGATGCCAGGGAAGTACAGGGCCCACGTGGAGTCTCGGGGAGGGCGAAAAACAGACGTCCCGGAGCAGTGGCGGGATATCAAAAATTTTTACTACCGGTTCTGTACGTGTGACTTCGTGGGTATGGCAGGGGAAGATTACTGTAAAATCCCCATTTCCTCCCCACCCCACTAACCTGCTTTTCAGCTCTGTTCTCCTGTGCAGGGCAACCAAAGAAGACCTAGACAATTAGCTGGAATTAGGCAGGCAGAGAAAAGATGGGGGTGGGGCCAGTCAGAGGTGGGATTTGACGGTTCTCCACACTACTCAAATTTCCGCTACCACTTCTCCAGAACTGGTCAGAACCTGCTGAATACCACCTCTGTCCCGGAGGCTCTGGAAGGCCAGAAACGGGCCCTTTTTTGGCCTCCAGAGAGCCTCCGGAGCCTGGGGAGCTCAAGGAAAGCCTCCGGAGCCCGGGGAAGGCAAAAATGCCCCCCCATGATGCAGGACACCAACTAGGCCACGCCCACCATGCCCACGCCCACCCAGCAACTGGGCAGAGAACCGGTTGCTAAAATTTTGAAGCCCACCACTGGGCAAGATACATCCAGAACTCTTATCATTCCTTGACCAAGTTGTGAAGGAAACACCAGCATGAGGCCTAGTTACTGAGCCAAATCCAAGCCCTAAGAGAAAAGGCTATTACTGAATCAGACATGGAGGTTTTAATAGGACTCTTGGTTTAGAGCAATATTTCTCAAATTTGGCAACTTGAAGACGTGTGGACTGCAACTCCCAGAAATCCCCAGACAGCCGGTATGAATTCTGGGAATTGAAGTTCACACATCCTCAAGTTCAATTCCTTGCATCAGTCTTCACACAAAAAGAAACTAGAGCTCAATCTACCAAAAACTGTAAAAGACAGACTCGAAATAAACATTAAAATAAGCAAGAAAATGATAAGAGAACACCTGTCTGACCTTGAGGAATATAAATCACCAGGACATGATGGATTACATCCCAGATTTCTGAAGGAGTTGGCAGATGTTATCTCAGAACCATTATATCATATCTTTAAAAAAAAATCTTAGCGTACTGGCCAACTACCAAAGGATAGAGCTGATGTGGTTCCCATCTTCAAAAAAGGAAAAGAAAAGAAAAACAGAGCAAAGGAAACTACAGACCAATCCACCTAACATCAAAACCCTGGAAGATGCTGGGAAAAATAATCAAAAAACAGATCTGTGAACATCTAGACTCTGCCTTAATAAGCTCAGCATAAATAAGGGTGGGAAATGGCTTTTTCCATTTGCAAGAATTTGCATTTGCTCCAGGACTATCATTCAAGACACCTTACTATATTGAAAACTAGATAGTTCTTCCTTGTTTGACTTTGCCCAGCTGCAGAGAAAGGGCAGGCTTGAAATATAAAGAGAAAGCTATCATATTTGGGCCCAACCATTAGATGAGAGCCAATTGTCTGTATCTCTTTGCTGCCATCTAGTGGCTTTTAAGATTTTTGCTGCCAGAGGTTTTAGTCCCAATGTATTTCAAGTTTAAACTTAGATGGATGGATGGAAGGAAGGAATTTTTTATGCATGGATTTTTTTTTAAATAAAAAGAATTATAAGTTAATGTACAAATAGGATAGAGTTGATTCAGGAATAACAACTTGCAAAACTGTGCTAGAAGTGGACTGCATAAAATATGATGTTGAGGCGCCAGAAAAAGTGCAGGGAAGAGCAACCAGGATGATTAGGGGACTGGAAGCTAAAATATATGAAGAACTGTTACAGGAACTGGGCATGGCTAGTCTAGTGAAGAGAAGGACCAGGGGAGACAGGATAGCAGTCTTCCAATATTTGAGGGGCTGCCACAGAGAGAAAGGAGTCGAGCTGTTTTCCAAGGCACCCGAAGGCCAGACAAGGAACAGTGGATGGAAACCAAACAAGGAAAGATTCAACCTAGAAATAAGGAGAAACTTTCTGACAGTAAGAGCAATCAACCAATGGAACAGAAGTTGCCTTCGGAAGTTGTGGGAGCTTCATCACTGGAGGCTTTCAAGAAGAGATTGGACTCCCATCTGTCAGAAATGGTGTGGGGGCCTCCTGCTTGGATGGGGGTTGGACTAGATGATTTACAAAGTCTCTTCCAACTCTGTTAATCTGTAATCTTTCTTCTGTATCAGAGGGTTGTATTTTTTTAATCTAGAAATGTTGTAGGACGGACTAAGATAGTCACTATGGAAATAGGATCCCTCCACAGGAACCAACCACTGCAGACAAAAAGGCAGGTCTTGATGGATGCATTTATTACTTCTGACACTTTCCATTCACCCTGGTATTCTTGAAAAAAAAAAAGCCCAAAGTGGTGCTTTCCAATATTCACCTAAAATTCACTTGCAACAGGTAAAAATACATAGTGCACATGCAGCTCCCTTTAAAAGGAAAAGGAAAAAATATATTTTCTTCCAACCTCCTCCCACTTTAAAAAATAAATAAATCAAGAGAGACAGAGATACATACATAAATACAGGGTAGCATCCTTCCTAACCAAGCATAGATTTTTTCCAAAGAAGAGCAATTAATATTTAATATGACAAACCCTCTGTGATACGAGGCGGATGTAAATAAGTTAAGGGAATCAGATATTTACTTTCCCAATAAAACATTAATGAAAGCTGTGCGCTCAATAAAAGCTAAATACAATGTGTTCTTGGGTCACCTTCAAAGGTCAGAGAGGAAAAGTTGTGGGTGTAATGGAAAGCAACACCCACCACAATAACACAAACCACTATCTCATCTGCAAGGGGAAAAAAAATCTGTGGGATATTCTAGGTGGGGTAACAAAAAAAAATCTAAGAAATGACTAAAAATAAATACATTCTGTGCCAGTACAGATAGTCCTCGACTTACAACCAGCTAGTTGAGTGACCATTCGAAGTTACAACGGCACTGAAAAAAGTAACTTATTGCCATTTTTTACAGTTACGACCGTTGCAGTATTTCCATGATCCAAATTCAGAGATTTGGCAACTGACTCGTATTTATGACGGTTGCAGTGTCCCGGGGTCAGAGATGGTATTCAGCAGATTCTGAGCAGTTCTGGAGAACCGGTGGCGGACATTTTGAGTAGTTCAGAGAACCGGCAAATCCCACCTCTGACTGGCCCCACCCACATTTATTCTCCACCTCCGGAATCCGAGCTGATTGGCTGGGTCTCTTCTGGTTGCCCTGCGCAGGAGAACGGAGCTGGAAAGCAGGTTAGTGGGGTGGGGAGGGAAGGGGATTTTGCAGTATCCTTTCCCTGCCACGCCCACCAACTACGCCCACCAAGCCACACCCACAGAACTGGTAGTAAAAAAAATGTAATCCCACCGCTGCCCGGGGTCATATGATTCCCTTTTGTGACCTTCTAACAAGCAAACTCAAGGGGGAAACCAGATTCACTTAACAACCAACGTAAGAACTGCCATGATTCGCTTAGCAACTGTGGCAAGAAAGGTCACAGAATGAGGCAAAATTCACTTCACAAATGTGCCAACAACAGAAATTTGGGGCTAAATCACAACAGTAAGTTGAGGGAACTAGCTGTGTTCATTCTACTTCATACCAATAATCTACTGTTATTATTCGTCGCCAAGTCAGCCAGATGTTCAGACTGGATTTGCCGTTTCTATCCGCCTATCGAGTCCTTCCCAAGGGAAGGCTGGGATAGGCAGGTGTTGATGTTCGATGGTGTTGGAAGTTCAAACCCACCCCTCTCCTAGGAAAATGAAATATTTTAGGATATACTAAAAAGGCAGAATACTTCCCCTAAAAAGAGAAGTAGAGACTCAGAAGCAGAAGTTCAACCCCCACCTTTGTTAATGGGTGGGGCCATGAAGGCCTGGGATAGAGTATTCTACATAACAAAGCCCTCTACCCATCTCACCACCTGGCCTGGGAAGATTGCATCAGCCAGCACTCAGGTGAAGCCATGTGGTCCAGACAAAGCCTACAAAGTTAGCTAAGACCCCCACCCCTGGGAGTCTGACAGCCAATGGGATACATTTCTTACACAGGAACAGGAAACACTAAGGTGGGGCCCAATAGAGGGTATATAAGGGTCTCTCAGCATCTTGGCCCTCCCTTTTTTTTCTCTTTTCACCTTGAAGCATGTGATCATCCTTTTCACTTTGGAGCTCCAAGCCATGTGGTCCTGTCCACCATTAAACCATCTTTCCAAACAACCTCCATGTTTCCAGTGTCTTTTCCCTACTTGGAACTGAACCCAGAAGGATATTTCTTCCAACAATGGTATTACAGATATCGTCACAGGATGTAAGCTTTTCCAAGCAAAGCTGCCTTTTTGCAATTGACTGATAGGGATTTTGTCAATGCCCATGGTGTTTCAGTGGTTGCTCCAGTTGTTTCGGGGTTGCATCCAAGGCCCCTGTCACTATTGACAATTATCATTATTGGTTTAGTTGATTGTGCTGCTTTTTATTATATATTTTGCACAAGTGTCCATGACTTCAACATGGACAAGACTGAATCAGAAGAAGAATCTTGTAATGAAGAAATGAAGCAGAAGCATAATATACATTTTGAAAGCTTAGATCTCAGCTTGGTTTTCCTACCCTCCCGGTTCCAATTTTTTTTTTATTAGGTTATCAAAACATAACATATAAAAGAAAAATTTAAAAAGTGGAAAAGTAGGGGAGAAGGGAGGGAAGAGAAGAAAGTGTAGATAAAAGAGGGAAAAGAGAGAAAAGCATTGACTTCCGACTATTTTTATCACAGTAGAATAAGATAATAATTTGCTGTTCTAGAAATGGCTGGTATATATTATGAGGTAAAAGTAAAGATTTAATCCTATGTGTTATTATCTTATTCTACTGCAGTTTTTCCTACACTCCAGAGAAAACTGTTCGGAGAAATCTCATCCTGTTTTGTTTATAGGGTCTATAAACTACTAATCTAAGATGCAGCTCCTTTTTTGAGGACTTTAAGACAACCATTTTATCATACCACTAGAATGGATTTGGAAAAACTAAATCGTCTTGAATTTGCATATTACTGGTGTTGGAAGTTCAAACCCACCTCTCTCCTAGGAAAATGAAATATGTTTGGATATACTAAAAAAGCAGAATATTTCTCCTAAAAGAGAAGTAGAAACTCAGAGAGGCAGAAATTTACCACCACCACCACCCCACACACACACCTTTGCTAATGGGCCATTAAGGTCTGGGCCAATCTATTCTACATAACTCTCTCTCTCGCTGTCTCTCCCTCTCTCTTCAAACATTGTGAAAGATGGCATTTGCAAGCTATATTGCCCTGAAATAACATTGATGATTCAATGAAGTCATCAGGAGCTGAGCATAGCTTAAAATAATTTATAGAATTTCTCATATGCTCATATTTCCCAGTATGCACCCACATTTATGTATTTATTTGTATCTCATGTTTATTATTTTTACAAATGACTCAAGGCAGCAAGCATATCCAACACATATTCCCCCTTTTTATTTTCCCCACAACAACAACCCTGTGAGGTGGATTGGGCTGAGAGGGAGTGACTGAATGGCCCAAGATCACCCAGTTGGCTTTCATGGCTAAGGCAGGACGAGAACTCATTGTCAACTGGTGATTGGACCAAAGTCACCCGCTGGCTTTCATAGCTAAGGCGGGACTAGAACTCATTGTCTATTGGTGATTGGACCAAAGTCACCCTCTGGCTTTCATAGCTAAGGCGGGACTAGAACTCATTGTCAACTGGTGATTGGACCAAAGTCACCCTCTGGCTTTCATAGCTAAGGCGGGACTAGAACTCATTGTCTATTGGTGATTGGACCAAAGTCACCCTCTGGCTTTCATAGCTAAGGCGGGACTAGAACTCATTGTCAACTGGTGATTGGACCAAAGTCACCCTCTGGCTTTCATAGCTAAGGCGGGACTAGAACTCATTGTCTATTGGTGATTGGACCAAAGTCACCCTCTGGCTTTCATAGCTAAGGCGGGACTAGAACTCATTGTCAACTGGTGATTGGACCAAAGTCACCCGCTGGCTTTCATAGCTAAGGCGGGACTAGAACTCATTGTCTATTGGTGATTGGACCAAAGTCACCCTCTGGCTTTCATAGCTAAGGCGGGACTAGAACTCATTGTCAACTGGTGATTGGACCAAAGTCACCCGCTGGCTTTCATAGCTAAGGCGGGACTAGAACTCATTGTCTATTGGTGATTGGACCAAAGTCACCCTCTGGCTTTCATAGCTAAGGCGGGACTAGAACTCATTGTCTCTTATTTTTGTTTTGTTTTTTGTGTCTCTTCCATACAAATCCTTAGAGTTCGTATTTGAATTTGATCTATCATTTCCAATATTGATTGAAGGTACTGCTTACTCTCTAGACGTTTTTTAGCAACTTAATTTGGACTGAGCAAGCGCTTTCCATTTAAAATTCAACAGAGATATTTGGATTTGGTTATAAAATGGATATGAAATGTCTTGCAATGTCACGTTTCTAATGATACCTTGGAAATGTTAGCTTTATGTTATTTTAGGTTGGTTATTTATCTGCCTGTGGTTTACTCTCTGTACTACAATTTTCTGTCTTTCATAGGCTTTGTATTATTGCTCTCTTAGATTCTTTCAAAAATACCTGCACAAAAAGAGGAGAGCAAGAGAAAAAAAAGAGAAATTGTTCCAGATCAAATCTCTCTGTATTTTTTAGAAAGCGATCTTTTCATAGCCGCAAGCTCAAGGCGTTAACAGAATAACAGATTTGGAAGGGAGGTGTTCTAGTCCAACCTGCCTACCCCTGCCAACCCCCGAACCCCGCTCAGCCAGGAAACCCTACACCAGAGTTTGTCAACCTTTTGGACGTCAGAGACCAGCAAACTCATAATTTTAAATCCTGCGGACCAGAGACCTGGGGAAATGCCCAAAAAAGTCGGCAGGAAAATTCCCCACCCCATTTTCCTACCGATCGATCATTCTTTATTTGGGATTGCAGGATACATTCTCCAGATCCGTTCTAGGGAGAGAGAGAGAGAGAGACTTTTGGCTTCATGCAAGGAAAGCAGCAGAAGCAGCAGAAGTCTTTCTTTCTCTCCCCAAACTCCGCCAGAAATGAGTCTTTGCCAGCGCAGCCTCTTGGAGCGGGAGGCCTTGCAGGGTCCCAAAGACACATTTCTGGCGGAGTTTGGGGAGAGAAAGAAAGACTTTGCTGCTTTCCTGCGTGCAGCCAAAAGCAGAAGAAGAAAGAATTGGAAAGAAAGCAGCCCAGTGGCCAGGCCAGGCGTGTGGGACAAGTGGGGCAAGTTCCCCCCCTCCGCCCTTTCCCCAGTCTCCTCACTACCTCATGTTGTTTGCAATGCAAGTGATGCAAGCCTTGTGTTCCCACAGGCCATGTGAGTAGCATAGCCCTGTGTTCCCACGCAACCTGGAATAATTGCTTTGGGGGTGTTTTGGGGTGACATTTCTCTGCGGACCACCAAAATTTTCTTGCGGACCACCAGTGGTCCCTGGCCCACTGGTTGGCGACCACTGCCCTACACCATTTCAGACAAATGGCTGTCCAATCTCTTCTCTAAAACCTCCAGTGTTGAAGACCCACAAGTTCTGGAGGCAAGTTGTTCCACTGATCAATTGATCTCAATGTCAGGAAATTTCTCCTTAGTTCTTGGTTTCATCCCAACCAGTTTCCAATTCGAGTTGTATCTTTGGTGGACAAACTGATGAGAGGTAGAAGACAGGGTTGACTGGTTTAGTGACCATTCGGTAACAACGGCACTGCAAAAAAAAATGACTTACCACTGGTCCCTGCATTTACAATTCTTGCACCTCCCCACAGAGCCACAGTTGATCGAAATTCAATTGTTTGGCAATCAACATATATTTATATGAGGCTGCACGTGTCCTGGGATCATGTGATCACCACTTATAACCTTCCCAGCTGGCTTCCAACAAGTAAAGTAAACAGGGGAAGCTGGAATCGCTTAACGACCATTTGATTTGCTTAACAACTGCAGTGATCACTTCACAACCATGGCAAAAATGTTGCAGCTTAACAAGGGCTTTTCTTAGCAATGGAAGTGACAAGGTTCCGACTGAGGAACCCAACTGTAGCCAGCACCACCGAGATGACCCAATCTCTTTATGCAAAACTTTATGTCAGGATTCCGGCAGTTACTCCAATTAAATCATGAGCCTCGAGCCACACTCCCAAAACTAAAAAAGATTATTTGAAGGTAATATTCTATGTCCGGCATTTACCTGGGCATAGCCAACTCTGAGATACGTGATTCATTGTCACCCTTGATCCTGCTTCCCCCCCTCCCCCAATCTGGGTGTATCATCCAACGAAAAACGTCCATAGCCCAGAGTCATCAATCATGCTCTCCAATTAGCTTTTTTCACGGCAGAAGCTTCAGCCATCTAATCAGTCTTTGAAGAAAATATGAATGGAATGTACTTTCAATTCCACACTGCCTGCTGCTCTTTGAAACTCCCCCCTTCTTTCTGTAGTCAACTATAAAACATGTATACAAAATGTTTTATGAGTTGACATTTTATTGAGTTCATCACTTCGGCAAGTTTGAAGGCAAAAACTGATCTAAATCTTTCCCACGTGAAGCCTTATAGTTAAAGTTCATATTCTTCCAAAGCCCCAATTAGCTCAGGGCACATTGCCCAATACAAGTCTCCAGATATTGCTGTGGGAAAGTCTTTCTGGCTTTTGTAAATACCTGTCAAAATGTCCTTTGTTCTCACGCAGACATCTCCCCATATAATTCATTAGCAGGACTAGACTTCCTGTCTCAGGAACGTCTCTGGAGTTTTTTTCCCCCTCCTTTGCTGGTACTTTGCTTGTGTGGAGTGACCATTCAAAGTTACAATGGCACTGAAAAAAGTGACTTAGGACCGTTTTTCACACTTACGACTGCTGCAGCATCCCCACAGTCATGAGAGGCTAGGGGAGAAGATGCGTGCCTCGATGTGAGTGACCTTGAGTTGGCCACGCCCAGCCAATAACAGGACCACCAAGCCACATCCACCCAGTCACATAACCAACAAACCACGCCCACCAACTAAGCCACGCCCACAGAAGCAGTTGTTAAAAAATTTGAATCCCACCCCTGGAAGTAACCAAGCAACCACCCAGAACCTCAATTGGACAATGTGTCTGATTGACTTGGGGAACGTTTACTTTTTAATCTGGTGAAAACCGTGGGAACCTTCAGAGTCGGTTTTCACCAGTTTGTGCCAATATGATGTATCCAATAAATCATTCCTTGAGGAATGTACCTGCCTCCCAGTTCTGCTTTTGTTTGGGTGCATTACCTGGAACGCTGACATTGAGATGCGATAAGAGTGGCAACATCAGGGTGTCTTTTGAAGCTTGACAAGGAAACTTCTGCTCCCAATTGTGGCCGTAAGTCGAGGACTACCTGTATATATGTAAAGGGCAGCCTTAACGCTCTACCTCTCCCTGCAGAGATAAAGCCAAGGGTGGAGTTTGTCAATGGGGCGGGGTCTCTTTTCCCTTTAGCTCCACCTACTTACATCGCCCACCCTGCCACACAGCCTTGGGCTAATGAGGAGGCGCCGTGGCTCCATCGGAGCTCCCCAGTATTCAAAAGAGCCTTCCAAACTGCAGACAATGGAGATCCGGCGGGAACCGTGAGCCGGTTTCTATTCCGGGTTGTTATTTAAAAGACGGCGGCCATTTTTAATGCAGAGAAGACCGTGCAAAGGCTAGCCGGCACAGAGGAAGATGAGAAGAGCCTCTTTGGTGGCATTACATCTTGATCAAAGCATGACTGATAATATTCCGGCATGTCCCATCATTCAGCCCCCTCATTTGATGACAAAGCAGGGCCTGTGTCCCACCATCCATTATCCCTCTCCATCCCTCAGGCAGAAGCATCAATAATGCTTGCTCTTCCCAATGAAGGCCTGTCTTCCTTCCGCGCACCAGAGAGGACACTGCAGCTGACGGTGGGGCATTTCCATCTGGGCAAGGGCACATCATTACAGTCCAGCAATCTTTCCCGCGGCGCATCCCGCTGTTATACAGGCACACGGTGCAGCAGCCTGTGAGCGTGTGCGCGTTTGATGTTTTCCTCCCCTGGTTTAACTATTTTGTAGCCTGTGAAAAAATAAATCATATATATTTCTGCCCGGCGTGACCACGCTGGTATTTGAGGGCTCCCATTCTCCTTTTCTCTCACTTTGTTTTCCACCATTAACTGCATTAGCTGCATTAACAGAGGGACAGAATCAGGACCACGGGAAAGTGTTAATACCGCTTTAGGATGCCTTGGGAGGGCCACACCTGGAATAATGTTGCCATGATATTAAAAAAAAAAAGATGTTGAGACTCTGGAAAGAGTGCAGAGAAAAGCAACACAGATGATTAGGGGGCCCAGAGGCTAAAAGACATGAAGAACAGTTGCAGGAGTTGAGTATGTCTAGTTTAATGAAAAGAAGGACTAGGGATGACGTGTCATGATAGCAGGGTTCCAATATCTCAGGGGTTGCCGCCAAGAAGACTGGGCCAAGCTATTCTCCAAAGGACCTGAAGGCAGGACTAGGAGCAATGGGTGGAAACTCATCAAGGAGAGAAGCAACCTAGGACGAAGGAGGAAGTTAATGACAGTAAGAACAATTAATGAGTGGAACAGCTTGTCTCCAGAAGTTGTGAATGCACCAACAATGAGAAGAGATTAGACAGCCATTCGTCTGAATTGATATAGTGTTTCCTGCCTGAGCAGGAGGTTGGACTAGAAGACCTCCAAGGTCCCTTCCAACTCTATCATTCTATTCTATTCTATTCTATTCTATTCTATTCTATTCTATTCTATTCTATTGTCTATTCTATTCCATTTTCCATTCCATTCCATTCTATTCCATTCCATTCCATATTTTCTTTTCTATTCTATTCTATTCTATTCTATTCTATTCTATTCTATTGTCTATTCTATTCTATTCTATTTTCCATTCCATTCCATATTTTCTATTGTATTGTATTGTATTGTATTGTATTGTATTGTATTGTATTGTATTGTATTGTATTCCATTCCATTCCATTCCATTCCATTCCTACCCTATCCTATTCCCAGAAAACTGGTTGTCTCCAGCGTGCAATGCCCAATAAACCACAACACCGAGGTGGAGATTTGTAAACACTTTATTTTGCGTAGAAAAAAGGACACAGGAGGGTCATTCCCAGGGCCATCTTAACAGCATAATGGGCCCCAGGCAAAGCAGTGTATTTGGGGCCCCTAGGACAACTACTCACAGAATAAAAATGTAAATGGTCGATAAAATTAAACATATATTTGCATGTTAGTATTAATAAGAAAATGCAGTAAAATGTAATAAATACGTTGCTGTATTTATATATGATACAAGGTGCACTGAAAGGTTAAAATGCACAGATTAGTATGGGGCCCCTATGCTGGTAGGGCCCACGGGCAAATGCCCATCAGGCCCATGCGTTAAGACAAGCCCTGGTCACTCCCACAAGGCCTGTGCAATGGCCACTCCTTCAATGGTACAGTTTTCATAGATACAGGTAGTCCTTGACTTACAACTGTTCAGTTAGTAACAGTTTGAAGCTACAACAGCACTGGGAAAAGTGACCATTTTTCACACTTACGACCATTGCAGCATCCCCATGGTATTGCGATCAAAATTCAGACAGCTGGTTCATATTTATGATGGCCCCGGGGTCACACGATCCCCTTTTGCGACCTTCTGACAAGCAGAATCAATGGGGAAGCCAGATTCACTTAACAACCGTGTTACTAACTTAACCATTGCAGTGATTCACTTAATGACGGTGGTGAGAAAGGTTGCAAAATGGGCCAAAATTCACTTAACAAATATCTCACTTAGCAACAGGAATTTTGGGCTCAATTATGGTCGTAAGTCGAGAACTACCTGTACTTCTTCATAAGCTCAATTTAAGCCAAACCCTCTTGGGTCATCGTTAAGACCTTATCACGGTTTGTTAATATTGCTTTTAGCCTGCATTTTGCAGTGTCTAGCAATCATCAGCATATTGGTCCTTAATTTCCAGTAACAAGTAACACAATTTACCATAATTAGTAGATTATTCCTCCACGTTCCTCTTTTTTCAAACTGTTGTCTTTGACATATGTAAATGAAGGTTCAATCATCCAGGCCAAAAGTACCTAAAAAGATTAAATCATGGACCAAAGTTTATTAATCTGAGACGTTTCTTTATTCATCCAAGTAACTTCATCAGTCAAAATAAAAAATTAAGGCAGAGAGTCAGAGAGTCTTTGGAATGGAATGAATGGATGGATGGATGGATGAATGAATGGATGAATGGATGGATGGATGAATGAATGAATGAATGAATGAATGAATGAATGAATGAATGAATGAATGAATTCTTTATTGGCCAACTGTGGTTGGACACACAAGGAATTTGTCTTGCAAATGCTCTCAGTGTACTTAAAAGAAAATATACATTCATTAAGAATCATAAGGTACAACACTCAATAATAGTTATAGGGTACAATAAACAATCAAATCGTACTAGGAAACAGTCAAGAATTGTACGGATACAAGCGACAAAGTTACAGTCATACAGTCACAAGTGGGAGGGGATGGGTGATAAGGAGGGATGAGAAGATTAATAGTGATAGTAGTGCAGACTTAGTAAATGGTTGGACAGTGTTGAGGGAATTATTTGTTTAGCAGAGTGATGGCGTTTGGGGTAAAAAACGGTCCTTGTGTCTAGTTGTTCTGGTGTGCAGGGCTCTATAGCGTCGTTTTGAGGGTAGGAGTTGAAACATTTTTTGTCTGGGATGTGAGGGGTCTGTAAGTATTTTCACAACTCTTGCCATAACAACAGCAGGAGTTTTTTTTCTCCCAAAATATAGTGCAATATGTAAATGAAGACTCAATCATCCAAAAAGGTTAAATCATGGCACCTGGATCAAAGTTTGTTAATCTGAGATGTTTCGTTACTCATCACTCAAAATAAAAAAGAAATCAGTTTTCTTTGACATATCTGTAAAACGTACATACAGGTAATCCTTGATTTGCAACAGTTCACTTAATGACCATTCAAAGTTACAATGGCCCCGGAAAAAAATGACTTATGACCAGTTTTCAGACTTATGACCGTTGCAGCATCCCCATGGTCAGGGGATGAAAATGCGGATATTTAGGCAGCTGGCTCACATTTGTGATGGTTGCAATGTCCCAGGGTCACGTGATCCCCTTTTGTGACCTTCTGAAAAGCAGAATCAATGGGGAAACCAGATTCATTGAATAACTGTATTATAAAGTTAACATCTGCAGTGATTCACTTAACAAAAGTGGCAAGAAAAGTCGTAAAATGGGGCAAAACTCACTTAAAGAAGAAGGGGGAGGAGGAAGAAGAGGAGGAGAAGAAGAGGAAGAAGAGGAGAAGGAAGAGGAGGAGCAGGGAGGAGGAGGAGAGGAGGAGGAGGAGGAGGAGGAGGGGAGGAGGAGGAGGAAGAGGAGAAGGAGAAGGAGAGGACGAGGAGAAGTAGAGGAAGAGGAGGAGAGGAGGAAGAAGGAGGAGGAAGAGGAAAAGGAGAAGAGGAGGGGGAGGGGAAGGAGGAGAAGGAGAGGAAGAGAAGGAGAGAAGGAGGAGGAGGAGGAGAATAAAAAGAGGAAGAAGAAGATGAAGGAGGAGGAAGAGGAGAAGGAGAAGAGGAAGAAGAGGAGGAGGAGGAGGAGGAAGAGGAAAAGGAGAGGATGAGGAGAAGTAGAGGAAGAGAAGGAGGAGAGGAGGAAGAAGGAGGAGGAAGAGGAGAAGGAGAAGAGGAGGGGGAGGAGAAGGAGAGGAAGAGAAGGAGAGGATAGAAGGAGGAGAAGGAGAAGGAGAAGAGGAAGAAGAAGAAGAGGAAGGAGCAAGGGGAGGAGGAGGTGGTGAAATTTTGGGGATGGGTAGATTTCTAGAAGTGTGCCTTGTTCCACCCTGACCCCATCCCTGTTCTGAGGATTTTACTAGGTTAGTTGCGTCCATTATTTCTCATGCACCACCAAATGTCTGCAAATACTCATTTTCTACAGAGGCTACAGTTTTAAGGGAGGGGAGGTCTTTGGCCCTTTCCTTCACCCCCTCCAAGTTCATCAGTGAAGAGAAAGGACTGGGGAACAAACTCCTCCATTTACAAAAGCCCTGGAAGTAGCGGCAGGCAAGGGTGGGTGTCACTTTCTTTGCACATGTGTGTCTTTTATTAATTAATAAGGAAAAGTGACGCATCCAAGTGGGCTAATAGTTTGAATCTGAATGCAAACATCTTGGAGCATCTGTTGCCATAATTTGGCTGGATTAACGGTCTGGTTTCCTAAAACCATCTGCTCTTCCCGAAGACTGCAGTCAATTCCCTGGCAACTTTAAATTTCGGCTAGAGTTCGTTTGAAGGAAATCTGCAGGAAGAATAGTCAGAAGCCTTTCACAAGAAGCTCTGTCTCTTCCCATGGCTCCCAGATTGCAAAATCAGTGAAGAAAAAAGCCCAAAAGTTGGAAATTATTCTTTGCGTGGCAATGAACCCGAGGTGCTTTTTCTCTGGTAGTAAGTAGCTTTTTCTCTGGTAATATCACACTACTAACCAGAGCATACAAAACATTTGCTAGACCAATACTCGAATACAGTTCATCAGTCTGGAACCCACATTACGTATCTGATATTAGCACAGTTGAGAAAGTCCAGAAATATTTCATAAGAAGAGTTCTCCACTCCTCTACTCGTTGTAGAATACCTTATGCCACCAGACTTGAAATTCTAGAACTAGAAAACCTTGAATTACGCCGTCTTCGGTCTGACTTAAGCATGGTATATAAAATCATACATTGCAATGTCCTACCTGTCAATGAATACTTCAGCTTCAACCATAACAACACAAGAGCACACAATAGATACAAACTCAATGTTAACCGCACCAAACTTGATTGCAGGAAATATGACTTCAGCAATAGAGTGGTCAATGTCTGGAATACTCTACCCGACTCTGTAGTTTCTTCCCCAAACCCCAAAAACTTTAACCTTAGACTGTCTACTATTGACCTCACCCCTTTCCTAAGAGGTCTGTAGGGGCGTGCATAAGCGCACCAATGTGCCTCCCGTCCCTGTCCTATTGTCTCTATTCTTCTTTTATTTTTCTTATATGTACCCATTTCATGTATTCACAACTATGTATACACTTATACTTATCTTGTAAACAATTGGCAAATCAAATAAATAAATAAAATAAATAAATAAATAACAGACTCTGAAGGGACCTTAGAGCAGGGGTGGCCTGCTGGGGATTCACAGGGATTTGGGAGAGCCCTTAGCTAAGATACTGTGCAGTTCAGAGACACACACACACACCCCAAATTCCACTCCTGGCTGGCCCCACCCACCCCACCCTGCCCCTCCCAGAAGTCCCCACATGGCCCGTTTTGGGTTAGTGTGTGAAGCAGTGGGGGTATTCAGCCGTTTCGCACCGGATCGGGCAAACCAGTAGCAAGGATTTGGCGTGGGTTGCCGAACCGGTTGTAAGTTCTGGCTGGCCACGCCCCCAAACCGGTCGTCCAGTCACCACTGGCTCCCTTGCCCCGCCCACCCAATGCTCGCTCACCCCGCCCGCCTGACGCCGGCCCTTTAAGGTATTTCTTTCTTTTTTTTCCCCCTCCCAACAATCAGCTGTTCATACAATCAGCTGTGTTGGGATTCCCCTTGCCGAGGCCCAGGAAGGCAAAAAATGGAAGGAGGGACTCAGGCCCCCTCCATTTTTTCCTTCCTGAGCCTCAGAGGAACCTTCTGGAAGTAAAAACTCCCCCCAGAGGCTCTTCTGAGGCCAGGAAGATCCCAAAATGGAGCATGGAGGGGTGCTGCGTGCCCCTCCCATGCTCTGTTTGTTTTTCTTCCTGAGCCTCAGAGGAGCCTTCTAGAAGCAAAAATGCTCCTCCAGAGGCTCTTCTGAGGCCCAGAAGGCCCCAAAACAGGTGGAGGGATAACTGCAAAAAAAGCAACAACCCAAAAAAGCCATGCCCACCCAGTCACATGGCCACGCCCACAAAGCCACGCCCACAAAGCTACACCCAAAATTTGAATCCCATCACTGGCGTGGAGGCTCAGGGAGGGTGAAAAATGGGCCTCCCCAGGAGTTTGGGGCCCATTTCTGGCTTCCAGGAGCCTCCGGAGCCCGGGAGGCCATTTTCACCCTCCTGGAGGCTCGAGGAAAGCCTCCGGAGTCCGGGGAGGGGAAAAATGCCTCCCTCCCTGGCTGTGGTGCAGGAGTCTGACTAGGCCACGCCCACCATGGCCACGCCCACCCAGCAACCAGGCAGAGAACCTTTGCTAAAAAAATTTGAAGCCCACCCCTTAGAGGTTTTTTTAGTCCAGCCACCTGGTCAAGCAGGAAATCCTGTACCATTCTAGACAAATGGCTGTGCAGTCTCTTCTTAAAAGCCTCCAGTGACGAAGCACCCACAACTTCTGGTGGCGAGCTGTTCCACTGGTTAATTGTTCTCACTGTTAGAAAATTTCTCCTTGATTCCAGGTTGCTTCTCTCCTTGATGAGTTTCCATCGGTTGTTTCTTTTCTTGCCTTTTTGGTGCTTTGGAAAATAAGTTGAACCCCCTTCTCCTTGTGACAGCCCTTCAAATATTCAAATATTGCTATCATGTCACCCCCCTAGTCCTTCTTTTCTCTCTAATTCTTGCCGCCATTCTTCCTTTGACTCAGGTGGGAAAACTCTACTGGGAATAGAAGAGCCGTCGACACTCTCTGCGTGTTTTATTTATTTATGCCTCTAATTTATAAGTCTGCCCATTTCAACAAGTGGGCAGCAAATGGAATTAAAATGAAATAAAAATAGTTAAAGACTTTATAAAAGTTAAACTAGAAGCACTTACCTGCAATCACTAATATGAACTGACTTTCGATATCATGGGGAAACTTAGTATGATGATCCCATGTGGTCAAAATTTAATTTGTTGTTTAAAACTCTGGTTTGATTCATTTGAATTTCTTTCTCTATGTATCTATCCATCTCTCCCTCTATCTCTCTCTGTTTCTATCTATCTATCTATCATCTATCTATCTATCTATCTATCTATCATCTATCTATCATCTATCTATCAATCTATCTATCTATCATCTATCTATCTTTTTGTATCTCTATCATCTAATCTATTTCTATCTATCTATCTATCTATCTATCTATCTATCTATCTATCTATCTCTAATCAATCTATTTCTATCTCTCTCCTCTCCATCTATCTTTTGTATCTCTATCATCTAATCCTATCTATTTCTATCTCTTCCTATCTTTTCTATCTATCATCTAATCTATATCTGTCTTCTATCTCTATCCTCCTTATCTATCTATCTCTTCTATGTATCTTTCTTCTATCTCTATCATCTAGCTACCTGTCTATCTATCTCTATCTCTTCCTTTCTGTCTCTTCTCTCTATTTTCCTTCTATCTATCACCTAATCTATCTTCTATCTCTCTTTCGTCTATCTCTGTCATCTAATCTATCATCTATTTATCATCCATCTATTATCTTGCGTGTGTGTGTGTGTGTGTGTGTGTGTGTGTGTGTGTGTGTATTTCTGTTTTCCCTTTCCCTTTATCCTTATTCAGATATGTTTGTTTCTTAAAGAAATTAAGAAGAAGAAAAAGGCTGAGTTTCAGTTTATATTTCTGGAAAAGCTTGGTACCCTGCTACCTTTTGGGTTGTTTGCTTTTTTAAAACCACGGTTGTCTTTCATCTCCGTTCTTAATTCCCTCCCCACCTCGCTCATCTAGATTATCAGCCCAGAATTCCACCAGAGATTTGCAATCCCTCTGTGTTATTTAAGAGCATTTTCTTGTACAAAATTAGGCCACAGAAATGGGAGGGGAAGACAAAGGTTGCATTGATTTAATAATTAGCAATTATGGCTATTGTAGTTTTAAGTGCGTTTTTCCATAATGCGTAAACCCATGAGAGCCGTCTAAGCAGTGGTTAGAGACTGCTAAAATGTGATGCTAAAATTTCATAGGAACACCAGGGACGAAGCGTGTCCTTCCCTAAGTCACGGATGGAAAGGCATCCAACCGTTCATCAGAGAGGCACAAACTAAGGGCTTAGGGCTGATAGGCCTCCACCCCAAAACTCATCCAGTTTCCAAGTTGTGAATATTAATGTGGCAGAAGGAGAAGTAATGAAATACACGCTTCTCTATTCTATTCTATTCTATTCTATTCTATTCTATTCTATTCTATTCTATTCTATTCTATTCCATTCCATTCCATTCTATTTCCATTCCATATTTTCTATTCTATTCTATTCTATTCTATTCTATTCTATTCTAGTCTAGTCTAGTCTAGTCTAGTCTAGTCTATTCCATTCCATTCCATTCCATTCTATTCTATTTCCATTCCATATTTTCTACTCTATTCTATTCTATTCTATTCTATTCTATTCTATTCTATTCTATTCTATTCTATTCTATTCTATTCCATTCCATTCCATTCCATTCTATTTCCATTCCATATTTTCTGTTCTATTCTATTCTATTCTATTCCATTCCATTCCATTCCATTCCATTCTATTCTATTTCCATTCCATATTTTCTGTTCTATTCTATTCTATTCTATTTTATTCCATTCCATTCATTTCTATTCATTTCTGTTCTATTCTACTCCATTCCATTCTATTTCCATTCCATATATTCTATTCTATTCTATTCTATTCTATTCTATTCTATTCTATTCTATTCTATTCTATTCTATTCTATTCTATTCCATTCCATTCTATTTCCATTCCATATTTTCTATTCTATTCTATTCCATTCCATTCCATTCCATTCATTTCTATTCTATTCCATTCCATTCTATTCTATTTCAATTCCATATTTTCTGTTCTGTTCTATTCTATTCTATTCTATTCTATTCTATTCTATTCTATTCTATTCTATTCTATTCTATTCCATTCTATTCTATTTCCATTCCATATTTTCTGTTCTATTCTATTCTATTCTATTCTATTCTATTCTATTCTATTCTATTCTATTCCATTCATTTCTATTCATTTCTGTTCTATTCTACTCTATTCCATTCCATTCTATTCTATTTCCATTCCATATTTTCTGTTCTATTCTATTCTATTCTATTCTATTCTATTCTATTCTATTCTATTCTATTCTATTCCATTCAACTTATGACCAGAATTGAGTCCAGAATGTCTCTTGTTAAGGGAGACATTTCTTAAACGAGTTGTTGCCCATTTTATGGCTTTCCTTGCCATGGTTGTTAAGTGAATCACTGCACTTGTTAAGCTAGTAACACCAGTGGTGGGATTCAAATTTTGTTACTCCTGGTTCTGTGGGCATGGCTTGGTGGGCGTTGCTTGGTGGGCGTGGCAGGGGAAGGTTACTGCAAAATCTCATTCCCTCCCCACCCCACTAACCTGCTTTCCAGCTCCATTCTTCTGTGCAGGGCAACAAAAGAAGACTCAGCCAATCAGCTGGGACTCGGGAGGCAGAGAAGAGATGTGGGTGGGGCCAGTCAGAGATGGGATTTGCCGGTTCTCCGACCGGCTCAAAATGTCCGCTACCGGTTCTCCAGAACTGGTCAGAACCTGCTAAATAGCACCTCTGAGTAACATGGTGGTAAGTGAATCGGGCTTTCCTGTTGACTTTGCTCACCCATGAAGTCACAAAATGGGATCACATGACCTTGGGACACTGCCACCCTCATAAATATGAGTCAGTGGCCCAGTGTCTGAATGTTGGTCACGTGAACCTGAGGATGCTACAATTGGTCGTAATTGTGAAAAACTGTCATATAAGTCATTATTTTCGATGCCATTGTAAATGAACTGTTGTGAGTTGAGGACTACCTGTACACAGGAATGGGTTATGTATTTCATTCATTTAAATTTAATTCATCAGGCTTTCAATTTGACACACACCCCTTTTGACTTATTAATGTTGACTGTCAGAGTAGAATAGAATAGAATAGAATAGAATAGAATAGAATAGAATAGAATAGAATAGAATAGAATAGAATAGAATAGAATAGAATAGAATAGAATAGAGTAGGTAGGGTAGGGTAGGGTAGGGTAGGGTAGGGTAGGGTAGGGTAGGGTAGGGTAGGGTAGGGTAAGGTAGGGTAGGGAAGGGTAGAATAGAATAGAATAGAATAGAATAGAATAGAATAGAATAGAATAGAATAGAATAGAATAGAATAGAATAGAATAGAAAATGTGGAATGGAATGGAGTGGAGTGGAGTGGAATAGAGTTGAGTAGAACAGAACAGAACAGAACAGAAGAGTTGGAAGGGACCTTCGAGGTCTTCTAGCTCAGGCAGGAAACCCGATTCCATTTCAGACAAATGGTTGTCCAATCTCTTAAAAACCTCCAGTGGTTTTTTTTTTTTGTTTTTTTTTTTTTGGGGGGAATTGTCAGAAAAACTTTTCAGGAGTTGCCTCTAAAATATGTCCACAAAATGCCTAAAATGGGTAATATGGTTTTGGTTTCATCTCCTTAACCAGGAAAGCACCTCAAATCAATTTTATAAAAAGTGTGTAAAATAAAAAACCTGATGTTTGGAGCACAACTTCACTTGCCAGGTGTGCATACATACATATGACTTGGTGTCTGATCTGATCCTACTTATCCCAGAGAATTTCCTTTGGTTTGAAAAACCTATAAATATGAAGTAAGTTGGTGGTTTTTCTATCTCTAACTCAATACTTTGCAGTAATCTTTCCCGAGAAGCTCTAGCTGAGGTTAGACATATATATATATAAACAAAGAAAAGGGCATTATATAAAAACCAAACGGTGACTTTAAAAAAGAGAGAATGAATCACTACTTTAAAAAAAGAGGATGTGAAATGCAGCAGAAAGAATTAAAATGTAACTAACTGGACCTGTTTCTTTAGCCATTTAAAATCACGGGTCAGAAGTCAATGACTCCCTGCAACAACCTGTTATGTTCTCTTGTAGGGTTAATTGGCTAATGTAACATTTTTATTTATTTTATTAAATGTATGGACTGCCCATCTTACCACAAGGTAACTCTGGGGGATGTTCAATCGTTTCAATCTTGGAAGAAATTACAAAAATTAGTTTTCTGGATTCCCGTTCCCATGTCGTAAGTCAAAGAAACAACAAAAGGGAAAACACTTGAAGAAAATATGCCACGTGGGAATGGATTGTTGGTAAAATTCAAACTCTCATTTATATAATCCAAGGGGGTAAACACACACACACACACCGAGGTTCATTATTTTCAAAATAACAAATACAACACGGGAAGAAAATGTGTATGAAGCCAGGGCAGCTCTGCAACTGTTCTGGTTTGTGTTGGGTTTCAGAATTTCTCTCCAATTGTTTTAAAAGAAAGAGAGGGATTGAAAACTGATCTATGGACTATGAATTTCATTTTTCTTCCCTAGTTCAACGGTTAGCAAGATAGCTTTGCCCACTGTGTGCATACACACATTAGAGAGTGCACCGTCCATCCCATTCATCAGCCTGAATTTATTTTTGAGCTTGCTTGTGGACATTCCTAAGTAAGACTTGATTCTCCGGATTTTACTTTCTGAACAAGTAAATGAACAAACTCCAATATCACGGAATAAGGCAGAGGAACAGAATAGAATAGGCTTCTTTATTGGCCAAGTGTGATTGGACACCCAAGGAATTTGTCTTTGGTGCATAAGCGCTCAGCGTACATAAAGATATGTGATAAATCATGATCATAGTCATAAATGCATTCATCATGAATCATGAGATACAACACAGTGATAGTCATAGGATACTAAATAAGCAATCAACATAAATCATACTAGGAAACTAAATAAAACAATATAAATCAAAAAGATACAAGCAACAAAGTTACTGTTGTAAGTAGAATCGGAAATATGTAATAGGAAGGATGAGAAGAAGAATAGTAATACAGTCTTAGTAAATAGTTTGACAGTGATGTGGGAATTAGTTGTTTAGTAGAGTGATGCCATGGGGGGAAAAGCTGTCCTTGTGTCGAGTTGTTCTGGTGTGCAATGCCCTGTAACTGTGATGGCGAACCTATGGCATGCGTGCCATAGGTAACACACAGAGCCATCTCTCTGGGCATACAAGCCGTTGCTCCAGCTCAGCTCCGCCGCGCATGCACACACACTTCCTGCCAGCCAGCTGGTCTTTGGGTCTCTGCCACGCATGCGCTGCACACCAGTGGTGGGATTC
Organism: Notechis scutatus; assembly: GCF_049901735.1. NCBI lineage: Eukaryota > Metazoa > Chordata > Lepidosauria > Squamata > Elapidae > Notechis > Notechis scutatus. Next base: position 257,982,937 of record NC_142010.1, on the reverse strand, counting down.
AAAAATTTTTACTGCCAGTTCTGTGGGTGTGACTTGGTGGGAGTGATGTGGCTTGGTGGGTGTGGCTTGGTGGGCATGGCAAGGGAAGGTTACTGCAAAATCCCCATTCCCTCCCCACCCCACTAACCTGCTTTCCAGCTCCATTCTCCTGTGCAGGGCAACTAGAGAAGACCCATCCGATCAGCTGGGACTCGGGAGGCAGAGAATAAATGGGGACGGAGCCAGTCAGAGGTGGGATTTGCTGATTCTCTGAACTACTCAGAATTTCTGCTACCGGTTCTCCAGAACCAGTCAAAACCAGCTGAATGCCACCTCTGGCGCACACGTGGGGGGCCTTGTGTGCATGTGTAGGGTGGGGCACATCCACGGGGGTCACACATGCATGCGCAGGGGTGTGGATGGGTAGTGCACTCATGCGGGGGTGCAGGGGGCATGCACACATGCGCGGAGTGTGCACACATGTCGCATTTTGGGGATGTGATGTGCTTTGGGCACTTGGTGCCGAAAAGGTTAGCCATCACTGCCCTATAATGTTGTTTTGACGGTAGAAGTTGAAACAATTTATGGGAAATAAATTTATGGGAGGAACAATTTATAGGAGAAGAATCAGGTGGTAGGATCCTACAGGTTCACACCTATTCTCTAGAACCGGTTAACATTCTAAGCCAGGGGTGTCAAACTCGATTTCATTGAAGGCCGCATCAGGATTGTATTTTACCTCGGAGGGCCAGAGTGGGCGTGGCCAGAGTGGGTGTGGTCAGCTCAACATCACTGTGTCAGGGGTGCCTGTGGTGGCCCAAGCCCTCTGCCAGAGAAAACAGGCTCCTGAGGTCTGTTTTCGGCTGCAACGGCCTCCTATAAGTAACCCTCTGCCAGGGTGTGCAGCCCACCCGAGTTTTGCTGGCAGAGGCACCACAGGCCAGTCTTTCGCTGTTTCCAGGGTGGCCCTGCGGCCAGATCTAATCACCCCGCGGGCCGGATCTGGCCCCGGCCTTGAGTTTGACACCCCTGTTCTAAGCAGTTCGAAGAACCGGTTGTTAGAAGAAATTACTGGTCTAATCCTGTAAGGAAGGCAGGAAGGAAACATTCTGGTGTTGCTTACAGAAACTGCCTCTCCGTTAACCCTTATTACATTCTTGGCAGGACTAGCCTTCCTGTCTCAGGAACTTCTCTGGAGTTTTTTTCCCCTCCCTTGCTGGTACTTTGCTTGTGTGGAGTGATCATTCAAAGTTACAATGGCACTGAAAAAAAGTGACTTATGACCCTTTTTCACATTTATGACTGTTGCAGCATCCCCACAGTCATGAGAGGCCAGGGAAAGAGATGCGGGCCTTGATGTGAATGATATTGAGTTGGCCATGCCCAGCCAATAACATGACCACCAAGCCACATCCACCCAGTCACATGACCACCAAGCCATGCCCACCCAGTCACATGACCACCAAGCCATGCCCACTACCGGCCACGCCCACAGAATCAGTTGTTAAAAAATTTGAATCCCACCCCTGAGAAAAATATTGACAACTTCTGCTGCTTCTGCTGCTTTCCTTGCATGAAACCAAAAGTCTCTCTCCCTCTCCCCCTGAGAAGGAAGCTGGAGATGGAATGATCGATCGGGAGGAAAATGGGCTGGGGAATGATCAGTTACTGGGACCAGAGGGGTTTTTTTTCCCGAGCTTTTGGACTTGTGCTACCTCCAGGGAATTTCTTTGTGTGCTGTGGGCTGTTCTCTGTGTGGTTAATTGATATGGTGTCTGTTTTTAGTTGTAGATTAGGGTGTTGATGGCTGGCTGTTAAGTCACACAATAGCCACCATATAAATACCACATGCTGGATGGGGAGAGAAGAGCAAGGAAGATGACTAAACACCTGGAGACTAAAATGTATGAAGAACAGTTGCAGGATTTGGGTTCCATAGATGGTGAACAGAAATATCTTTGAAAAAAATCCTAGATACAAATAATGCAGATTCTTGTCATCACCTCAATCTAATTCCTTCCATCTAATCTATTTGTATTTGTTTGGGAAAGACAACATGGACACGAGGAATTAAAACCAAAACCTGAGTGTGACTTTACATCACACTTTGTGCAAATGGAGCCCAGAGATTGAAGGTTAGTGAGAAACCAACATGTCTTGGCTATGGTGTGTGAACTAGGCCATCCTGATAAACCAGAATAAAGTTTGCTTGCTTGACTATTACCTATTCTGAACTCACAGCAGCAGTCTTTTTAATAATCGGATTTAGAGTTATGGGTGCTACAAAAGGCCAGTCATTTATTCTTTCGATATCTCCATATATAATATAGGTAGTACTCGACTTATGACCAGTCGCTTAGCGATGGTTCAAAGTTATAACTGACCTACTGGAGGGCTTCTTATGACCCTGGATTCAAAGTTCCAACAGTATCTGCCTCCCACATGACCAAGTCATGTGACTTCAGGCACTTGGCAACTGCACCGAAAGCATCCCAATGCCACATGACTGCGCCTTACCATGGCGCAGTCCAAAAACATACCAAAAACATCACCTATTTCTGGTTTGGGGCTAAATCACACCTATAGCAAACCATTGGCTTGCTTAACAACTACAGCATTCTCTTAACGACCACTGGGAAAAAATGGTTGTACGATCGGGTTGGTTATCTAGAACAGGGGTCGCCAACCTTTTGGATTTCAGGGACCACTATTAAACTCATAATTTTAAATCCTGAGGACCCAGAGACCTTGGGAAAATCCCAAAAAAAGTCTGCAGGAAAATTCCCCACCCCATTTTCCTACCGATTGATCATTCTTTATTTGAGATCGCAGGATACCATCTCCAGCTCCCTTCTCAGTGGGAGAGGGAGAGAGACTTTTGGCTTCATGCAAGGAAAGCAGCAGAAGCAGCAGAAGTCTTTCTTTCTCTCCCCCAAACTCCGCCAGAAATGAGTCTTTGTGAGACTTGTCACACCGGCGCAGCCTCTTGGAGCAGGAGGCCTTGCAGGGTCCCAAAGACTCATTTCTGGCGGAGTATGGGGCAGAGAAAGAAAGACTTTTGCTGCTTTCCTTGCATTCAGCCAAAAGCAGAAGAAGAAAGAAGCGGAAAGAAACAGCCCGGTGGCCAGGCGAGGTGCATGGGGTGAATGGGGCAAGTCTCCCCCCGCCCGCCCTTTCCCCCCTCCCCTCACTACCTCATGTTGTTCACAATGCAAGGGACACAAACCTTGTGTTCCCACACAACCTGGATTAATTGCTTTGGAGGGGTGCTTTGGGGGTGACATTTCTCTGCGGACCACCAAAATTTTCTCGCAGACCACCAGTGGTCCCCAGCCCATTGGTTGGCGACCACTGATCTAGAGGGGAATACAAAACTGCAATGAACTCAGTTCTTTTTAGGTGTACCGCACATTTGATGGTTGTGTACAAAGGCTGCAACTCTGACCTTTTCGGTCCTTCCAAGGACACCTCTGTACACATAACCGTATTCACACAATTTCAGGTAATCCTCGTCTTATAACAGCTCATTGAATGACAATTCAAAGTTACAATGGCACCAAAAAAAGTGACTTACGGCTGTTTTTCACACTTACGACCGTTGTAGCGACCCCATGGTCGTGTGATCAAAATCCAGGCGCCACTGGCTGGATTCATATTTATGAATAGATTAACATTAGAAATTAAAGAAAAAGAAGAATCTGAATATTACATGATATGGGACTTATTTTATAAATGGCTAGAAAATAAAATTAATTAAAAGGGATTAGGTGTATTTATAAAGCAATAAGAGAAACTAGTGTAATAGACATACTGAATATTACTTATATTATATAGATGAGAATGTGGTTATTATTATATTGTTATACTGTTAAGAAGAATATTATTAGTAATTGTTAAGCACATGAAATATGTACCTAATCGACATACGGTTGAAATGGAATGGATTTATTGTATGTTAAAAAAAATTAATTAACTGCTTTGATTCTCTTAACTGAGGCAAGAAAGGATGCAGAATGGGGCAAAAATTCACTCAACAACTGTCTTGCTTAACGACTGACATTTTGGGCTCAGGTGTGGTCGTATGTCACAGTAACCGATCTTGCTTGAAGGTGCCAAAAGATGCATACCAAGAAGGTGATACGTTATCAACACTGGATGCTCAACCAAACAACGCAAATCCCACATTTAATTGGCTTTTTTCTTTTTATAATCCAAAAGCCGATGCTTAAAACAAGCCCATGTATATCGACGTATTTAAAAATGCTTCTAACGGTGGATAAGAACCAGCCGCGAAGCAGTTAAGCTATTGGCAACAAGCGTTTCCTAATAAACACTCAGCTAATTCCATACGAAAAGCACTAATTAGAAAAGCAATAATAATCGGTGTAATTGCTCTAAATTACCCTCCAAACAGTGAAATGTGTTTGGGTACAAAAACACAGCTGCTTCTGCCGGGGCCTTAACGCAGCCACCGCTAAACCAAAGTCAGCTTCATTTTTCACTACTGCCCTCTAGAGTCGCACGGGGAAAAAAACATGTGGTGGGTATGAACTTTTTAACATTCTTACACACAAAAGTGCTCTTGAAGCTGTGACACTTTTCTGGGCGACACCGTGAAGGGACAGAAAACGTGGCACACGGAAATGCACGGTACCATTTCGTAAGATCTAAAGGCCCCAGAATATCTTTTCAACACCTGTATGGTAGCTATCACTCACAATTTCACACAAGAAATGGCCACATTTGAAAAATTACTCCCACTTGCATCTCTCTTCGTCTCTGGCCTAAGGAGGGAAGATATTTGCGTGACTTCTTTTTTTTTAATAAGGAGGAGGAGGAAGAGGAAGAAGAAGAGGAGGAGGAAGAAGAGGAAGAAGAAGAAGAGGAGGAAGAAGAGGAAGAGGAAGAAGAAGAGGAGGAGGAGGAGGAAGAGGAAGAACAAAAAGAAGAAGAGGAGGAAGAAGAGGAAGGAGGAGGAGGAGGAAGAAGAGGAGGAGGAGGAGGAGAGGAAGAAGAGGAGGAGGAAGAGGAAGAAGAAGAAGAAGAGGAGGAAGAGGGAAGAGGAAGAAGAAGAGGAGGAGGAGGAAGAAGAAGAAGAAGAAGAACAAAAAGAAGAAGAGGAGGAAGAAGAGGAAGGAGGAGGAGGAAGAAGAAGAAGAAGAGGAGGAAGAAGAGGAAGAGGAAGAAGGAGGAGGAGGAAGAAGAAGAGGAAGAAGAAAAAAGAAGAAGAGGAGGAAGAAGAAGAGGAAGGAGGAGGAGGAAGAAGAGGAGGAGGAGGAGGAAGAGGAAGAAGAAGAAGAGGAAGAAGAGGAAGAGGAAGAAGAGGAGGAGGAAGAAGAAGAGGAAGAAGAACAAAAAGAAGAAGAGGAGGAGGAGGAAGAAGAAGAGGAAGAAGAGGAAGGAAGGAGGAGGAGGAAGAAGAAGAAGAACAAGAAGAAGAGAAGGAGGAGGAGGAAGAAGAAGAGGAGGAAGCAGAGGAGGAAGAAGAGGGGGAGGAGGAGGAGGAGGAGGAGGAGGAGGAAGAAGAAGAAGAAGAGGAAGAGGAAGAAATCCAGAAGACTCAAAAGCTTGGAAGCTTTCAGTTGTGTCTGGAAGTACTTTGCTCTGGGAAGTGATTATTATTAAGATTAGCATAACAATGAATAGAATTGTAGAATCTCAGGATTACAGCGAGGAAGTGGGGGAAATTCATTTCATTCAGGGGTGTCCAACCTTGGCAACTTTAAGCCTTGGTGGGCTTCAACTTCCAGAATTCCCTAGACAGCATGGGGAATTCTGGGCGTTGAAGGCCACAAGTCTTAAAGTTGCCAAGGTTGGACACCCTGCCCGATCTAATCCAATCCTCCGTAATGTGCAGAGACTAAAGTTTATCTGGTTTAGGCTGGTTTCTTTATGACAGTTTAACTGCTAAACCGTCATTAAGAAATAGGTGTCCAACCTCTTCTTAAAGGCTTCCAGAGATGGAGAACCACAACTTCCACGGGTCAAGCCAACCATTGATGTATACACCTTACCATTAAAAAACTTTTCTTCATATCGAAATGAAATTCACCCCAAATAATTCAAAATAAGATGATAGGTGATTTATTGAGGTGGATCTGCTATTATTACCATTCTTTTACCCAATATTTCTTCTTTTTGGCTTTGTTTTTTATAGTTTTTAATGTTTTTAAGAATACTAATAATTGTTTGCTACTTATTAACTGTTTTTTTAGTTTTCTGTTTGTTTTTATTTCTGTTGCATGTCACTCAGGGTTATTCGTTTTGTTATAGGTGCACAGCTATATAAATTTAACAAATAAATAAAATCAAATAAATTAACCCGAACTCTATAAAAATATAAGAATATTTATATACATGACTAAGGAAAACAAAAAGCTACTCTCAAGTATTGATGGTAATAAATTGAGGATAAAGGAATAAGTACAGTTTATTCTGGACAGAAATTTATTACCTCATGTAGCTTTCCCCACTCAAGAAAGCTGAGTTAAACTACAATACCCATCATTTCCCATCAGCATTTTGACTGACCATCCTGGCTTGGAATTCTGTCAGTTTTAGTCTGGCTGAGCTCAAGACATGAGGGGAAGAGTTCTCTTGGTCCTTTCAATTTACAATTTGGCTTACACCATCTGTCCCCATCCAACACAGTCCAAGGAAGCGGCATTCGAAAGTTTGAACCTGCCTTGTGAACGTGGGTTAATTTTAACGGTGTTTTGTCTGTCCTTCAACCTGGCACTGAGGATGTTACCTAGTTTGGTGATGAAACGTCTGCAAGAAAACAACCCAGCTTAGAGAGCACCAAGGACTCCACAAAGCAAGGTATTCAGGTATTTTTGGAGGGAGAGAGTTCCGTGAGTGGAAATTGTATTTCATTTTATTTCATTTATTTGTTTGTTTGTTTGTTTTTGCAATGTATGCAATCTTCTCCAGCAGGTCATCCCCTCCGCAGAGCGCTTCCTACAACTCTTCTTCCAAACTGTCCATTAGAAGGAACTTGTCAGATGAAGCTGGGCGCTTGCCTTCAGAAATCATGGGTGCTGGACTTCCGGTTTGAGCTTCTTCGGCGACGGACTGAAACCTCGTCTCTCCGAGGATTCGATCCGTGCTCACCGCTGGAGCGCCCTGAGCCAGCTGGTTTCGGGGCTAAGCCACCCCGTAGAGGTGGTGAAGAGGGGGGTGACTGCCTGCAGGGTTGAGGAGAGCTGCATCTCTCCTCCCCAGCTGGCCATTACTCCCTTTCCCGAAGGCGGTTGTAGCGGTGGTCAGAAATGGCCACCACAAAGAAGAACTTGACCGGAAAAGAATGTGCAGGAGGAAGATAAGAAGAGAAAGTTTTGGTTGACCAGGTCAAACAGCAAAAGCAACAAATAAGGTACCCTGGAATTTAAACTTAACAACATTGTTCCCAAAGAAGATTTTGAAGCTGCGAAGGAGAGAGAGAAGGGAAAGGATTGGGGTTTTTTTCTTCCCTTCCTTATACTGACAGCTAAGAGACTTAAGCAAGAAACTGAAAAAAAAAATACACTTTGACATTAATAGGCATCTAAGCTGAAAATAAAAGTCAAAAGAATAAATAAAGATTTCTGGACATTTAAAAGTTTTTAAAAGCTGGAAAGGAGAAAAAAAAAGAATAGAAGGGCAAGATCTGGAAAAATGGAGGAGACTGCCTGGAATTAAGGAATGGAACTGTAATTAAAAGGAACTTACAGTGAAATTTTAACAAGATTCCTCAAAGATACATTTTAATGGAAACTTGGTAACAAAATAATAGAACCCCAGGAAAAGAAAGTGGAAAAAAGAAGCAAGTAGAAACAGCCTTGGATTATTTGGATTACTTGGTGATTTTTGGTTTTTGCATCTAGATGACTAAAATTAGCTGGGTGGTTGTTTAAAAGTTTTTAAAATGGTATCACTCTTAGAAGAACTGAAAACGGAACTTAAAAAATGGAAAGAAGATGCACAAGAAGGGAGAAGTTCTTTTGGCTTCGTGTTTCAATTCTTAGAAATGGAGATTTGGAACTATGAGAAGCAACAAGAAACGCTTGCAGAACAAGAAGATTGGGACAAAGAAGAAGCCATCTTTAATGATCAAATAATTTTAAGTGTGGGGAAAAAAGAAAAGGGGGGAAAGAGAGTGAAAGGTTTAAGATTAGAAAAAACAACCAAAAAGAAGAAGAACAATTTGAAAGATAAGTATAATATTAGAAAGCAACAGAAGAGGGGATTACAGATGAGAGAGTTAGAAGTAGAGAGACGAGGGGGTAAAAAGGGGAGGGAGAAGAAGAGGGGGAAGAAGGCAAGGAAAAGAAGTTGTAAAAGACAGAAACAAGAAATGGAGAAACAGGGAAAAGATATAAGGATTGTAACCATAAGTTTGTTTAGAGATAATGGGTGAAAATTTAATTGTAAAAGGGATTCTGCAAAGGTACATAAGATAGTTTGTTATATTACAAATAGAAATAATTTTAGAAAATATGATGATGGATAAAATATTTATTGTAATGCAGTGGGATGTTTGTTAATAAATAAATGAATTAAAATGATTGAGAGAATTAAAAGGGAACATTTTTAATTATTAGTAATGATTTATAAAAATATAAGTGAGAAATATGGAACAAAAAAGAATTAACTATGGAAAGTTTATAAGTGTTCCCAAGGAAGTATGATATTCAATTGAAAAGAAATGTTAAAGTTGTTAAGCTTTTAATGCATATTAATGATAGAATTGAATTGGAATAGAATGTGTTTTATTTACATATATATATAATTTTTTCTTTTTAAGAATATAGTGTCTATTTTAAGAATGTACCAAGCAGAATTCGATTGGAAGTTATGTATTATATTGAATGCTATAATCTTAAAGCTATACATTGAAGCTTAAATAAGAGCTTGAATGGATAAAATTAAAGGATATAAAGGTGTCATACTCTAATTGGTAACTACAGGGAAAAAATTGTTTAATAAGAAAAGATAATGTGAAATTGTAACAGGACAGACAAAAGTATAAATATAATGATTTGAATTGAGATAATCAAAACAAAGTTGAGAAAATTAGAAGAGGGGAAAAACTATGTAGAAAATATAAAATGGTAATAAGATATGGAATAGAATATAAAAATGAGCATGAAATTGAGTTTTGTGTCTGTATGAAGAAGTGATAACCTGGGACCATGCTATTTTCAAAAAAGATGTTTTATTTGTATTTTGTTTTTGTGAAAACCCAAATAAAATTTTCAAAAAAAAAAAAGAAGAAATCATGGGTGCTCCATCACTGGAGGTTTTTAAGAAGAGACAGATAACAGATAATCAGAGTTGGAAGGCACCTTATAGGTTATCTAGTCCAACCGCCCGCCCAAGCAGGAGACCCTACACCATTTCTGACAGATGGGAGTCCAATCTCTTCTTGAAAGTCTCAAGTGATGGCGCTCCCACAACTTCTGAAGGCAACTTCTGTTCCATGGGTTGATTGTTCTCACTGTCAGAAAATTTCTCCTTATTTCCAGGTTGAATCTCTCCTTGTTCAGTTTCATCCATTATTCCTTATCTGGCCTACAGGTGCTTTAGAAAATAGCTGCACCCCTTCCTCTCTGTGGCAGCCCCTCAAATACTGGAAGACTGCTATCATGTCTCCCCTGGTCCTTCTCTTCCTTAGACTAGCCAGACCCAGTTCCTGCAACCGTTCTTCATATGTTTTAGCCTCCAGTCCCCTCATCATCCTGGTTGCTCTTCTCTGCACTTTTTCTAGAGTCTCAACATCTTTTTTATAGTGTGGTGACCAAAACTGGATGCAGTACTCTTGGTGTGGTCTTACTAAGGCTTTGTAGAGTGGTATCAGTACCTCACTTGATCTCTATTATATCCCTCTGTTAATGCAATTTAGGATTGCATTGGCTTTTTGGGCTGCTGCTGCACACTGCTGGCTCCTATTTAGCTGGTTGTCCACTAAGACTCCAAGATCCCTCTCACAGTTACTGCTATTGAGCCTGGTTTCACCCAGTCTATATGTGTCCTTTTGGTTTTTCTTGCCTAAGTGTAGGACTTTACATTGAATTTCATTTTATTAAATATGGACAGTCACTTGTCTGAGATGGTATAGGTTTTCCTGCTTGGGCACCTCCAAGGTCCCTTCCAGCTCTATTCTATTCTAAAGATTCTAAGTTAAGTCAGCTCTGCTGCATTGACAGCTATATTTTCGTCCATTACCCCTCCACCCTCCTGCCTGCAATCAGACCTCCTAGACACATATTAAATGCCTGCTCCTTTTCCTCCCCGTCTCCCCTGTGCTTTGCCTTTTGTAAAAAAAAAAGAGAGAGAGAGAGAGAGAAAACCTCTTGTGTCTGGAGATCTTATTGTGTGCACTCTGGCCGAGTGGAAAATTTAATTTGAAGCTAATTAGCTTTGAAGTTGGTGAACATCCTCAAGTTACGGGGTTTCTCCTTTCCCTACTGGGGAGGAAGGACGTGGCTCACCTGTAGCCAACATTTGACAATGCCAGCATCACAGGGGGGATGACAAAGAGAGCGAAGGCTGGCTTTTGTCTTCGGCTGGAAGGTCGAAGGTAGCTTATGACATGATTCTAATTAATACTTTATTACCCGTAAATGGCCAGAGGTTCTCTTTTGTGAGCATTTAGTATTATTAGCTAAAGGTTTGGTTTGCATGCAAAAGATCCTTATCGTCACAATTAGCTTGTTCCCTTTTCTTCGGCTTTCAAGCAACATGGCCTTGGAGTCCTTACTCTTGAACTGCCTTGAAAAGGGAGCCACGGTTTGTGTCAACGACATTTCGGTAGAAATCGAATCACTGACGGCCGGCTGCTCCAAGGTGCCTCGGTCACGGGGAGGTCACTGCTCGATGGCAGCAGAGTTCAGAGCAAGCCCTGGGGTTCAGCCAAAAGAGCGAGACAAAAGGACCCTCACCTGGGGCCCCCCCTCCACACACACACACATGGGCTTCAGCAAGCGGGCACCAACTGGTGCAATTATGGGATTGGCACGAAGTCAAAATCACTCTGAATTTCAGGTTTTCTCTCCAAGATTCTTTACTTATCTCAGTTAGGCAGAGAAGAGCAACCAAGATGATTAGGGGACTGGAGGCTAAAACATCAAAAGAACCGACGCTGGAATTGGGTACGTCTAGTCTGAGGAAAAGAAGGACTAAGAGTGACATGATAGCAGTGTTTCCATATCTCAGGGGCTGCAACCAGGGGTGGCCTTCAAAAATGTTTGCAAAGGATTATCTGCCTGGTTGCTGGGTGGGCGTGGCCATGGTGGGCATGGCCTAGTTGGCCTCCTGCACCATGAGGGGGGGGCATTTTTGCCCTCCCCAGACTCCTAAGGCTTTCCTCAAGCCTCCAGGAGGGCCAAAATGGCCTCCCTGGGCTCCGGAGGCTCTCTGGAAGCCAGAAATGGGCCCATTTCCGGCCTTCCCAAACTTCTAGGAGGCTTGTTTTTCACCCTACCTGAGCCTCTGCGCACACCTTGCACGTACCTGCATCCAAAACAGGCCACATGAGGACTCCTTGGAGGGGCGGGGCCAGCCAGGAGTGGGATTTTGGAGGTTGTCCGAACTGCACAGAATCTAAGGTAGGGGCTCTCCCGAACCCCTGCGAACCCCCAACAGCCCACCCCTGGGTGCCCCAAAGAAGAAGAGGGAGTCAAGCTATTCTCCAAAGCATCTGAAGGCAGGACAAGAAGCGAGGGATGGAAACCTATCAAGGAGAGAAGCAACCTAGAACTAAGGAGAAATTTCCTGACAGTTAGAACAATTAATCAGTGGAACAACTTGCCTCCAGAAGTTGTGATTATTCCAACACTGGAGATTTTTTTTAAGGAAAAAGTGCAAAGTCATTTGTCTGAAATGATAGAAGGTTTCCTGCCAGAGCAGAGAGTTGGACTGAGAAGACCTCCACCCCAAGGTCCCTTCCAACTCCCGTTATTAGGACATAGATTAATTATCCCACCAGTGTAAAAAAAATGAATGCATTCTTTCTGGCCTGTCAACCCATCCAATGGGTTGAGTTGACACAACGTTTAGTTTACTTCATTGTCATTGCATCTCGTACAACGAAATTAAATACCATCTTCAGTGTACATTATGACTATGAAAATAAACACAAACACACACCCTTCACATTCTATACAATTGAATTGAAAACCCAATGATATTGCATTAATATTGCACTATATAGAATTCAACAGAGCTACTGCCCTGGGATAGAAGCTGTTTTTCAGCCTATTTGTCCTTGTTTTTATTATTATCCTGTACCGTCTGCCAGATGGTAATAGTTCAAAAAAAGGGTTCCCAGGATGAGATGGATCTTTGAGGATGTTTTGAACTTTCTTAAGGCAGTGGGAGCTATAAAGCTCTTCCAAAGAGGGGAGAGAGCAATCCATGATCTTCTGGGCAATGACATTAACCCTCTGGAGTGCTGTCCTATCTGCCCCAGTGCAATTGGAAAACCAGAGATAGGTGCAGTAAGTTAAGATACTCTCTATGGCGCAGCGGTAGAAGGTCACCACCAGAGGTGGTATTCAGCCAGTTCTGACCAGTTCTGGAGAGCCGGTAGCGGAAATTTTGAGTAGTTCAGAGAACTGGCAAATACCACCCCTGACCAGCCCCACCAACCCCATCTCTTCTCTACCTCCCGAGTCCCAAGCTGATTGTCCTGCACAGGAGAACAGAGCTGGAAAGTAGGTCAGTGGGGTGGTGAGGGAATGGGGATTTTTGCAGTATCTTTCCCCTGCCATGCTCACCAAGCCACGCCCACCAAACCATTTCAGGCCCACCAAGCCACACCCACAGAACCGGTAGTAAAAAAAATTGAATACCACCACTGGTCACCACCAACATCCGAAGCCACACACACACACACACACAACATCCTAAAGAAGTTTACGAGTAGTCAAGTTTGGGATTTTGCACGAAGGCATCTCTTAGGGCAGTGATCCCCAACCTTTTCGACGCCCGGGTCGGTACCGGCATCAGCTGGCGCCGCCATCTTTTTGATGAAAAAGTGCTTCCGGTGACCTCACCGGAAGCATGTTTTCATCAAAAAGATGGTGGCGCTCAAGCTCCGGTGAGCTTTTCCGGAAAAGCTCACCGAAGCATTGGCGCCGCCATCTTTTTTGATGAAAACGTGCTTCCCGGTGAGCTTTTTACCCGGAAAAGCTCACCGGAAGCACTTTTCATGAAAAAGATGGCGGCGCCCAGCAAGCCGCGCCCGGTAGGAGTTGTTCCGCGGACCGGTGCACCGGTCCGCGGACTGGTGGTTGGGGACCCCTGTCTTAGGGCTTTCACTAACCTCATTAGGTACAGGGAATGAACCATTAACTGACTAATTTTCTTCAGGTCGATCTGTCACCAACTTGGTCATCCAAGATGTATCCATCATCACTGTAATGAAGTCCTTGCACTTTACTACTGATTGTCTAGTTCTTCTTCCTTCCACCTTCCCCAGCATTATAGATTTCTCAGAGAACTACAGGAGGCCTTCCCATAATGTGTCAAAAAAATAGGTAACTTCAGCCTGGTCATTTGTCATTTATCTACCTGGCAGTTTTTATTTAACCTGATTTTTTTTAAATTTTTAATCGAATTAAATAAATGAATGGGATTTAAGTCCTATTTATTTAATGGAAATTTAAATAAATGACTCGCTTCCATCTCTTTTATTTACAAAATGTCCTTGTGAATACTCAGTGTAGGAGAAGGAGTGGTGGAACTGGAGTCAGAAGGGAAATATATGGGGGCAAAACTCACTTAACAAATATTTCACTTAACAACATAGGTTTTGGGCTAATGGTGGTCGTAAGTTGAGGACTACCTGCAGTGGGGAGCCCTCATCCCCTTTTCAAGGCTGTGGAGCCAGTGCTGTTCAAAGACATTTCCATGGTTGTATAGCCAGCAGGACATCGTGGAGCACTGTTTCTTCCCCGCTGAAATGGTACCTATTTATCTACTTGCATTTGCATGCTTCCAAACTGCTAGGAGGGCAAGGAGCTGGGTGAAGACAGGTGCTCACCCCGTAGCACAATACTCAGGTTTTGAACCCAGGAGGTTGACCTTCCAGCCAACAAGCCCAGTGACTTAACCATTGAGCCATCTTGCTGCCCATCATGTCTTACCTGAGCTACTTCCAAATGTTATCTTGTTGTTCTAGACACTCATAATACATTTCAGCTGCTTTTGCTGGGTGGGCATTCCTACATTTTGTGTATGTGTGTGTGAGAGAGAGACAGAGACAGACAAAGAGAGACAGAGACAGACAGAGACAGAGACAGAGACAGAGACAGAGAGAGAGACAGAGAGAGAGAGACAGAGACAGAGACAGAGAAAGACAGAGAGATAGACAGACAGACAGAGAAACAGATACAGATACAGATAATCAGAGTTGGAAGGGACCTTGTAGGTCATCTAGTCCAACCCCCCGCCCAAGCGGGAGACCCTACACCAGAGACAGAGACAGACAGAGAGACAAACAGAGAGAGAAGATCATTTTCCTTACTGTCTACGGCTCACTCAGGCCCCACATCTTAGCAAGTAAAAACGGCACCGATTCCAATTTTATGCTCTGTTTAAAACTGGTTCTACCCACTCAGGGAAAATACAGATTACGGGGTCTAAAAGGATGTGGGGGAGATGTACAGGAAAAAAAATATCTCTCAAGTCTTTAGGGCAATAGATCTTACAATAGGTGACACTTCCTGTGGGAATCGTTTTGTGAGAGAATCCACAACGTATTTGCAAATGTTCATATGTGCCCACTGCCCAAATGTTTGCTTTGTGTGTTGGTATAGGATCAAGGTATTCTTTTTGTGTGTATTTATGTGTAAAGGGAGGGTGCTTTTTTTTTAAGTCTTAGTGCTGTGGAATTTAAGATTAAAAATCCAGAGCTATTAAGTGTAGTAAATCAAAAATAGAAGTCTAATCTATTTGGCTATCATCTTTTCTTTGCTAAGGACTCTGGCATCCCTCCACAACCTTAAATATAAATTAGTATATACATTCTAGGAAATAATCATCTTGAAACAGAATCCTGCCATTTTTATTCCCTTTATCAGCAACTCTATAAATGTAGGGCTTGATATGATAATGCCATTTGTAAGATGATAATATAATATCAATCGTGTTAAAAGGAGCACCTTGGTTCATATGTTCCTCTTCCATATTTCTAGCTTTCATTCTCTTTCTTGTTTTCTTTTTCTGGATTTGCTTTATTAAAAAAAACAGAAAAAAATTGTAAAAGATCAAAGCCAGGAAAGGTAATGCTACAAGTCCAGAGCTGACAAGAAAAACATTTCCAAGAATTGAGCACCACCCAGTGTTAGAATTTCAAATATCATTGGGGTGGGGGAAAGAAATTGTCTTATCAAAGATCAGAGAATACTTTCATTTGGCCCAAGATTGCCAATGTTGGCTGTTAGTACTTTTCAAGATCTGATGCACCTTTGTATATATAATAGAATAGAATCCTTTATTGGCCAAGTGTGATTGGACACACACGGAATTTGTCTTGGTGCAAGTGCTCTCAGTGTACATAAAAGAAAAGATACATTCATCAAGAGTCAAGAATCATAAGGTACAACATTTAATAATAGTCATGGGGTACAAATAAGCAATCAGATCATACTAGGAAACAGTCAATAAAAATTGTAAGGATACAAGCGACAAAGTTACAGTCCTACAGTCACAAGTGGGAGGAGATGGGTGATAAGGAGTGATGAGAAGATTAATAGTGATAGTAATGCAGACTTTGTAAATAGTTGGACAGTGTTGAGGGAATTATTTGTTTAGCAGTGATGGCTTTCAGGGAAAACCTGTCCTCGTGTCTAGTTGTTCTGGTGTGCAGGGCTCTATAGTGTCGTTTTGAGGGAAGGAGTTGAAACAGTTTATGTCCAGGATGTGAGGGGTCTGTAAATATTTTCACAGCCCTCTTTATGACTCGTGCAGTATACAGGTCCTCCATGGAAGGCAGGTTGGTAGTAATTGTTTTTTTCTGCAGTCCTAATTATCCTCTGAAGTTTGTGTCTCTCCTGTTGGGGTTGAACCATACCTGCCCCCTCTTAAGACAAGGCCACATGGATGAGATTTGGGGAAAAAATAGTGATACTTCTCAACTTACAACAGTTCATTTAGTGACCATTGAAAATTCCAACAGCACTGAAAAAAGTGACTTATGACCCTTTTTCACACTTAAAACTGTTGCACTGTTGCACATGATCAAAATTTCAACACTTGGCAATTGACTCATATTTATGATGGTTGCAGTGTCCTGGGGTCACCTCTTGCGACCTTCTGACGAGGAAATTCAATGAGGAAGCCAGATTCACTTAACAACTTCGTCACTATCTTTAACAATTGCAGTGATTCACTTAACGACTGTGGCAAGAAAGGCTGTAAAATGGGGCAAAACTCACTTAACAACTGTCTCGGTTACCGATGAAAATTTTGCGCTTTGTTGTAGTCCTAAGTTGAAGGCTAGCTAGATATTTTAGAACAGGGGTGTCAAATTCGTGGGCCGATGCGTCATGTGCTGGCCCCGCCCCTGGTCAGTTTAGCGAAGGGGGAAAAAGTCCCGATACATCATGTGATGCCACCATGATGACGTGAGTTTGATACCCCTGTTTAGGACAGGGGTTGCTAACCTTTTGGACCTCAGGGACCATCAAACTCATAATTTTAAATCCCGCGCATCAGAGACCCAGGGAAAATCCCCCCCAAAAGTCTGCAGGAAAATTCCCCACCCCATTTTCCTACCGATCGATCATTCTTTATTTGGGATTGCAGGATACCGTCTCCAGCTCCGTTCTCAGGGGGAGAGGGAGAGAGACTTTTGGCTTCATGCAAGGAAAACAGCAGAAGCAGCAGAAGTCTTTCTTTCTCTCCCCCAAACTCTACCAGAAATCAGTCTTCGCTGGTGCAGCCTCTTGGAGCAGGATGCCTTGGAGCAGGGTCCCAAAGACTCATTTCTGGCAGAGTTTGGGGAAGAGAAAGAAAGACTTTTGCTGCTTTTCTTCTGTGCAGCCAAAAGCAGAAGGAAAAAAGAAGCCGAAAGAAGCTGCCCAGTGGCCAGGCCAGGCACGTGGAGCAAGTGGGGCAAGTTCCCCCCTCCGTCCTTTCTCCCCTCCCCTCACTACCTCGTGTTGTTTGCAATGCAAGCGATGTAAGCCTTGTGTTCCCGCGGGCCATGTGAGCAGCGTAGCCTTGTGTTCCCGCGCAACCTGGAATAATTGTTTTGGGGGTGACATTTCTTTGCAGACCACCAAAACTTTCTCATGGAACACCAGTGGTCCCCGGCCCTCTGGTTGGCGACTACTGTTCTAAAGCACCCAAAAGCCAGACAAGGAATAATGGATGTCCTTTTGTCCCCAATTATTCGTACCCATTTCCTGTATTTATACTTATGTTTATTATCTTGTAAGCTATTGACAAATAAATTTTAAAAAAAAAAAAAAAACAATCAACCCATGGGACAGAAGTTGCCTTCAGAAGTTGTGGGAGCTTCATCCCTGGAAGCTTTCAAGAAGAGGCTGGACTGCCTCTTCTGAATGGTGTAGGTCTCCTGCTTGGGGGGGTGGACTAGATGACCTACAAGGTCCCTTCCAACTCTGTTAATCCATTAATGTCCTAACTGCAACATTTTTAGACTTCGCAAAGTCTAATCAGTAGCCTAAAAGTCCGATGAGAAGTCATTTTTAGTTTGAACACTTCTATAACCTGTGAACAGACATTTTGGAGAAATGAAGTTACTTTGCAGTGCATTTGTAGGGTGCGCAGGATATTCTTAGCAGCAATTTCCTGGCATTGCCAAATATATAACAGAAATGTACCCACACTGTACAGCAGGGGTGTCCAATCTTGGCAACTTTAAGACTTGTAGACTTTAACTCCCAAAATTCTGGCAGTTTGAAGTCCACAAATCTTAAAGTTGCCAAGGTTGGATCCCCCTGCTGTATACTGTTACAAAAAAAAAAAAAAAAGTTACATATTTTTCCAATTTGGGGGTAAATAGATGAGTAGGTGGAGGAAATATAACCTTAGAACCTCATAAGGAAGAAAAGTGCCGTAATTAGTAGAGAATAATTCAGTCATCTTGATGGAAGTTATTTTGTAGGCCATTAAATTAGCAACGGCAATTTCTATGGCTCGAATGCTATATTTTCCCTGTGCCCTGGAGGTACAGTCGAAGAGGCCGGGGTACTATTGTGTTGCTATAATTATTAAAAGAAAAGGCTAATTGCTTTTCTCAGGAAGGGAAAACAACACAATTAAGCAGGATGCCGGTTGTAACCCAACTGTGGGTTTCAATGCTTACGATTGCTTCCATTTCTATGGTTAGAATCCAAGTCACTTCTGAGGCTCTGCTGCCATCATGTGGCGACATGATGCATAACAGCTAATAGTCTTTAATAGTGCAACATTCCAGTTCCTCTGTGCCCCGTTTTAAAGAGAATTCATTCCATTCAAGTTCACAAAACCGCAAATAAGAGTGTAGTGTGCCTTAATGTGATGGTCTGATTCACACAACTACCAACCTTAATCTAGCATGCCATACCGATCCAGCAAAGACGCCAGAAAAGAATAGAGGGGGGAAAAATACAATACGCCTTCAAGCAGTCGCTGTAAAATACAGAATACAGAATATCAGAGTTGGAAGGGACTTTGGAGGTCTTCTAATCCAACCCCCTGCTTGAGAAGGAGATTCTATGCCATTCTGGACAAAGAGCTGTCCAATCTCTTCTTAAAAGCCTTCAATTGATGGAGCACCCACAAGGGGCAAGTCGTCCCACTGATTAATTGTTCTCACTGTCAGGAAATGTCTCTTTAATTCTAGGTTGGTTCTCTCCTTGATCAGGTTCCATCCATTGCTTCTTGTCCTGCCTTCAGGTGCTTTGGAGAATAGCTTGGCTCCCTCTTCTCTTTGATAGCCACCCAAACATTGGAACTGTTGTAAGAAAGGTCCATCTGGGTTCAGTTCCAAGTGGGGAAGAAAGACACTGGAAACATGGAGGCTGTTTGGAAAGATGGTTTAATGGTGGACAGGATCACATGGCTTGGAGCTCTTGGGTGAAGAAGAAAAGGGAAGAGATGCTGAGAGTCCCTGGGTTTTATACCTTCTCTGGCTTTGAACTTCCGGGGGAACAGGAAGAGTATCCTGATTGGTTGCTGTCAGAGGTCACAGCTGGCTTTGTAGGTTGTCTGTGTGCTAAGTTTGTTTGAAACTTGGAGGGTGGTGCAGTGAAGGGCAATTAAATGGCTCTGCCTGAAGGAGGTAGATCTTTGTTATGTAGAATAGATTGGCCCAGGCCTTAATGACCCATTAACAAAGGGGAGGGGGGGCTGAGTTTCTGCCTTTCTGAGTTTCTACTTATCTTTTAGGGAAATATTCTGCCTTTTTAGTATATCCTAAAATATTTCATTTTTCTAGGAGAGGGGAAGGTTCTAACTTCCAACGGAACACTCCTATCATGTCACCCCAGTCCTTCTGTTCGTTAGACACACCATTCATTGTAAGATTTCATCCTCTTTGTTGCTCTTCTCTGCACTCTTTCTAGGGTCTCAACATCTTTCTTCTGTCATGATGACTAGAACTGGATGCACAGTTCCATGAGGGGGGGTCTCACCAGCACATCGTAAGTGGTACTACTACCTCTTCACATGATCTTGAAATTATCCCTCTGTATGCAACCTAGGACTGCATTGGCTTTTTCGGCAGCTGCAGCACACTGCTGGCTCATACTTAAGTGGCGGTCCGCTACATTAGGACTGTAAGCATGTTTTTACAAAAGGAAATGGGATTTAATTCTGAAGTTCCAAAGGCCAGTCCCACTACTATTACCACAGTCACATGACTGTATGTCAGGCACTCAGCAATTATCTCACATTTAGCACTGTTTAAAGTCTCCCACAATCATGTGACTGCATTTTACATTTTTTTTTTTTGCCAAAAACTGGCATTTACTTCTGGGTTTCAGAAAACCTGGCCCATAGCTAACATTAGTTCCGATAAAGGAGGATATCTGTACGGTTGAAATGAGCTACATCAGCGAGCACTAGCGCTGATGATGTTACCTAGTTGGGTAATGAAATGTCTGCAAAAAACACAACCAAGCTCACAGAGCACCCAGGACCCCTCAAGCATTCCTCTGTTTAATGACTGTCACATTAGCGAGCCACCATCGAGTCAAAATTCATATTAGTGGTCCTGATCAGGCAGGAAATGCAAGGCTAAAATGTGAGAATAATTTTTTTAAAAACCGTCCAATAATGTTTGTGAAGTAGCCCCATCCATCTTGAAGAGTTCTACGCTACCAAAGATGATAAAATTGTGCCCATCCTCATATTTTTCATTTTGGCTCCGGTTTCCTCTATTGTCCAGCTGTCACCAAAGTGCTGACCGTATTCAAAATTATCATCATCGCTGCCACCACTTCTGGCAGGAAACTTTTTCTAAGTTGACCAAGCCATCAACAGAGGGTGCATTGAATTTAATTATTTGATGAGAACATTCCATTGTTGGAACATAGTTTATATTTAAAATAGATCGGGAGTGATTAAAAAAAAAAAGAGGAGACTGCATGGCATTTTCCTGGAAAATTCAGAAATATGAAGCATAACGCTGAGAATGCACCCTGTGTATTGCAAGATTTTGGGGTGCCTGCTTTACAAGAAAGATGGA
This sequence comes from Notechis scutatus, assembly GCF_049901735.1. NCBI lineage: Eukaryota > Metazoa > Chordata > Lepidosauria > Squamata > Elapidae > Notechis > Notechis scutatus. Next base: position 257,962,275 of record NC_142010.1, on the reverse strand, counting down.
CCTCCAACAATGGGAAAGCAAGCATTCTTATATAGGCCAAGGATGCCCAACCTTGGCAACTTTTAAGACATGTGGACTTCGACTCCCAGAATTCCCCCGCCAGCGATGCTGACTTTGGAACCCTCAACCCATGCTGCCTGGGGAATTCTGGGAGTCGAAATCCACACCTCTTAAAGTTGCCAAGGTTCGACACTCCTGTTATAATGTTGAGGGTCTCCTCTATATATCAGATGGACTTTGACTGGGCCAGGAAGATCAGTTTGGGTTTGATAGGATTGGACAAAGAGATGGCCTGGATTGGACTCTGCTCATGTCCCCCCCAAAAAACAGGGGAGAAGAGGGTTTAGGCTCCATTTTGCCTTATTTCTCTCCCTCACAAACAAAACTTCACCCATGCACAACTCATTACTGTTCAATGACCTGAATTTCAGGATAAAGATGAGGAGCAGAGCACTAAGGTTACCAAAACAATCTCTGTCGTTCTGCCGTTTCCCAAACTCTGTTCTATCTTGTCCCCGACGAACAATGCAAAACAAGGCTTTTGTGGTATCATTGCCAAGAACTCTCCATTCCCACCTTCTTGCCCAACATCAACAACCTCCTGTGATCTCGTCTCCTTTCTGCCTCCCGTGATGTTTGTTTTGGTAACCTGCTCCAGCAGCTTCCCTGTATCTGCCCAGCCTTTCTCCAGAAAGTCTACCAACCAGCCTTATCTTTGGTCTCCTACGACAGAATTTCAAAACAATTTTTTCCTCTCTTGCCTCACTCCGGTGCCATCCAAGTCACGCGTGACGCTTAGCGCCAAAGGCCTTGGATAACCGAGACACAACTCTGCCTTTGTTGACAAATGGCTTCTCCTAGAAGGTTTCCAAGCCTACGCTTGGAGCCTCCTATTATCTTCAGGTCTTTCTAGGCTAACAATGATTACACTGCATGGCAATCTTATCTCAGTGTTGAGTAGTAAACCTTTGGGAGCGTTCTTCAGAATATCTTGCTGTAGAGAGGAGGTATAGTAGTAATTGTTATAATTATTGAAGCAATGTGCTTTCGGGAGAAGTAGGGAGTTTTGGAATAAAAATACCAGAATGTACATTTACAGAATAAGAATGTTGGAAGGGACCTTGGAGGGCATCTAATCCAACCCACTGCCCAAACAGAAGACTGCCCTATGCTGTTCTGGACAAATTCTTATTCTGTAAACGTTCCCAGTGATGAAGCACCCACAATTTCTGGAGGTAAGTCATTATACCACTTAATTGTCTTCACTGTCAGGAAATTTCTCCTTAGTCTTAGGTTGGATCTCTCCTTGATAAATTTCCACCTGTTTTGCCCTCAGGTGCTTTGCAGAATAGCTTGACTCCCTCTTCTTTGTGGCAGCCCTTCAGATATTGGAAGATTGCTAACACATCGCTCCTAGTCCTTCTCTTCGTTAGACTAAACATTTCCAGTACTGTACCTGCAACCTTTCATCATATGTTTTAGCCTCCAGTCTCCTAATTATTGCTGTTGCTCTTCTTTGAACTCTTTCTAGGGTATCTACATCTTTATTATATTGTGGTGATCAGAACCGGATGCAGTATTCCAAGTGTGAGCTCACTAATATGAGATAAAGCAGCACTATCACTTCTCAGGATCTTGGTTCTATCCCTCTGTTGAGGCAGCCTAGGATTGTGTTGACTTTTTTGGCAGCTGCAGCACACGGCTGGCTCGTACTTAAGTGGTGATGTATTAGGACAGGGGTTGGCAACCCGCAGCTCTGGAGCCGTATTTGGCTCTTTCATCTCTCTGCTGCGGCTCCCTGGCTTCGTCAGTCAGCTCCACAATTGATAGGGCTTTCGGTTAGGACAGGTAGAGGAATGGGACGCCGCACTAGGAGGAGACTCTATGGTGGGGGAGTTGGACTTCCGGTCGGCAGAGGAAGAAGGATGCCACACTAGGAGGAGACTCTGTGGTGGCGGAAACCGAACTTCCGGTCAGCTCCAGAATTGAACGGGGGGGGGGGGGGGGCTTCCGGTTAGAACTTTTGTGGCTCTGTTGCCATCCCCTGCACTAGGACATTTAGATCTCTCTCGCAGCTACTATTGTTGAGCCAGGCACCATTGCTTCTCTACCTATGCATTTGGTTTTTCCCAAGCACAGGACCTTGTGAGTTAGGGCAAGGGTCCCCAACCCCCAGTCCACGGATCGGCACCAGGCCACATTGTGCCCCAAACTGGGACGCACAAACAAGCAAAGCCCCGATTGTGAGATGCAGGCAGCACAAGAAACCACACCCCCATCTGGACCACGGAAAAAGGTTTCTCCATGGAACCAGTGCCTGGTGCCCAAAAGATTGGGGGCCCACTGCGTTAGGGCACAGATCATTACGGGAACTCAGCCGTTTGCTTTTCATCCATCAAATTTGAATCTGTTGAATCCTAGAGGTGCTTTAGCAGGTGGTGAAACCATCGGATTCATTTAGCTGGTGATGTACAGGGTGAAAGATTGGCTCAAGAGAAGATAAGCAACTAGAAGTCTCAGCGAGAGAGCAGCCACTTTCCTTCTCTACCCAATGGCAGAACCAGCTCTTCAGAGGTAGTTAGTCCCCTAGTTACAACTGTTCATTTAGCAATCACTCAAACTAACAATGTCACTGAAAGAAGTGACTTACAACCGGTCCTCTCAGCCAGGCTTAATAGCAGTAACTGTGAGATCTTGGAGTCTTAGTGAACAACCAGCTAAATAGGAGCCAGCAGTGTGCGGCAGCAGCCAAAAAAGCTAATGCAATCCTAAATTGCATTAACAGAGGCATACAGTCAAGATCAAGGGAAGTACTAATCCCACTCTATAAAATCTTAGTAAGGCCACACCTAGAGTACTGCATCCAGTTTTGGTCACCACACCATAAAAAGGATGTTGAGACTCTAGAAAGAGTGCAGAGAAGAGCAACCAGGATGATTAGGGGACTGGAGACTAAAACATATGAAGAACGGTTGCAGGAACTGGGCCTGGCTAGTCTAGGGAAGAGAAGGACCAGGGGAGACAGGAGAGCAGTCTTCCAATATTTGAGGGGCTGCCACAGAGAGGAAGGGGTCAAGCTATTCTCCAAGGCACCTGAAAGCCAGACAAGGAACAATGGATGGAAACTGAACAAGGAGAGATTCAACCTGGAAATAAGGAGATATTTTCTGACAGTGAGAACAATCAACCGATGGAACAGAAGTTGCCCTTGGAAGTTGTGGGTGCTTCGTTGCTGGAAGGTTTAAAGAAGAGAGTGGACAGCCATCTGTCAGGAATGGTATAGGGTCTCCTGCTGTCCCACTATTTATAAAGTCTGCACTACTATTACTATTAATCTTCTCATCACTCCTTATCACCCATCCCCTCCCACTTGTGAATGTATGACTGTAACTTCGTTGCTTGCATCCTTACGATTTATATTGACTTTCCTAGTATGATTTGATTGCTTATTGTATCTTATGACTATTATTGAGTGTTGTACCTGATGATTCTTGACTTTTGACGAATGTCTCTTTTGTTTTTATGTATACTGAGAGTATTTGCACCAAGACAAATTCCTTGTGTGTCCAGTCACACTTAGACAATAAAGAATTCTATTCTGTTCTATTCTATTCTATTCTATTCTATTCTATTCTATTCTATTCTATTCTATTCTATTCTATTCTATTGTCAAGTAGCAAGAATTCCCTCCTCTCTAAAGGACCTGGAGCCCTTTTTCAAATCACTGCTTTTGTAATTCCAACATGCATGTTTATGAAATGTGGATTTCATTTGCTTCCCCCACTTTCTAAGGTTGCTTGACTCTGGGTTTAAACAATCCCCAATTTAAATTTCCATGATTAGAGACTTGAGCCATTTGTTCCAAATTCAATTTTAAAATGGCAGTGGAAAAAGTTTCCGAGGGCATGACCACATCAGCAGCTTAGTCTCAAAAGAGGCACATTTAATGTATGGGAGCTGTCAATTCAGTCCGGAGAGAATGGTGTTTTTCAATCTGATTTAAAAAAAAAAAAAATAAGTGTGCGTGTGTGTATGTGCACAGACCTTTGAATTAATGCTGACTCTTGGCTACTTCCTGAACTAATCACTGCAATTTTCTTGAAAAGATTTCAGAAGTAACTTGCCATTGCCTTCTTGCTAGGGCTCATACTAGGGAACAAATAAAGTAAAGATACAAGCAACACGGTTATAGACATAAGTTTGAAGAGATAGGCAATAGGAAGGATGAGAAGAAGAATAGCAATACAGTCTTACTAAATAATTTGACAGGATTTATTTGATTTGATTTGTCAATCGCTTACAAGATAATAGGTATAAGTATATACATAGTTATGAATACATGAAATGGGTACATATAAGAAAAATAAAAGAAACAATAGGACAGGTGATGGTAGGCACGTTGGTGTGCTTATGCACGCCCCCTACAGACCTCTTAGGAAAGGGGTGAGGTCAATAGTAGACAGTCTAAGGCAGTGATCCCCAACCTTTTTTATGGCACGGCCCGGTACCGGCATTAGCTGGGCGCCGCCATCTTTTGATGAAAAAGTGCTTCCGGTGAGCTTTCTTCCCAGAAAAGCTCACCGGAAGCACTTTTTCATCAAAAAGATGGCGGCGCCAGCAAACCAGCTGACCCGGTAGGACTTGTTCCACAGACCGGTACCGGTCCACGGACCGGTGGTTGGGGACTTCTGGTCTAAGGTTAAAGTTTTTGGGGTTTGGGGAAGAAACCACAGTCAGGTAGAGTATTCCAGACATTGACCACTCTGTGGCTGAAGTCGTATTTCCTGCAATCAAGTTTGGTGCGGTTAACCTTGAGATGGTATCTATTGTGTACTCTTGTGTTTTATGGTTGAAGCTGAAGTATTCATTGACCGGTAAATCATTGCAATGTATGATTTTATATACCATACTTAGATGAGACCGAAGACGGTGTAATTCAAGGTTTTCTAGGTCTAGAATTTCAAGTCTGGTGGCATAAGGTATTCTGCAAACGAATAGAGGAGTGGAGAATTCTTCTTGTGAAATATTTCTGGACTTTCTCAACTGTGTTAATATCAGATACGTAATGTGGGTTCCAGACTGATGAGCTGTATTCGAGTATTGGTCTAGCAAATGTTTTGTATGCTCTAGTTATTAGTGTAATATTACCAGAGAAAAAGCTACGTAGGATTAGGTTAACAACTCTTAATGCCTTTTTGGCTATGTAGTTACAGTGGGCTCTAGCACTTAGATCATTAGAGATGAGTACTCCAAGGTCCTTGACAGAGCTTGGATCATCAACAAGGCCTTGACTATTCAGCTTGTATTTTATTTTCTGATTTTTTTTTGCCAATACGTAAGACAGAGCATTTATTTGTTGAGATTTGAAGTTGCTATTTGTTTGACCATTCTGATACATAGTCAAGATCTTTTTGAAGGGTAGAAGTATTGTCTGTGGTGTTGAATAGCTTTACATCATCAGCGAAGAGAATGCAGTTGCTCTTGATATGATCACAGAGGTCATTTATGTAGAGTATGAAGAGAGTTGGTCCTAGAACACTGCCTTGGGGGACACCACTGATGACAGGTACAGAATTTGATAGGACACTCCCAATTTTGACCATTTATTGTCTGTTTGACAGGAATGCTTCTATCCAGTTATTCAGTTGTCCAGAGATACCATAGGATTTTATTTTTAGGAGTAGTTTGTCGTGTACCACTGAATCAAAGGCTTTACAGAAGTCTATGTAGATTGCGTCTATTGCTTTGCCCTGGTCGAGTTGTGTCGTCCATATGTTTTTGCAGTGTAAAAGTTGCAGATTACAGGATAGTTTTTTTCTGAAATCAAATTGTTTATTAGAGAGTAGGTTGTTTGTCTCTAAGTGGAGGATAATGGATTGGTTAATAATTGATTCCATGACTTTACAGGTGACGCAGCATAAGGAGATTGGTCTGTAATTTTCAACTAGGCTGGGGTCTCCCTTTTTGAAGATGGGGATGACCGTGGCTTGTGACCATATGGGAATTAGCTGTTTAGCAGAGTGATGACATGCGGGGAAAAAACTGTCCTTGTGTCCCAAAAAAAGTGAGCTTTGCTCCATTTCTCAATTTTTCTTGCCACAGTTGTTAAGTGAATCTGTTAGTAACATGGTTATTAAGTGAATCTGGCTTCCCCATTGACTTTGCTTGTCAGAAGGTCTCAAAAGGGGAATCACACGACCCGGGGATAATTGCAACAGTCACAAATATGAGTCAGTTGCCCGGTGCCTGAATTTGATCACGTGACCTCAAGGATGTTGCAATGGTCGTAAGTGTGAAAGCTGGTCTTAAGTCACTTTTTTTCAACGCCATTGTCACTTTGAACAGTCTATTGTAAGTCAAGGACTTCCTACATTCTTTTTCTACGCAACCTTCTTCCTTCTCTTAACTTTCTAAATTTTATTTGTGTATTTTTTAATCTTATAATTAACATAAAGGGGAGGGGGGATGGAACAACATTAGAGGTGGCCTGGTCTGAATTTACAAGGACTAATTTAGATGTTATTTCAATGTTCATCTTTTCAAACCTTTGAACAACTGGAGGGAAGCATGATGAAGGGAAGAGTAGAATATACTCTTCAGAATAAACCTTGAGAATCAAGATCATGTGAAGTATTAATATCACTTTACAAAGCAACATACACTTGCTGTGGATGTACTATAGGAAGTTATCATCCACCCCTCTCTTAGAAAAATGAAATATCCTAGGAAATATTTAAAAGGCAGAATATTTTCTCTAAAAAGAGTAGAAACTCAAGAGCAGAAACACTTCAGAAACATCTCACCCACCCATTTGTTAATAGGTAGGCCATTAAGGCCTGGCCAGAATACTTTACATAACAAAGATCTCCAGTTAAAGCTATAGCAATTGCTCAAAAGCCCTTTCAGTGCATCATCCTCCAGCAAGGCTCAACCAAGCCTGGGACTCAGGACAGCCTACAGAGTTGTTCCTGCATGGCCCCATGGGAGTCTGACAACCAGTCAGAATACAAGGTCAAATTCAAATCCCAACAGAGGGTATAAAATCCAGGCACACTCAGCATCTCAGCCCTTCCTTCTTTAGAGCTCCGAGGCACGTGGTCCTGTCCACCATTAAACCATCTTTCCAAACAGCCTCCATGTTTCCAGTGTCTTTTTCCCCACTTGGAACTGAACCCAGAAGGATAATTCTTCCAACTGTAGGAAGTTAGCGCCCACCCCTCTCCTAGAAAATTGAAATATCCTAGGAAATATTAAAAAGGCAGAATATTTCCTCTAAAAAGAGTAGAAACTGAGAAGCAGAAACTCACCTCAGAAGCAGAAGTTCACCCCCACCTTTGTTAATGGGTGGGCCATTAAGGCCTGGGCCAGACTACTTTACATAACAAAGATCTCCAGGTAAAGCTATAGCAATTGCTCAAAAACCCTTTCAGTGCATCATCATCCAGCAAGGCTCAACCAAGCCTGGAACTCAGGACAGCCTACAGAATTGCCCCTGCATGGCCCCATGGGAGTCTGATAACCAGTTAGAATACAAGCTCCAATTCAAATCCCAACAAAGGTTATAAAACCCAGGCACTCTCAGCACCTCAACCCTTTTTTCTTGATCTCTTCCTTCACCTTGAAGCATGTGATCATCCTTCCTTTTCACTCTGTAGCCCCAAGCCATGTGGTCCACCTGTCCACCATTAAACCTTCAAAACAGCCTCCATGTTTCCAGTGTCTTTTTCCCCACTTGGAACTGAACCCAGAAGGATAATTCTTCCACACAACAATATGACACTTGAATCCAGTTTTGATCACCACAAAGAATGCAGAAAAGAGCCACCAAGATGATTAGGGGGCTGGAGGCTAAAACCTACGAAGAACGAGTGCAGGAACTGGGTACGTCTCGTCCAGCGAAAAGAAGGACTGGCGCAGGACGTGATAGCAGTCGCCACAAAGATGAGGGGGACAAAGTATTTTTCCAAAGCACCAGAAGGCAAGAAATAATGGATGGAAACGGATCAAGGAGAGAAGCAATCTAGAACTGAGGAGAAATTTCCTAATCACAACTCGTAAAGCATTCCTATGCATGTTTTTAAGTTGCCATAAACAAGCAGGGGTGTGTGGAATCTGAAGGAGTAGTATGGCAGTTTAAACCCAGAAGTACATTATACCTGTTGGAAGCAATATCCTTCTGGGTTCAGTTCCAAGTGGGGAAAAAGACACTGGAAACATGGAGGCTGTTTGGAAGGTTTAATGGTGGACAGGTGGACCACGTGGCCTGGAGCTCCAGAGTGAAAAGGAAGGATGATCACATGCTTCAAGGTGAAGGAAGAGATCAAGAAAAAAGGGCTGAGGTGCTGAGAGTGCCTTGGTTTTATAACCTTTGCTGGGATTTGAATTGGAGCTTGTATTCTAACTCAGTGATCCCCAACCTTTTTTATGGCGCGGCCCGGTACCGGCATCAGCTGGGTGCCGCCATCTTGTTTTGATGAAAAAATGCTTCCAGTGAGCTCACCGGAAGCACTTTTTCATCAAAACAAGATGGCGGTGCCAGCGCTGGTGAGCTTTTCCGGTAGAAAGCCATTTCTACCGGAAAAGCTCACCGAGCGCTGGCGCCGCCATCTTGTTTTTGATGAAAAAGTGCTTCCGTGAGCTTTCTACCCGGAAAAGCTCACCGGAAGCACTTTTTCATCAAAACAAGATGGCGGCGCCCAGCAAACCAGCGGCCCGGTAGGACTTGTTCCACGGACCGGTACCGGTCCGTGGACCGGTGGTTGGGGACCCCTGTTCTAACTGGTTGTCAGACTCCCATGGGGCCATGCAGGGGCAACTCTGTAGGCTGTCCTGAGTTCCAGGCTTTGTTGAGCCTTGCTGGATGATGATGCACTGAAAAGGGCTTTTGGCAATTGCTATAGCTTTACCTGGAGATCTTTGTTATGTAAAGTATTCCGGCCCAGGCCTTCATGGACCACCCATTAAGTGAGTTTCTGCTTCTGAGCTGAGTTTCTGCTCTTGAGTTTCTACTCTTTTTAGGGGAAATATTCTGCCTTTTAAATATTTTCTAGGATGTTTCCATTTTCTAGGAGAGGTGCTAACTTCCTGCACACCCTTATCTTAAAAAGATTGTAGCTAGACTAACCGGATCTCCTGCCCATGAACGACCTTCATTGGAGAATCTGATTTATGATACACCCAGGGGGGAGGTGGGAAACAGAGTCACAGGCAGTGGTGGGATTCAATTTTATTTTACTACCAGTTCTGTGGGCGTGACTTCATGGGTGCGGCAGGGGAAGGACACTGTAAAATCTTCAGCCAGAAGTGGTGTTTGCCAGTTCTCCAAACTACTCAAAATTTCCGTTACCGGTTCTCCAGAACTGGTCAGAACCTCCTGAATCTGGTCACAGGTGACTGTAAATTACATGTGACAGAGTTGGCTTCATTTAGGTTAATGCCTGCATGTTGCTCCTAATAAATCTTTCGAATTCTTTTTGAACCTTGGCTCATGATTTAATTAGGGCAATCCGCTGGAACCCTGACACCTAACGGTGGAGAGCAATCAATCAATGGAACAGCTTGGCTTCAGAAACTGGGGGGGATCCATCACTAGAGAGTTTCAAGAAGAAACTGGACAGCCACTTGTCTGAAATGGTATAGACCAGGAGGGGGGGGCGGTCAAACTTCAAGGCCTGTGGGCTGAATCAGGCCTGCGGTGTGTTTAAACCAGGCCTGCAGGGCAGGCTTGGAAATATCAAAGGACTGGCCCACAGTACCTCTGCTGGGCAAAACAGGCCATGTTGGAGGCCTCATGAGGCCCCCGTGTGGCCTGTTTTTGGCCTCCACAGCGTCCCGCAGCACATCACCAGCCGAAAATGAGCCGTGCGAAGGCCCCGCGAGGCCCCCACACAGTCCGTTTTCGGCTGGCAGAGTGCTGCAGGAGGCTATGGAGGCCTAAAATGGCTCATGCGGGGGCTGCCCACAGCCGCCCACACCGTTTTGGTCGGCAGAGTACTGGGGGCCCTGGAGGTTGAAAACGGGCCATGCAGGGGCCGCCCGCAGCTCCCTGCACCCCATTTTGGCCGGCAGGGTGCTGCAGGAGGGCCTCCTTCCTACCCCACCCTCACCCTTGGCTGGAGGACAACTAATATGCTGATCTGGCCCTCCAAAAAATCCCGTTTGACACCCCTGCTCATGCAGGAAGTTGGACTAGATGACCTTCCAACTCTTGTTATTCTATGTTCTACGGAGGACTACAATGGTCATCACTCTTTGGTTGTGTGTACCAAGTTCAGAAAAGCAATCTTTCACGGCTTCAACTTTGCCGTACGAGGCCTTGCACTTGAACGCAAGTCCCACAGTTACAAGGTCTGTTCAGGATTAGACTTCATCACACAAAGCCAAACTTTTTTTTTTTATACATTCAAGGAGGTTTTTTTTCAGATTGACATTTCCAAATAAGCTGTAGTGCACTAAAAGGAATACAAGCAGCACGCGGACAGAGGCATTTGTATAGGATGCATCAATTCAAGCAGAACTAGCAATGGAAAACCTGGGTTAAAAATAAAAGAGCTCAAAAGCCAAAACACACACATACACACACACAAAAAATCTCAAAGCAGACCACAGCCTGGAGATAATTAAAACTTCAATGCACTCAACGGAAGGGTCCTGTTTTCAGCATGCAGGCACCCTGGCAACGCACCGATTGAAAAATGGAGAAAGTATTTTGCTGAACTCAATTAAAACTAAATAAAATTATGCCTTGATTTTCCTATTCCCTCCCACCACTCTTTCTCGTACAGTTACAATAGGCATCTGGGTGCAGACTACAATTGCCATCCCTAATTGTTCTCGGATGGTTCTGGGTTCAATAATGTTCTAATAGATCAGGAAGTTAGAGAAAGCTATTGGGAGAGTTTTATGCTGTAAATATGGAACAAAGGGGAGGGAAACGGGGGGGATGGAACCCTATGCAAAAAAAATTTAAAGGCGGGGGGAGATTTCCATTGCAGCCACACACCAATTATTTGCAGGTTTTTTTAGACCAACTGGAAACGTGGAGACTTCACAGAAACGAGAAGAGTCAGGATTTCTTCTTGAAGAAACAGGCGCCAGATTTTTGGTCTGAGATTCTGCTTTCCTTACTGTCGCCAATGTTTTATTGGAGCATTTCTAGGAAAAATAATATTTGAAGCAGATACTTGAACTGCCACCCATTGCAAAAACTTGAAAGGGCCATAAAAGCTTCCAGTGACTATCTAAAAAGAAAATTAAGGTTTCTTTTCTTTCTTTTTTTAATACTTTTTATTAAGTTTTAACACTTTTAAAAACATATCATATATACAATTTTTGCAGTAAGTTGCGGCATCGACTTTTCCGTTTTCGTATGTATGTATGTATGTATGTATGTATGTATGTATGTATGTATGTATATGAAAATGGAAGTCAATGCCACAACTTACTGCAAAAATTATATTCGTATGTGTGTGTGTGTGTGTTTTCTTAAGTTTTCGCGGGTACTTACATGTATGTATTTATATGTATGGTATTCAGCTTTGTTCGGGTATTTTCCCACGTCATTATAGTTGTGCTTTTAAAGTTGTAGCAACGTTTCGGCAGAATCTCATCTGCCATCATCAGGCTTCTGTATAGTGTTCGTCTGTGAGTCAGGCTTTCACAGCCGTTTCTGTTTTAAATTTGGGGCTAGCCTACTGCTGTGCCAGAATGGTTTTTTCTTCATCCTGATTGGTTGGGAGTCTTGGTCTGTGTTTATTGGTCTTGGAGTTTGCTGTGTTCTGCTTGATTGGTGTTTCTAATATCTTCTGTCTGTTTTGTGGCTTTTTTTGTCTTGATTGGCTGGCAACATTGTGTTCCTGTATTGGAGGCTTTTAGTGCAGCTTGGCTCCGAGTAAATGGACGGCTATCATTTTTTAGGAAGCTGGGTTTCATCTGGGTGCCTGGTTGGGGTGTGTTTGAGCTGGAGGTATCAGGGGGAGTCTGTTTGTGCCCAGGTGTTTGCCTGGCTTGTGGTGTGGAGATTTTTTTTCTTTGAGAGTGCAGGCTTCCAGGTAATTGACAGTCTGGTGGAGTCATCTCTTCTCCACCAGACTGTCAATTATACAGGAACACAATGCTGCCAGCCAATCAAGACAAAAAAAGCCACAAAACAGACAGAAGATATTAGAAACACCAATCAAGCAGAACACAGCAAATTCCAAGATCAATAAACACAGACCAAGACTCCCAACCAATCAGGATGATGAAAAGCCTGATGATGGCAGATGAGATTCTGCCGAAACATTGCTACAACTTTAAAAGCACAACTATAATGACGTGGGAAAATACCCGAACAAAGCTGAATACCATACATGTAAGTACCCGCGAAAACTTAAGAAAACAATATATATATATATATGTATGTGGATCTTTGGTTATTCGGGTTTTCTCCCGCGTAAGATTGGAAGTATCTAGGCAACGTTTCGATGAAGTCTCATTCATCATCTTCAGGCTTGTGTCTTCAGCTCTGCGCTTCTCAGAGTGAGACCTCCATGAGTTCACCAGAAGACAGTGAGTTCTAGTCCTGCTTTAGGCATGGAAAACTGGCTAGATCATTTTGGGCCGGTCCCTCTAAGCCCAACCCACCACACAGGACTGTTTTTGTGCGGCAAATAGGAGAACGTTGTATTTAGACATGTTTGCTAGTTTATTTTTAAAAGTAAAAAAAATTCTAATATAATGAATTTCTATCCAGTCTTTGCAGCAAGATTAAGGTAGACCACAGCATCCCCATCTGCCGTGTTTTTTCCTGACCATAACCCTGGGATATCCATTGGGCGGAGTGATTATCTGAAGTCCCCAAGGAAGTCTATATGGCTGAAAGTGGATTTTACTCTGGTTCTCTCTCTCTCTCTCTCACACACACACACACATGCACATCAAAAAGCCACCTTGCTCACACTGTATGAAGGTGAAGAGCCTCTTACTAGTGATTTTATTGAGCTGACAGATAGACCAGGGGTCCCCAAACTTGGTAACTTTAAGACTTGTGGACTTCAACTCCCAGAATAGCTGGAGAATTCTGGGAGTTAAAATCTACAAGTCTTAAAGTTGCCAAGTTTGGAGACCTCTGAGATAGGCTAACATGGAGTTCTCTTCCGATATGGCCACCCAGTTCTTCACACCTAAAAACAGTTAAGCTTGCATTTGATATTTAGGACTCTCTTTTTATGCCGAGCTTGCCAGCACAGTCTTCCCACCAAACCACCACACGAACAAAAAGAGAGAATTAAAACTTTTTATTAGTGTATTCACATATTAGGCAAATGCAACACAGATGAAAAGCTTCCCTCTTCAATTTTACAAGTTCTTACCAATACACGAGGCTACTGGTAAAACTACACGAATTGGTTAACTCTTTGCCCATCATTCTTCTGAATTTGGCCTGGCCCACACTTGGAGTTTCCACCCACCCTCCCACCGGCGCCTATTTTTTATTTATTTATTTTTAACTTCTTCTTTTTTTGGTATTGCTCTTATGCCCTATTTTTCTTACGGCATAAAAATAACATCAAATAAAAATCCCTCGTTGCCTTTCAGGTTCAGGCAAGCCGATTACAAAGCTTAAAACTGGCCAAATATTAGTTGCCAAAAAGCTAGAATTGCCACTAGGTGTACTTACAAAGTACAAGACTAGTGCAAAGTAACCTTTTTTGGGGGGGGGGGGAGGAGCAGGAGGAGAGAAATGGCAGGGAGGGGTGGTGACGAGAAGGAAAGAAACAAGACGAAAAGGCAATCCTGCTACTGCCACGATGAAGAAGACAGACAGCTAAGATCACAAGGTGGTTAGTAAGATGGATAGTTTTCAAGTCAGAAGAACCCTTCTGTACAGCTTTCCCAACCCTTACCCAACCCAGACCTATCTGTAGAATATAATTAAAAAAAAAAGCAAGGCCCAGATGTAGGAGTGTCCCAAGATTCACCCTAACATGTACTGTGGAGGTTGTTTCCTTTGGTCAAGCAATAAGCGACCCACAGAAGCAGCCAAGATCCTATCGTGGACGCTCAGGGCTCAATTCTATTGTCCGTCCTTCCCCCCCCAAAAAAACACCCTTTGGTGAAACGCCCCCTTTATACAAACCCACCCAGAAAGCCTGCTTCGCCATCTGCAGGAAGGCCCTGGGGGCTTACGGAGCTGCCAAACAGGGAAATGTAAAGCAGGGAATCTCCTCTCCAAAGAAGCAGGAAGACCTGTTTGGTGGTGGCCTCCCTTCTCCTCCTTACGCCCTTCCTTCTCCCCGGACTCCAGCCAGCCGTTGCAAAAAGAAAGCAGCTTGGGGGGAAATGACAGGAGAAAGCAGTCACCTGTTTGGCCTTCCCCTTCGTCGGTTGGATTTAGAAGCCCAGCAAGCAAACACGTCGTAAAAGTACTCTTTTTTCAGGGAAGTAGGCAACCTTTGCAGGTCCAACTGTTAACATCCAATGTGTGTTATTAGACCAGAGGTCTCCAACTTCGGCAACTTTAAGACTTGTGGACTTCAACTCCCAGAATTCCTCAGCCAGCAAAGCAAAGAATTCTGGGAGTTGAAGTCCACAAGTCTTAAAGTTACCAAGGTTGGAGACCTCTGCATTAGACAGAGGGCTGGTGGGAGACATTTAAGAAAGAGAAACACAAGCCCTCTTCCTTTCATCCTGATAGGGAAGGATCAGTCAAGGCGCACCTGACAATCTTGTTCTCCGCGACAAAAGAATAATATCCTGCTGTGTCTCTTAAGTAGGATTTGAAATCAAGAGCAACATCTACTAATCACAGATAAGCGAGACAGTCATGCCTTGGGAAGCAACAGGAGAGGAGGGAGAAAGTTGATTTGATTCACCGGTTGGGAGAAAAATTGGATGGGTGTCATCGGTTATAAAAACCAAATCGACTTACAATGACGCTACTCCGGTTAGGGCATAAATGATACACAGCGAACCTGAAGGACCACAGCAGGGACGGCCAGCAACAGATCTATTTGCTGGGTGGACAGGGCGTGTCCCAACTCAAACCGGATCGGATCGTTCTGAGGAGCGAGGAAGGTTAAGAAATCCCATTTATCTGGAACGCGTTCGGTCCCATGAAGTTTTCAGGTGGATAAAACCCAAAGTTTTGATCTGTCTCTACGGCTAGCAGTTGAAGAGAACAGAATGGGAAGCTCTCTGTAACAAGCACTTCTTCTAGGGCAGTGTAAAGAGCCTGCAGGCAGACCGGTATGAATACAAAAATATATATAAAAAAAATAGGGAGAACCAAGTATTTTAGGCCTTTTTTTTTTTTTTTTAAATGAGATGCCTGGCTTAAGCCAGAGCTCTGTAACATCTACCAGTGGATACTGTTAAAACGAGGACTGCAAAAATGGTGCCACGCTTTGGAGAGGCTTCCTGACCAAAGGCTAAATGTACTTTGTCCATGTTATTAGTAAACCTGTAGGACACTCGATTTATATATACCCAATAAAAAAAAAACACCGTTAAAAGTCTTTTAGATGTCCCTCCTTCCTTCAGGAGAAGATGTTTCTATACACTAACGTTTCACCTAGTATCAGAGTATAAGAAACGAAATCCACAAGGTGCTTGAAAACTGATGAGATTCTCAAGTGCTTTCTCTCTCTCTCTCTCTCTCTCTCTCTCTCTCTCTCTCTCTCTCTCTCACACACTCTCTCTCTTTCTCTCAGAACTTTTTTTGTTTTTTGTTTTGGATAGGAAAAACAGTTCATGGAGACCACGCACGCGTTGACTGCAACAGAACGATCCGTTGGCAGGACTTCCTGTCTTCAGAGCCCTCCGAGATTACGACATGCTAGAGCAACGCACTGAGGGGGACCCCATCTGAGTCAATACTTTATCCAGCCACTGTAGAGGCCCATTCAGGTGCAGCTCGATCCAACAAGGAGTGCTTGTTACTGTTTGACGCCTGAAAGGCAAAATGGGGAGGGGGGCAGAGAGAGGGGTGGTGGTCAGAGAAGGAATGAATGAAAGCCTTTTGTCAGGGCTCCGGCAGTTGCCCCCATTTAAATCATGAGTCTTGAGCCGAACTTCCAAAACGTAAAGAAGATTTATTAGGAGTAAACATGCCAGCACTGCCTGGGTGTAGCCGACTCTGAGACACATTGTCACCCTTGACCCTGGTTTTCCCCCCACCCCCTGGGTGTATTGTAATTCATATTCTCCAATGGGGCACATCCATAGCCCAGAGTCATCAATCATGCTCTCCAGTTAGAATTTTGCGCCGGCAGAAACCTCGGTCACCTAGAAACTATCTTTGAAAACATTTATGGAATGCAAGCTGCCCACTGCTCCCCACTCCCTTTCTGTTGGCAACTCTAAAAAGACCATAGAAATATTTTATGAGTATATATATAACCTTTGTGGCATGGCGAAAGCAGCACACCAGCCGAACAGAATATCTGGCAGACCTTGACTTACAACCAATTGTTTTGCGACCGTAATAAAGTTACAATGGCACTGGGGAAAAAAAATCGAGTTATGACCGTTTTTCACACTGTTGCAGTCTCCCTGGGGTCACGGGATCAAAATTCAGATGCTTCAAAACTGGCTCAAATTTATGACGGCTGCAGTGTCCCGAGGTCAAGGGATCCCGTTCTGCGACTTTCTGACGAGCAAAGTCAATGGGGTGTCAACTCGTAAAATATTTCTAGGGTCTTTTTAGAGTTGCCAAGAGAAAGGGAGGGGGGAGCAGTGCGGCAGCTTGGAAATCGAAAGCGCATTCCGTAAATAGTTTTCAAAGATAGTAACTATGTGACTGAAGTTTCTGCCGCGCAAATATCTAATTGGAGAATATGATTGTTGACTCTTGGCTATGGACGTGTCCCATTGGAGAATATGAATTACGATACATCCAGGGGGTACGGGAAAAAACAGGGTCAAGGGCAACAATGAATTATGTGCCTCAGAGTCGGCTACACCCAGGCAGCGCCGGATCTTTTAACTCCCAATAAATCCTTTTGAAGTTTTGGAAGTTTGACTCGAGACTCGTGATTTAAATGGGGGTAACTGCTGGAATCCTGACACCAGGGTTATTGACTTATCAGCTGCAGGGATGCACTTAACAATTGTGGCCAAGAAAGAACGTAAAAATGGGGCAAAACTCACTTAATGACTCTCTTAAGTAGGATTTGTAATTCCTAACCATCACAAGAGGACATGAAAAGGCAACAGGGATTAGCTGTTTGTGAAATCACAACTTCTGTGATTTCCAAAAATTACACAGGGGAATATCTGGTTAGTACTTGGGTGGGAAACTACCAGGAACACCAAGCTGAAGGGTAGAGCAGAAGTTAAAAACACATCTTGGAAGAGGAAATAGCCAATTCCCGATATCTGGCAAGGAAGCTATAGAGATATCACCAGCTGTGTCAAGCATAAGACTCTGGGAAGTTTCTACACTGCTCAAAAAAATAAAGGGAACACAAAAATAAGACATCCTAGATCTAAACGAATGAAATATTCTTATTAAATACTTTGTTGATTACATAGTTGAATGTGCTGACAACAAAATCGCACAAAAATTATCAATGGAAATCAAATTTAGCAACCCATGGAGGTCTGGATTTGGAGTTACACTCAAAATTAAAGTGGGAAAAAACACTACAGGCTGATCCAACTTTGATGTAATGTCCTTAAAACAAGTCAAAATGAGGCTCAGTAGTGTGTGTGTGGCCTCCACGTGCCTGTATGACCTCCCTACAATGCCTGGGCATTGCTCCTGATGAGGTGGCGGATGGTCTCCTGAGGGGTCTCCTCCCACACCTGGACTAAAGCATCCCCCAACTCCTGGACAGTCTGTGGTGCAACGTGGAGTTGGTATATGGAGCGAGACATGATGTCCCAGATGTGCTCAATTGGATTCAGGTCTGGGGAACGGGCGGGCCACTGCACAGCATCAATGCCTTCGTCTTGCAGGAACTGCTGACACACTCCAGCCACATGAGGTCTAGCATTGTCGTGCATTAGGAGGAACCCAGGGCCAACTGCACCAGCATATGGTCTCACAAGGGGATCTCATCTCGGTACCTAATGGCAGTCAGGCTACCTCTGGCGAGCACATGGAGGGCTGTGCGGCCCCCTAAAGAAATGCCACCCCACACCATTACTGACCCACTGCCAAACCGGTCATGCTGGAGGATGTTGTAGGCAGCAGAACGTTCTCCACGGCGTCTCCAGACCCTGTCATGTCTGTCACACGTGCTCAGTGTGAACCTGCTTTCATCTGTGAAGAGCACAGGGCGCCAGTGGCGAATTTGCCAATATTGGTGTTCTCTGGCAAATGCCAAACGTCTTGCACGGTGTTGGGCTGTAAGCACAACCCCCACCTGTGGACGTCGGGCCCTCATACCACCCTCATGGAGTCTGTTTCTGACCGTTTGAGCAGCCACATGCACATTTGTGGCCCACTGGAGGTCATTTTGCAGGGCTCTGGCAGTGCTCCTCCTGTCCCTCCTTGCACAAAGCGGAGGTAGTGGTCCTGATGCTGTGTTGTTCCCCTCCTACGGCCTCCTCCACGTCTCCTGATGTACTGGCCTGTCTCCTGGTAGCGCCTCCATGCTCTGGACACTACGCTGACAGACACAGCAAACCTTCTTGCCACAGCTCGCATTGATGTGCCATCCTGGATGAGCTGCACTACCTGAGCCACTTGTGTGGGTTGTAGACTCCGTGTCATGCTACCACTAGAGTGAAAGCACCGCCAGCATTCAAAAGTGACCAAACCATCAGCCAGAAAGCATAGGAACTGAGAAGTGGTCTGTGGTCACCACCTGCAGAACCACTCCTTTACTGGGGATATCTTGCTAACTGCCTACGCTTTCCACCTGTTGTCTATTCCATTTGCACAACAGCATGTGAAATTGTCAATCAGTGTTGCTACCTAAGTGGACAGTTTGATTTCACAGAAGCGTGATTGACTTGGAGTTACATTGTGTTGTTTAAGTGTTCCCTTTATTTTTTTGAGCAGTGTATCTTCACCTAAGTCTCGGGGAAGACCAATTTTTATAAGGGGAAATAATTACTTTGTGATTGTATAATTTATAACATCAAGTGGTTCCTTCCCCCCGCCCCACTTGTGAATGAATGACTTAGAGCAGGGATCCCCAACCTTTTCGACGCCGCGCCCGGTTCCGACATCAGCTGGGCGCCAGCGCCCGGTACCAGCGTCAACTGGGCGCCGCCATCTTTTATGACGAAAAGGCGCTTCGGTGGCGTCACCGGAAAGCGCTGTTCGTCATAAAAAGATGGCGGCTGCGCTTTCTGGTGAGCTTTTCGGTGAAATGGCTTTCTACCCGGAAAAGCTCACCGAAGCGCTGGCGCCATCTTTTATGACGAAACAGCGCTTCGGTGAACTTTCTACCCGGAAGCGCTTTTTACCAAAAAGATGGCGGCGCCCAGCAACCAGCGGCCCGGTAAGGGTTGTTCACGGCCCGGTACCGTCCGCGGACCGGCGGTTGGGGACCCCTGACTTAGAGAATTACAAATCTGATACTAAGGCACAAGGGTCACTTGTTAGTAAATTTAATTCTTCTCATATCATCAGAGTGGGCTTTTTCTTTCCTCCCAGTCACCTATACATTTGCTTTTCAGCTTGCCTCTTCTTTCTCATGGCAACTACCACTTCCCTACTTAACCTATTTACACACACACACACACACACACACACCCTTGCTAAGAGGCAATGACTCCCTCACGTGCAGTTTTTCTTCTGCCTATCAGCCTGGCCTTGAGGGCATCAGTTCTACTGCAGAGATGATTTTATTATCTTAGGTACAAAAAAAGCAACTATCTCTTTTCCAAAACAAATTGCAAGTTCTACATACTTTGGGCAGCTTACCTTTGAAGTTTGTGCTACCATTCCTATTAAATTTTAAAGATCCATATCCTCTTTCTTCCAGATAACACGCTTTTAATAAAAGGGATAGGATGGGGTTTGGGAAGTTATCAAGTGTTTAATACGGGTGGCAGGGTGGGATTTTTAAATGGATTTTTATTATATGATGAATTCGTAAAAGAATTGTGTGTGTGTGATCTGGGTGGCTGTATACATTTGTTTCATAAAGCATTAAATTAATAACTGGTTTGCAACACTATGTGCTTTTAGTCAAGGTTGGCACTTTGGAAAACTAAAGGTTAAAACTAAAGGTTAAAACTAAAGGTTAAAAGTTGTCAAGCACGTATGGAACTTCTCCTTAGCAAACTCTATAGAACTAGAGACAATCCTGTTTGGCCTACTTTGGCTTAAGGCTCCAGGAAAGAGACCAGGAGACTGTGAGTTCTAGTCCTGCTTTACCCATGAAAGACAGCTGGGTCCAGTCACTCCCTTTCAGTCCAACTCACCTCCCAGGGTGGTTACTGAGGGGGAAAATAAGAAGGAAGGAACAACAGATATATTTGTGGCCTTGAGTTGTTTTTATCAGAAGAATAAAAGTGGGGTTAAAATAAAATAAAAGAACTAATTTATAAAACTTGACCACTGCTCCAGTCCGTACAACATCTACAGGGAAATCTTAAAGCCTAAAGTACCAGTGAGAAGGAATTTTTTTTTTTTTTTTGGGGGGGCAGAGAAATCACAAGCCACTTCATAGGCTAGAAATGCCTTTTGATATCAGCTTTCAACCCCCTCTTCCTGCCCAGGTGCAGATCAAAGCTGAATGGACTTTTGGTCTTCCTCCAAAAAAGTTGGAGGATCACCGAGGTGTTAAGTGGGAATATTCTCTCTTTGCACAGAATTAAGTTTGTCAGCCCTCTCACTCGAATTTTCTTAACTCAACTGAAAAAAGAGCTTGGGTTTCTCACAAAAGAGCCTGAGGGTGACCTAAAAGCTGGGGTCTTCAACTTTGGCAACTTAAAAAGACTTGTGGACTTCAACTCCCAGAGTTCCTCAGCCAGCTTTGCTCTGGGAGTTGAAGTCCGCAAGTCTTTTAAGTTGCCAAAGTTGAAGACCCCTGACCTAAAGCACTACTTGCATGCAAAAAGAATGCCAAGCATGAGGCTAGACCGGACGGATTCTGTGAGAAGGCGAGGACTGCACTGGATCGCAGGCTTGGCAATTCACCCCTGCCACAAGGGAATTCTTCAAAGCTCCACCAAATACCTGTATTCGGCTCCCCATCCTTTAACAAAACTCATCCTGATGGTGCACATGCGGGTGAGCTGATATACGGCTTCGAAGCCCTGATTCACAGATTGAGCCAGAAGAGCAGCAAATTCCTGGTTGTTGAAGATCTTCAGGTTGCAACCTATATGAAGGGTGAAAGACAGCTGGGGGTTACTCTTGCCAAGCCTTAGTAAGACCACACCTAGAGTACTGCACCCAGTTTTGGTCACCACACTATAAAAAAAGATGTTGAGACTCTAGAAAGAGTGCAGAGAAGAGCAACCAGGATGAGTAAGAGACTGGAGGAAGAACGGTTGCAGGAACTGGGTTTGGCTAGTCTAGGGAAGAGAAGGACCAGGGGAGACATGATAGCGGTCTTCCAATATTTGAGGGGCTGCCACAGAGAGGAGGAAGGGGTCAAGCTATTTTCCAAGGCATCCGAAGGCCAGACAAGGAACAATGGATGGAAACTGAACAAGGAGATATTCAATCTAGAAATAAGGAGACATTTTCTGACAGGGAGAACAATCAACCCATGGAACAGAAGTTGCCCTCAGAAGTTGTGGGAACTTCATCACTGGAGGCTTTTCAAGAAGAGATTGGACTGCCATTTGTCAGAAATGGTGCAGGGTCTCCCGCTTGGGCAAGGGGTTGGACTAGATGACCTACAAGGTCCCTTCCAACTCTGTTAATCTGTATCTGTAAGTTACCAGTATCCTCTAAAGGTTAATATTATAGAACCCATCCCTTTAAAGTTTCCGCAGCATTTTTTTAAAAAAGTTGAACAGCTTTTGGGGATGCTGGAAGTCATTTCCCAATATTCCCAGGCACATTTTCTGCTGATAGAAAATAAGGATTCGACAATCAGAAGATCTAAAGACATCACCTGGAAAAAATCTGCCTTACAGCTCTGGACATGCATTTTAATATATTGTGTTTTTTTTTCTTTTTGGTTTTACATAACTTACCTGGTGGGATTTTGCACACAGTGGCCGGATGCCAGCCATATCTCTGGTTACAGTTGGGACTCTGCACGAAGATTGCGCTGTCACTTAAGCACTCGGCAAAAACTTCCCCACCAATATAATACAGACGCACTCCCCTTCCTGGGTGGGTGGGTGGGGAATGAGGAACAGAGAAAAGAGAAATGTTGAAGATTATCATCTCCACTGCTTAGGACCTCCCCCTTCTATCGTTTTGAAAATTGACTGGATTGTTATTCTTTTACAGCTAGCATGCCAATGTTAGGTAACTAAATGACAGAACTGTGTTTTACTTCTTCTTTTAATGCTTAAATGTTTTTTTATAAGGGATAGAGAAGGAAGGAAGGAAGGAAGGAAGGAAGGAAGGAAGGAAGGAAGGAAGGAAGGAAGGAAGGAAGGAAGGAAGGAAGGAAGGAAAAGAGGGGGTGAGGAAGGAAAAGAAAGAAAAAAGGAAGGAAGGAAAGGAGGAAGGAAGGAAGGAAGGAAGGGGGAGGGAGGGAAGGAAGGAAGGAAAAGAAAGAAAAAGGAAGGAAAAGGAAGGAAAGGAAGGAGGAAGGAAGGAGGGAGGGAGGAGAGGAGGAAGGAAGGAAAAAAGAAGAAAGAAAGAAAAAAGAAAGGAAAGGGAGAGAGAGAAAGAGAGAGAGAGAAAGAGAGAGAGAGAAAGAAAGAAAGAAAGGATTGGTAATTCATCAGGGGATCCTACCTATGTGCCGTCTTGTCATTTCCACCGTGGCGTTTCTGTTAACGTTGGAGAGCAAACCTAGGCAGAATCGTTCGGAGTTGGATGGGTCCGTGAAGCCGTCTACGGTGAGCGAAGGTTGCGATGCGTGGAAGGTTTCACCCACTCTCTGATTTAGTTCATAATACGCTATTGAACACCAAAAGGCGGGCTCTGAGTAGGTAACCGGCTGCAAGTCTGGCAAGAGAGAAACAAAAATCATTCTTTAAAGTAATTCTTTATATGCACTGTACTTGGCAACGGTCCGATAGCCATGGCTACCATTCTTGAAACAGAACAGGAATGTCCATGTTTTCAGTGCAACCACAATCGAAGCTCTGTCAGCCCAGGGGTTGATACATTAATACATTTCATCTAAAAGGCCACGTTTGCTCTAATTCCCCTCATGCAACCAAACAATCTGAATGGCTTAATTTTAGGGAGTGCTCACGCCATCTCTTCGTTTTATTTGCAGAGGAAAACTGAGTGGGAGACATACTCTGCCTGAAACTTTATTTTCCCTAACTATTTCGTATCTTTATTTCCCTTTCTATTCCACTCTTTGGCACCACATTTTCCATGATAATGTTATCCTAGATTAAACCATCTTGATTTAACTGCCCACAGCACAGTAAAGGATTCACATTTTAAGAAGCTCATTTCCAAAAATACAGTCCATAAAAATACTAATACAAGTTGCTGGAGCTAGTTAAAAGATTCGTCAACATTTGATTTTTAATGAACTGTATGGGCACCTATAAATTTGATAGAATTGAGGCACCCATAAATTGATACAACTGTCATTAAACATACAGTATGCCAGTACAGTATCCCAGGTAGTCCCCGACTTATGAGGGATCGCTTAGCGGCCGTTTGAAGTTACGACAGATAATCCCCAAAACTAATGACTCATTTCCAAAGTTATAACTGCTATACTCCTCCCCTTGTGGCCATGTGAACTTATTTTGGGTGCTTGGCAACCCGCTTGCCTTTATGGCCATTTGCAGCAACCCGCAATCACGTGGTCACAATTTGCCTCATATTTTTACCTGTTTCTGGCATTTCATCTCAGCTATTGGCAAAAAACAAAGACACGCTGGAAAAAATTGATTTGCTTAACAGCCACCACCACCACCACCCAAAAAAAAAAAAAGTCAAAAAATTGGGTCTGGCCACATGATGCCTCAAGGTATGACCCCAATGACTTATGACCATAATTCCAGGCTCAATTATGGACATAAGATGAGGATTGGGTACAGTTTTACTGTTGGGAGTTGGAGTCCAACAACACCTGGAAGAAAACTAATGTGCACCCCCCCCCCCCCCTGTTGTGTGGTGTACAACACTTTTATAGCATGCCCAATAGTAGGAAAAGTTAATTTAACAGTATATCTAAGCAGACCAATATTGAAGCAAACTCTTCTATTCAGCCTTAGATATCTACCTTATGGGCAATAATACCTCTCCTCAAGGGTATTCACAGATAGTCGGCATTCAAAACTATGATGCACAACCTTATTACAAGTACATTTTCAGTTTGATCATCTAACTTTAAGTTGCTGATAGCAACAGGCAATTCTTTAAACTTTTAATTCTGGGGCCCTTTTTGCCATGTTTGCATACTAACATTGCTCTTCACGTGATTCTAGAAGAGAACCAATAATTGTTTCATTGAGGGAAGTATTTAATTAAGGAACAGCTGTTCTTACCAGAGCACAAAGGGCTTTATTTACTGTCTGCCTGTCTCAGTGGAATATGGCCACATCCCACACTTGGAGGCGAGAACCCAAAATCTGAAGACCAATGCCCTAAAGCAGGGGTATCCAACCATGGCCATTTAAGACCTGTGGACTTCAACTCCCAGAATACCCCAGCCAGCACAGGAATTGAAATCCATAAGTCTTAAAAGTGGTGAAGGTTGAATACCCCATCTTGAAGCATAGGGCGGATTTTTTTTTAACCTGAAACGTACTTTAATGGTGTACCAGGTAGAAGTACTAACTAATGCCATTCTGCATTTCTTGCTCCAGATAATAAGAGTTCCTATTTCTTAATGCAAAGACATTTATCCAATTTTCCCATTTAGCGTTCCCTGCTTACCTAGGCTGTGATTGACAGGGGAGAGTGTACTGGGAGACAACTCTGCCGGCGATCCTGGGGAAACAATCAAGAACATTATTTCATTTTTTTTCCTCTTGCCTGCATGTGCGCGCACACACACACACACACACACACACACACACTTCACACAAATCCTTTAGACAGAGATCCAGATGTCATAGTTTTTCACAAGCTACCATTAATCTTTGGGCATGGTAGTCAAAATAATCTGGAATCACTTTTATTCTTTCCCTGATTCAATGAAATGTTGAAAAGATGGGAAAATATTTGAACAAAGGATGGGAGGAACTATGATTGCCATGATAAGAACCTTAGCACTAGTTCTAGTAACTAGCTTAGAATTTATCTTACTCCTGTTAACAATAACATAACAAAAATCAAGGTTTAAGAGATCAAGATTGGTGATATATATTAGCCTACTGAAAAGGGCATTTAACTAACCCTTTGCCATTTTAGCATCTAATAATCCAAGAAATATGAAATGTGCAGTTCGTCTTAACCTATGATGGCAATTCAGCTCAAAACTTCTGTTGATAAGAGATTGTTAGGTGAATTTACCCCACTTTACAACCTTTCTTGCCACAGCTATTAAGTGAATCACTGCAGTTATTAAGTTAGTTCACAAACTGTTAAGTGAATCTGGCTTCCCATTGACACTGCTTGTAGTTTGAAGTAGCCATTTCTGTTACACTAAATCTATCTAATCGGTAAAACCCAAAATCAAAATTTCTTTTTTTTTTTCTCTACCTCAAGCACAAAGTCCAGAAGCAGTCTCCAGGTAGAAACAAGAGTATTTTTTTTTTTTCCCTTGATCAAAACAGGCATTGGATCTTTTCTATATGACTCATAGCACCAGAGTCCACTGGGATTTGGTGGCCAATAATTTTAAACGAACAAATAAACCAACATACCTTTAAAACTTAACAATGATACAACCTAAGAACATGTTTTGTCAGAGAGAGATATGCAAATGTAACAAAAAAAATGGGCAGAAGACTTGAAAAATACACCATAAAAGTGAGGGCATTTACCTGTATCCATGCTTTGGTTCAACTGCTGGTCACTTGTTTCCCCATCTTCACTGATATACCCAGGAGGTGGTGTTTCTACCAAGAGCAAAATATAATTGAGAATCCTTTAAAATAAAACCTTCGCTCAATACCATGAACGCTAGACGTTTAATCGATAAACAAAGAATAGGCAAAATATTTAGGAATCAAACTGCGGCCCTTGAGCCTATCTGAACAGACCTCTGGCCAGAAATCGCACTGCCACAATTAAAACAGGGGGGGGAAAAAACCATCCATGTCAGGTTCAAAGGGAACAAAAATGAGACAGTCACTTGAACTTCCCTTCTTTCTCCCTACCCCAATTCTATAAGCCATAGGTTTATATACCGTAGACATGTTCAAACATTAGTAGTGGAGTTTTAAGACTGCAGAGTGAGTGAGTTTTTGATTTTTTGGAGGGATGGTAATCTTTTTCAGAATGGGAATAGAAAAGGGGAAGCTCTGGACATTCTGGCCCCAAACTGTCCATGGACAGGCATGTAAGTGCATAGAACTTTTCTACCCACCCTCATTAAAACAGAAAAGTCCTGGCCAATGTAGAACTTGTGATCCTTTGGAGGTTTCTACTCATAATAGCAATAGCACTTAAGACTTACACATACTGCTTCACAGTGCTTTAGCAGCCCTCTCTAAGCGGTTTACAGAGCCAGCCTATTGCCTCCAACCATTTGGGTCCTCATTTTACCGACCTCGGAAGGATGGCAGGCTGAGTCAATCTTGAGCCGGTCAGGGTTGAACTTTCAGCAGTTGGTAGTCAGGAAAATCAGCCTGCAGTACTGCATTCTAACCACTGCGCCACCACAACTCTCAAGCAAACACAAGAAAAAGCCCAGTGGGGACCTCCCAATTTTACAAAGGGGGAAGAGGAGAGGAAGGGTGCTAGTTTCCATACTCTTAATTCCCATACAGTAAGCAAGCTTGTGAATGCAGAGATATCTAAATAAAAAAATATATATTCATGCTTCTGTTCCAAAGGTGCTTTTTTTTTCAAGAGGCAACTGGGACTTTCTGGTTTCTCTCTGAAGACATTTCGCTTCTCATCCAAGGAGCTTCTTCAGCTCTGACTGGATGGTGGGAAATGGGAATTTTTCAATTAGAGCTGAAGAAGTTCCTTGAATGAGAAGTGAAACGTCTTCAAAGAGAAACTAGAAAGTCCCAGTTGCCTCTTTAAAAAAGCACCTTTGGGACAACCATGACCTGGATGGCTGGGAATCTCCATAGATGTTCATGCTTTTGATTCCCTCCAAACGTAAATTAGAGGACAACTACTTTAACATTCCATCCCATCTGTGGCTAGAGATTAATATTAAGGTTAATATATACACGGCCCATGGACAATAAAGGAGGGTTCCCGAAGTTTATTTATTCTTTTCGTTAAGTAAGGCAAATTTGAGTCTTCCCAGAGGGCTTCCAACAAGCAGAGTCAATAGGGGAAGCCCGATTTTGTTGTAATAACCGTGGCAAAAGTGTCATAACATCAGGCACAATTCACTGAACCACTGCATCCCTTAGCAACAAAAAGTCTGGTTCCAATTCGGGTTGTAAGTTGAGGACTGCCTCTAGTGCAGAATTACCAGTGGATTTTTCCCCGCTGCCTGATCATCTGTTGATGCCTTGAGTTTTGAGGGCATCATCAACTATGTGACTGTTCCTGGTAGATTTTAATTAATAAGTTTCCTAATGTCATGTCAGTTGTAATTAATGCCCAAAAAGTTATTTTCCATAGCTTGATATGCACTCCAGCTCTCAGAACACACTGTATGATTTACAAATAAAACTAGAAGTACAACCCACAATATCAGATGACAGTGGAGAAACACAATTAGTTCATTTGAAAATATAACAGAATAAAAGACTTGGAAGAGAACCTTGAAGCATATATCGGTTAAAACAGCTAGATAAACGCAATAAAATAATATTTATGGTTTCCAGTTCTTCGGGAAAAGTTTGAGAAAAGTGTGCGTCAAATGGAATTTCAAAATATGGCAGTGGCACAACCAAGACGTGAAGAATCTAAGTTGGGTATTCTAAAACGGGGAGATCTCATTTTTTAAAAATCTCAAAAGGATGATTTAAAAATAATTCAGCAAGAGTTGCTGAATGTAGCTATGTGACTTAAGCAGTGTAAATTACATTGGCGTAAGCTTAAACAAATGACATTAGGAAATGTATTGATTAAAATCTACCAGGAACAGTCACATAGTTGATGATGCCCTCAAAACTCAAGGCATCAACAGATGATCAGGCAGCAGGGAAAAATCCACTGGCAATTCTGCACTAGAGGCAGTCCTCAACTTACAACCCGAATTGGAAACAGACTTTTTGTTGCTAAGGGATGCAGAGGTTCAGTGAATTGTGCCTGATGTTATGACCCTTTTGCCACGGTTATTACAACAAAATCTGGCTCCCCCTATTGACTCTGCTTGTTGGAAGACCTCTGGGAAGACTGCAAATGGTGATTACATGACCTCCAGATGCTGCAGCTGTTGCGGAGACATTCGGATTGCTAAGCGCTCAAATGTTGATCATGTAACCAACTGCAGGGGTGCTGCGAGGGCCATCAATGCAAGGATTGGTTCGGAGTCACTTTTTGCAACGCTTTTGTGATGTTAAATAAATTGTTGTAAATTGAGGACTACGGTACCTATAACTTCAAACTCCATTATGGCTGGGTGGACTGCCTATCAATAGCAATAGCCCTTAGACTGGTATACCACTTCACCGTGGTATATAGCTTTATAGCCCTCTCTAAGAGTCAGCCTCTTGTCCCCCAACAATTTTGGGTCCTCATTTGACCCACCTCGGAAGGATGGAAGGCTGAGTCAACCTTGAGCCTGCTGAGATTTGAACTGCCAAATTGCAGGCAGCCGGCAGTCAGCAGAAGGAGCCTGCAGTTCTGCCTTCTAACCACCGCGCCACTCTTAAAGATACTGTTAAAAATCATCTTTTGTTCTTTATAAAAAAGTATACTGATAAAGATTCTGCTGATGGCTGAACAACTTTTAGTTGGACCCAGAGCACTCCAACAATTACAAAGAAATCCCAACCCTAGCAAGCAATGCCAGGCTTACCACGCCGTTATTTTATTTTGGCACATTAAACCAGGGGTCCCCAACCACCGGGCCGCGGACCGTGGAACATTTCCTACCGGGCCGCCGGTTTGCTGGGCGCCGCCATCTTATTTGACGAAAGTGCTTCCGGGTGAGCTTTTCCGGTTGGAAGCGGCGTTTGGGTCCTGAAGGAATCCTCGCGCCTTAGTTTCATCGGGGGCTTGAACGAAACTAAGGCGCGAGAGATTCTTTCTGCACCCAAGGCAAGGCGAGCGAGCGACCGTCCGAGCCGTCCTGAAGCGAAGCCCATCGACAAAGGTACAAAGGAGGAGTTGAAGGTGGTGGGGAGAAGCGGGGACGGCTGGCTGGCCGGTCGCTCGGCTCGCCTTGCCTTGTCATGCGTGCTGATGCCGGTACCGGGCCGCGGATCATTTTGTGATGCCGGTACCGGGCCACGGCACAAAAAGGTTGGGGGCCACTGCATTAAACAATGGATTTCTGCTTAATTCTAGTTGCATTTACAGGAATACCTGGTATGTAATTGCTTTGTGGTTCAATTCCTGCTGGAAAATTAGTGTTTTCAGGAATGGAATGAGTGTAGTCATCAAGAGGAGGAAGTTCAGTCAGAATCTCAGTGTGTCGTGGTACCAGAACAGGAGGCAGAACTGGGAAGAGGGAAAACATCCCAAAAAAGTTAAGCACAATTTTATCATGCTTAAATACACAACAATACACATGCTCCTCTGTAAAATATATTGCAGACTCTATAAGTCATATGACAAGGTTTTAATTCAAACCACCAATCATTCAGTTTTATGCCTACTCAGGATTAAACTCAAATTTTGGCAATGGGCTTATTTCCATGTAAGCATGGAGAAAATTACACCAATTAGCATAAAATGCTAATATAATAATCAACACTTGGGGAGGGGGAGAGATACTTAATATATGTTACATCCAAATATCCATGGTGAATATGAATATTGCTGTTTGCAGACTTAGCCAGACTCCTAGGCACATTTACTAAAAAGGTTGTCTTCATTTCACACTTCCTTCTTCTGACAAGCAAGAATTTTTCTTATTTTCCCCAGAATCACCCCAGGAGGAAAGGGGTGGAAGTCTAAGGAATGGAAAGCAACGACTGAACCAAGAGAATGAAGTGATCTTTAAAGCTAAGATCCAAATGGGATCTCTCGTGATTCTTGTTTAACCATTGAACAGTAGATGTAAAGGAGGGGGGATCCAGATGCAGAATTCACTAAAGTCATTTTGGAGCATTTCTCAGCTCACATATCTCAATGGTGCTTTTTCAAAAGGCAACTGGAGTTTGTTTTTCCTTGAAGATATTTCGCTTCTCACCCGAGAAGCTTCTTCAGTCCAAGCTTCTTGAATGAGAAGCTATTGTTTCCAGGGAAAACAATCAATCCAAAATAGAGCTGGACGCTGTTTTCTACTCCAGCCCCCTGCCCAAGCAGGAGATCCTATACCACTTCAGACAGGTGGCTGTCCAATCTCTTCTTAAAAACCTCCAGTGACGAAACTCCTACAACTTCTGAAGGCAATTTCTGTTTCCCCTGGTTAATTGTCCTCACAGTTAGGAAGTTTCTCCTTAGTTTTAGGTTGCTTCTCTCCTTGATTAGTTTCCATCCATTGTTTCTTGTCCTGCCCTCTGGTGCTTTGGAGAATAAGGTGAAATTAAGTTCAAAGTCCAGCTGCCTTTTGAAAAAAAACAAAACACCTTTGAGACAACCATGATCCTGGTTGGCTGAGAATCTCCATAGAATCTCAGCTCATATGGTAGATGTGAGAATAAATTAGTGTGACACCAATTCTATCGGTCTCAGTTCCTTGCACCAATGACATGTTAACAATTACGCAATAACCCGCCCTCACAAACACTTTTTTAATGCAGCTGAACAAACTATCTTTCTTTTGAAAATTACAGGAGATTGGGGAAAACAAGCAATTAAGCACTCTTAAGTGGCTGCTCCAGACTGTGATGGAATACTTTTCCTGGAACTACCAAAGAAAGGTGAACAAATGTATCATTCAGATGTCTCTACATTAAAAATTCTTCGACCCACTTGAGTCTCTATAACAAAGCAGAAAAGAAAGATAATTGAGGAGTTCTGTCATTTTAATTGAGGTGAATGCTTGCAACCCCTTTGCAGCTCCAAGTTATACCAGTAAGTGCCAAACACATGCATTCAATACAACCAACAATGCTTTTCAATATTTACGTGCCACCGTGAAAAATTAAAAGCTGGAGTAACTCCCGCTCAAACCCTTGGAATAACGCAGACACTCCTTTTGATTCAACTCTGTACACACTGAGTGTTACGTCGGAGGTTTAGTAAGGGAAGCCTGCATAAGCCAATCCCTTTACGTCAGCCGTGCTTGCCATCTTCGTACCTGGAGTCTCCACTCTCTGGTAATGGTAAGGATTTACACACACTTCATCCTTTTTAAGATTAAAAGCATATTCACAGTTTTCAATGGCCTTAAGTTCATGATGGCTGTGAAGGTCAGGCCAGCGCCACAAGCGACAGTAAATGACATGAGGCAATCCTTTACGATGGGACACTTGGAGGCGGCCATCAAGAGACCTAGAGAGAGAGGGAAAAATATTCCAGAATGTTCTGAGTTGTTGACTTGCAACATATTTAAGATGACCTACTCAGAACTATGGCGCTTAGAGCACCCTTCCGTCCTACCCGAAAAAGAAAAATGAAAAAGAGCTGCCACAGACATTTATATCTTTCAACATTGCAATATTCTTTGCAATAAGAGAGGTAGTTTCATGGTTAGTGCACACACACTGCTATTACTGGCCCTTGAATCAAAGAATCTGTGTGTGTCATAATGACTGAACGATAAATAAGTCTGCTCATCAGCAACACTTAATACTAGGCTAAAACAGACAATTATTGCTGTTAAGAATATAGGTTGTACAAGACTGCACATAAAATTATAGCAGTCAGATACCAAAGGAATTGACATTGCATAAAACAGAGTTTCTCAAGCGGAGCTATTTTTAAGGCCTTTGGACTTCCAGCAGGGCTGGCTGGGGAATTCTGGGAGTTGAAGTCCACAGGTCTTAAAGTGGCTCAGGTTGAGAAACACTGGCATAGAACATGCAGCTTCCATCATCGTGCTGGCCTGCGATTTCTGCATCCCTTGCTGCTACCAGTTGAAAAGTTTTGCTAGTTTTAAGATAAAGACTGCCTAGGCCTACACAAATGCAGATGAATTTATGACTCATGGGATGGGAAAGACAAAAATCTCAGCACACAATGTAAATAGGGTGACATGGGAAGAGGGAAAAAAAAAAAGGAACTGTCAAAAGCCAGACAAGTTGTTTTCTTGTCTCTGAGTGCACATACCTAATTCTTTTTTTTTTTTAAAAAGCATACATACAAATATATATATATAGTGTGTGCAAGCATTTTTAAAGACACACTTGGTAACCTGGTATGAGGTAAAATGCCCCCTATGTTGTTAAATGAAGAACAGATTATGAAGCCACACGCCCGCCCGTGCCCGCCCCAACTTCCCAAGTCTTCCCACAGCACTAATAACCAAACTTTTGTTGGTTAAAACATCAACTGAGAACACAACATCCATGCTCTGTTGATAGGAAGCACTGCAACTGGTAAAGACCCCTGAAAAGCCGAACCCACCCGCAAGATCTCTATGACGAGACACAGGGCAAAATATTCACCTGGTTTGTTCAGAGAAGCTGTATAGGCCTGTGGTATCCCACTGATCTATCGTATTTGGTGTACTCAGTCCCCAAATTTCAGAGCAAGTGCTGTGTATAAATTGGAAAAACAAAAACAAAAAAAGTTGATGTGAATATGGAAGCATGGTTATTCAAACTACCATGATGTAAAGACATGGGAGAAATGTACAGAAAACTTCCTTCCACATAGAAAATACTGAAGAGTTTGCTTTGTTTTCTTTTTTTTCCTTTCCTTTTTTAAAAGCTAGTATCAAAAAGAATGTATTTTCTATATGAAGGAGGCCGGTAAAATGGAACATGTGATTTTAAGGTAAAATGATGTTTTCAAAACGGTGAGCACGTCGGCTGGATTGATGCAATTTGCATATTTGCAATATACCTTAAAACAGGCAAAACCTCATCAACCTGGCAGTATACAGTCTCTTTGCAAAAAGTAAGAAAAAAATATGTACAAAATAATAATAAAAAAAATATAAAGTCAACTAAAATCATGTCAGTAAAGCATTAAGAGTTCAACAAACCGTTACACCAAAATTTAAAAATCACCAAAATCAATCTGTTAGCTAGCTGGAATGTACAAGTTTTCCATTTACTTTCGTTGAAATGTCCTTTTGAGCCCACCAATCTTCACCCCTTCGTTTTTAATGCCATATGAAAGGATAAACCCAATGCTTGCTATTAACAAGCAAACAGAAGGCAAGCAATTCAAATTATTATTATTTTTTAAAAAAACCTGATATTAAAGGTTTTCCTTTATTTATTTTATAACCCCTTTTATTATTTATATAAATAATTCAAGGTGGTGAACATACCCAACATGCTTCCTCCTCCTATTTTCCCCACAACCACCACCCTTGTGAGGTGGGCTGGGCTGAGTGCGTGTGACTGGCCCAAAGTCACCCAGCTGGCTTTCATGGCTAAAGGAGAGACTTGAACTCAGATTCTCCTGCTTTCTAGCCTGGTGTCTCTTTAACCACTACAACAAACTGCAAAGAACTGTCATTTCACAGGAATCTCAGCAGGCAACATTAACAACCTGAAAAAAGTATCACAATAAACCTTATTTACACTATCGAACATTATTTCATCTGTTTTGTATTTTTTTTCAGAAAGTGGTTCATGGGGTTTCGTTCGCACCAACTAGAAGGAGAAACTCTACCTAAGATCTGACCAATAATCAATTGGGTACAATAAGCAGCCAGAGTTCAATGCATTGTACTAATTTCTCTCTCGTGTGTGTGTGTGTGTGTGTGTGTGATATTATCACTCAAAGCTGCCAGTACTTACCAAAAGGCAATCCAATTAAAGTTGAAACTGTATCCACCTTGCAGGCTGGTGATAATATTCTGGACAGTGAAGTATTAGAAGTCAATTCAGGTAGACAGTTTACATGTTTAGTGGGATTAACATGGACCTTGAAAAGAATCACCCAAGCATGTCTGAAAAGGTGCCACTATGTTTTTCTGATTTGTAGCTACCACAACAAGGCCACAGCGGCTTACTTGTTGCTCTCAAGATGCAAAATATATACATTATGTGAACTCTTTGAAACAACACTTCATCATACCCCAAAACTCAGAATGGGGATACCGGATTATATTTAAAAATCATTTGTTATCTAGATGTAAATTCTTTTTTTATTTATTTTCCTAACCATCACCAATTCTGACATGTTAAATAAATGCAGAAGATTCTTGAAGCAAGAAGCTCAGTTAACAAGTGTTCATGTTCACAAATCTTTTATTGTAGAAGCATTGTGGATTTTCCACTGGTAATGATTTTTTGCAAAGGTTTTTTCCCCCCCGAGACAAGAACATAGCCATGTATTATGGATCAAGGCTACCATTACGTCTTCTTTTTGCTAGTTGCCCTTTAATATGTTTTGCCGTTATCTTGAAATTCAGGATTAGTGCAGTCATAAGAAAATTAATCTAGGAATCAGTATATACTTCCTCAGATGAATCTCACTCTTTGATTATACATCTGATCAAATGCCAATCGAAAGGCGTATTAAAGTTAAATTATGAACTAAGATCAGGAGATGGGGGAAAAATGTACGCATACAAAAGCAGAATCCAGCAATTATTATACGTAATCATTATGGCTGTATTGGCATAAATCAACAGTAAGGCAACAACAAACTGACCTTCTAAAGAAATTTACAGTTCATGAGATGGAAACAAGAATGTAACCAAACTGTATCTTGGAAGCTGTAAGTGATCATAGCCCCAATTTACTCCCCATTTCATTCAGAAACAATTTGCAAAGGGAATGGCACAGACACAGCCAAAAATTGCTGTCACCCCTGAACTAACTGCTCAAAGCATGAATGTCCTCCCAAAGGTTCAGCATGGCCACTTCACTTTAACATCAAACCTAGCTTTTTCATCACGCCGAATTTTCCAAGATGGTCTTATGAACGGTTTGCACAAACCTATAAATAGACGGCAAAAACAGCTCCTAAAACAAAAGCAATCCATTGTCCTCTCTAGAACACTAAAAATCTCCAGAGACCGTTCTCATCCTGGACATTCATATTTAGAACTGTTACCATCAGGGAGGCGTTATAGGTGTCTTAAAATGAGGACTAATAGATTGAGAAACAGTTTCTTTTCCAAGGCAGTAACTGTCTTGAATCAAACAGCGCATTTGTGATTTAGCCCTATGCCTAGTGGCATTTTTAAACTATTTAACTTACTAAATGTTTTAGATAGGTTTTAGATAGGTTTATTAATGTTCAGATAGGTTTTTTTTAAATATGAGTATAGGTTTTTAATTATTATTATTATTTTAATTATTTTAATTTTTAAATATTCTGTAGTGTGATTGTGATGTGGCATTTGGGGCACTGTGCTGGAGTAGCTTTCAAATTTCATTTTATTTGTGGAATGCAATGACAATAAAGGTATTCTATTCTATTCTATTCTACTTCTGAATTTTATTAATAATCTTCATGACACTACATTTATTGGAATAATATAGCCTGCCCACAAGAAAAAAAAAATACTACTGAAAAACAGTTGCTTCAGTTGCACAAACCTGAAAACAATTTGCTTCTTTGGAAGAAGCTTGCATACTTAAAGGATTGGTTCATCTTTGGCACTAGCTGTGTTCTCCATACTGGAAAAGTTTTGAAAATTAGTACATCTAACATTGACCAACACTTCCTATTAAGCTAATGATTAGTTTACAGCAGGGTTGTCCAACCTTGGCAACTTCAAACTTGCAGACTTCAATTCCCAGAATTCTCCAACCAGCCATAGTGGCTGGGGAATTCTGGGAGTTGAAGTCGATAACTTTAAGTTATCGAAGTTGGACACCCCGGTTTACAGAAATTACATCTACAATCTCCTTGCAACTGTTGAAAGAAAACGTAGCAAAAAATCAATATCAGAAATCACAATGCGTTTTTGCTGTTCTGACATTACTCTACTGAATTTATAACAAAATTTACAAACATTGTAAATAGGCTTCATATTAGTGTCTATTTTCCAACTGTCTCTAATGAAATGTTTGTGAGAATGGTGTTTGATAAAGATTAATGTGATGTATTTATTCATGTGTGCAGGCAGATGTGGATAAGACAGATATTGGATTTAATATATCCATTCTTTGTGCATGATATTCTTTTGATTCAAAATTATCTCCATAACTTAAGAGATGAAAAAGAATGACAGCCATGACAAAAGCTGAATTCATCTGTATTATGCATTTTCAGAAAATATTTTTGTTGAAGGGAAAAAAATAAGATATACAGTATAAGCAACACAAGGTTGCTTCTCAGACAGTCAAGTGGAGCTGTCTTTTCAGGATTTAACTCATTTGTTAAGTTCTGCATCATTTTAGTTGTAAAACTTTAAGACTTTACTGATAAAGTCAATACAAACCAGTGGCTTTATAAACTCCTACCAATAAAATAGGCTCCAAGAGATGGTAACAAAAAAAAAACCTGGAGACCCAACTTAAGAAGTATAGAAAAGAGTATTGAATAAAAAGTATTGAATAACCTGGTTTATTAACCTAGGTTTCATGTCCAAAATCTCACAAGAATTGAATGAAAATGTAGCTCTCAACAGAACCAACTTCAGTCTCTGAATGAATATGGTTGTATACCCTTGATGGGGGAAAAAATGATTCCCCTTCTGCAAAACAAACAGTAAACAATCTCTTCAGAAGTTGAATGAATGAACACAAGAAAATGCTAAGCAAATCTTGAGGGTGCTTGACATTACGAAAATATTTGGAACATGCATAACCTAAAATAAATGAAGCAAACAGAATTGGAGAGGTTTCTTAACTGGTGTTTTCAAATGTCACTGAGAACTCTTAGGAAAACTGCAGTATTACTTGAAGCAACATAAAATGACAAAAAGGACGCCTACTGGACATCATCTTTAGAGTCTATAGTTTAGTCTAATACTTTTAGAAGGATACAAAACTAATTTGCTGATTTGTAACTGTTACATTTCGGTAATATTTGAAATTTAGAATGTTCAATCATTGCCTTTGGGTAGGATCCTTGGTAAAGCCAAATTAAATATTATGGAAAAGGCTAGTCAAAGCAAGACTTCTAGCATTGCGGATGGATAGGTTGTGTGGAGATGTGGAAAGTGGGTTTGTGCATCATGCCACAGACAATCCCAATCACCTGAATGCAGGTGAAGACACACCCCATCCTGTTTCAGTGAAAAATTAATTTACCAGATTCTGTTTTTTACATTTAAATCCTACACTGGTAGAGAACTTACAAAGGATGTACACTGATTTTGTACAGGTCAGGGACTGAGATCCCACTGAACAGCTATTGAAGAAGTCCTCCCAAAACGTCAGAAAAAAGTAGACAGTAAAGATAGTCTTTGACTTACAACTCTGTTTAGTGACCGTTCAAAGTTACAACAGCACTGAAAAAGATGACTTATGACAGTTTTTCACACTTACGACATCCCTCCATGCTCATGTGATCAAAGTTCAGCCACTTGGCAACAGAACCATATTTATGATGGCTGGGGTCATGTGATTTTGCCTTCTGACAAACAAAGTCAATGAGGAAGCCAGATTCAATTAACAACTGTGTTTCTAACTTAACAACTGCAGTGATTTGCTTAACAGCTTGAGCAAGGAAAGTCGTAAAATGAGGCAAAAATCACTTGACAACTGTCTCACTTAGCAACAGACACTTTGGGCTCAAATTGTGTTTGTAAGTTGATGACTACCTGTTTGTGACAAGGAAACAACCCAGGTGTGTGACTAGGAAACAACCAGAACAGGCTAAAAAGAATCCTTGCCTGAATCTACAAGCAAGGTTGAAGAGAATCTATGTGTCCAGCAATCACCAATACAATGAAGTGATAATAAAGCGGCTGGATGGTGGCCAGAGAGGATAATATGGCTCTGGAGAGATTTCTCTGCTATATTTCGAAATAGAAAGGCTTTATCCTATCTTTCATCCATGCACTGGCACATGGGTTTTCTTCTCAAGAACAGGGATGGCTCATTTGAACTCTGCAATGTTTTGAAATGCTGCAGTGAACATTAACAGATCCCATACGTCTATCTGTAAAAAGAACCATGAATACACATGTATCATGATATAGCAACTTGCTCATTGTTTCTGTCTACCGAAGACCCTATACCCGTGATGGTGAACCTATGGCACACAGAGCCATTTGTGTCGGCACACGAGCTGCAGACAAACTTACCTCACTGTGCATGTGTGCGCTTCACAGCCGATTTTCAGCCAGCTTGAGGCCTTTTCCGCCTCCCAAAGGCTTGAGGAAGGCTTCTGCAGGCTTCTACAAGCTTTGCAGGCCGAAAACTAGCCCCGTTTCGTCACTTCTGGTATTTTTGGAAAAACAGGAAGTGACGAAACGGGGCTAGCCTTCAGCCTACAAAGCTTGCAGATGCCTGCAGAAGCCTTCCTCAAGCCTTTGGGAGGCTGAAAAAGGCCTCAAACCGGCTGAAAATCAGCTGTGAGGCGCAGTGCAGGTAAGGGGGTGGCGGAGTGGGTGGGTGGATGGGGATTGCGCGCACATGTGTAGGGGACGTGGGGGGGGTCGCATTGCCTTCTGGGTGTTGGCACACGAGCGCAAGCATGGGCACAATTTTTGGCACAGGAGCCCAAAAAGGTTAGCCATCACTGTCCTATACCTAAAATTTTTGATGCACTGCAGAAATTTTGCAGAAAGCTGGGGCTGGGTTAGTTATCAGGCTTTCAAAAAGTTCATCATACTCTTCACATTAAAAAAAAAAAAAAAAAAAGAACAATCGATCATATTTCTGCAGGAGAGGAAGAAGAAGCCCCATGCTATTCTGAAATGAACCATCAAAGGTTTGGCTGCTCCAGTGCTCAGCCCATCACATACTAACAGGAGAGAGGCCTGATGCTACTGGGTACACCGGAACAGGTTTTAAGAGGAACAGATTTGTGTAAATTTGGTTAAAGTGCTGCCCAGTAGGAAAGAGCTTGCTGCTTATTACTTGGAAGCTGCCTAGAATACTATTTGCACAGGCTGAAACGATAGAAAGAAATCTGCTTCTGCAGCAATTGGAAGTGAAGAGACAAAACAAACTATTCTGAGCAACAAATATCATATCTAAACTACACATAGAGATGCTAGGTGGTGTTTTTTTTTAAGTACTAAAGCTCTGTCAATACAGGGCAGCAAGGCAATTAGGGCTTCAAAAGAAAATAATCTTAAAAATAGTACATTGCTAAATACAATGCTCCAAAACAAAAGTGAAGGGATTTGCCATACATACAAGACTGTTACTTTACACAGGATAGATTTATGACCAGACAGCATTTAATTAACCACCAAAAACTAAAGACAGAGGTGAGAGAAGACGCTTTTATAATACAGGATCCACTTTTGAAATGTACGAAATGTGCAACGCAATTACAAAAGGAGTTTGCTGAAATGGAGAGTATTTTTAAATCCCGTTGCTCCTCAGCTCTAGATATTACTGCATTTTAAACCAGAGGTCGCCAACTGGTAGGCTGGGGACCACTGGTAGTCCATGAGAAAATTTTGGTGGTTCGCAGAGAAATGTCGCCCCCAAAGCAATTAATCCAGGCTGCACAAAAACACAAGGCTGCCCCCTCATTAGCCCCCACCCTTCGACCGAGTGCAAACCTTACTTTGAGTAGAGCCACGTGAGCTGGAACTGGAAGGTAAGACCAATGGCAGGGGTGGGAAATCCGCCCTGGGGTGGCTTGCTGACATTGGTGGAAAAGTCGGTCCCGTATTCCAGAGCTGCAGTAGTCACAGGACTGGCCCTTTGGTCATCCTGGAGCAGCTGCTCCTCCACCTGGGTGCACCGGCCTGACATGGACTGGAGGAGCTGTTCTGGGATGACCAGAGAGCCAGTCCTGTGACTACTGCAGCTCTGGAATATGGACCGACTTTCCCACCAATGTCAGCAAGCCACCATCAGTCAAAATCCATAGTAGTGGTCCGCAGGATTTAAAATTATGAGTTTGGTGGTCCCCGAGGTCCAAAAAGTTCGTGACCCCTGTTTTAAACAACCACTTGTTATTGCTAATGTGATGAAGAATATTTCAACAACAACAACAAAAAACCAAGTGAAATGAATACTGTCTTTGGCCATGGAAACAATGGATGGATATTCTGTATTGTTTATCTATTTGTAACATCATTAAGATTAAGCCATCATTTCTCCAGGGCTTCAATCCAAATCCGAACTCTGCTTCGTTAACATACAATTGAGGGCTCTATACCGGAACTTAAAATCAGAGCTGAAGAGGTTATTCAAGTATCCTAGTTCAACTTCCCTTTGGTACAGGAAAGTTCCTTGACATATGGATCTGCAGCTTCTACTTGAGAAGGGACCTACCAACTCCAAGTGGTCCCACAGTCAAACTGCTTTTACAGGGAGTCCTTGACTTACAACAGTTGGGACCAGAATTTCCACTGCTAAGCAAGGTAGTTCCTCAGTGAGTTGCACTGTAGTAGAACCTCAACGAGATGAAAAATAGCTGCAGCATTCACAACAGGCTTGGGAAACCTCTTTCTTCCTTTACGCCTCATTAAAGTAAGCAGTCAGTAGGGTTGATTGTGGAAGATGGCATGAGAAGAGTGGTGGAGCCGTGTTCAGCAACCACACAGATGCCTCTGATAAAAAAATATGCACCCAGTTGGCTCCAGTAGACCTCCACCCCCCTTCAATAGGAACCTCGAATTCAGTATCCAGACGAAATTCCATCCAAGCACCGGTTTTCTCAACAGCAGAGTTTTCAACATCTCTCACCCCTCTCCTACCTGGAAGGAGGACGTCCCTCCTTCGCTTCTATTAAAAAGGTAAGCAGTGAGAAAATGGATGCCCAACCTGAGATTTCTGTCTGAAGAAAAGATGGCACAGCCAGTTGTGCCTGTAATACACTTGGGAGCAACTGGATGGAAACTAAAATCAAAGACCTTGAATTAAGGAGAAACTTCCTAAGGGTGAGGACAATTAACCAGCGGAACAGCTTGCCTCCAGAAATTGTAGGGGTTTCATCACTGGAGGTTTTTAAGAAGAGACTCAACAGTCAACTTGTCTGAAATGGTATAGGGTCTCCTACTTGAGCAGAGGGCTGGACTAGAAGACCTCCAAGGTCCCTTCCAGCTTGATTCTGATTCTGATTATACTAGATGGTCCAGGACTGGGGGAAAGGCTAGCTTTCTTATGGAGCCAACCTATCCTCCTTAGCAGTTCGACTAGGAGTCACCAACCTCTAAGTAAAACAGCACTTGTAAGCTATTCTTGAGGTTGATTTGTTTGAGTGGATTCAAGCAGTGAGAGTACATTCAAGCCTGAAGGATTCTGCTCCCCTTCACAGGCCCATCTCTGAAGATTATACTGCATGCATCACTTTGTTTGCCCAAGAGAGAACTAAAAAGGTGCTGAGGTCTTCTCAGGAAGAGAACAGGAAAGAGACAGAGACAGAGAAGCGGTGGGAAAGGAAATTCAAGAGTACTTGCTTGGAGTTATTGAGAATCAAATGTATGAAAACAAGATGAAATGCATGAAGGAAGTCTTTCACAGCCAGATTGGCTCAGCAAACGATCAAGAGACTTAAGTTTCTTCTGAACGTGTGATCAAGAAGGGCAGCTACCTAGAGAGGAGAGTAGTGACACTTCACATGAATGGAAGTTCCAGAGATTTGTCAACTCAGAATTCTATGATGCTTGTTGATAAAGAATGTAGGGAGGATGTTGGATATTAAAAGACTACCACTAAAAAAAAAAAAAAAAGGAGGGGGGGATCACTGTCTTCTCAAGTCACATCCTTCATCTTGCCTTCCTGCCTGCCTCCCGTCAGCCATTCTTCTTAGCTAGCGAAGCCAAGACATAAAAGTTGTCCCTTAACATTTTGAGTAATTTATAAACACATTCATTTCCTTTTAATTTGAATGCTCTTCTCAGGTCTTCGTTAAGGTCTCTTTGTGAAGGTTTCCTCGGCTAGACTACTTTTTCCCTTTTCCCCTTTGTGGCTTTTCGTATTTTTATTTTCAGGAAATTCCATTCATTCTAAGGCAATCAATCTTTAGATGTAGCAGGTAAGAAGGACGGCCTTAAACAGAGGGCAGAACCATTACCAAAGACACAAAAGAGGACAACACAGATTTAAATTGTTATTGTGTGTTCACCATAAATTGTACTTATAAACAAATATGTGGCTAAGGAAAAGGTACACAGCACTAGTATCTAAAAACTGTCTGACCTGGGCACTAAGTTCTCCACAGACAAGATAGCTCCCAAAGAGAATTTTGAGAAAGTATTACAATCACGCTGTGAGAACGCCCTTGTGAGTTTTATCCTTTTATTCGGCTCCACATTACAAAAAAAGGAAAGCAACCCTTACTGTTTTAAAGCATGAGCTTCCTGTGGGTTCAGAACCTAGGAAAATAGAATTTTAAAATAAAAGTTAAGAATAAATATGTTTTAAATAAGAAAACATTCAAATTCGGAGGAGGGGGTGTTTTTGTTTTTTGCTTACCCTACAGTTTAAGTAAACTACAGTTCTCCATGCTTGCTATTACAGGGAACAGTTTAATATGCAAACATTCTCTTCAATTTTAATTTCCATCTAAGACCAGTTAGAAAAATAAGTGAACACATCAGAGTAGGTCAAAGGAAACATAAAAAGAAAATCGAAGGCAGCGAGAATGGGGATACTTAGGCAACATGTCTGGTAAAACAAGGGATGAGATTAAGAATGAATAATTAATACTGCAGACTGAATATGTAAGTAAGTGAATGGAATGAGATGGCTGGATCATATGAAGAGAACTGAGAACTAGAATATATGATGGAAAGCGAATATATGATGGAAAAGTAAATGGGCCAAAAAGGAGAGTTGAGAAGTTTAAAAAACAGAACGCAACGTGTGAAGAAGGGTGTGAACATGGTGAAAACAAAGATGGTGAATAAATTAGATTTCTTTCTCTTTTCTTCTATCTTTAGCTTATTTTGCTTACTGTGGCTTCTTCTTTTCTAGAGCTTTGTATAATTTATAACACTGTTAAGCAAAAGGGAACAGCAAAATAGGTATACATGCAGCAAATTACAAATGAGGTATGCAAAGTGTTTTCAAAGTGGCAGTCAATTCTTTGAAAACATCCTGCACACATTGAACTGCCATTTTAAAGAAATAGCAATATATTGAAATCACAGGAAATTTTATCAGCTTTGTGACTTAAAAATTGCTGTAAATTAGTTTCCTGGATGATGTCCAAAGGAACTCTTCACTGAGTCCACTTTCATTTCCTTACTCAATAATCAGCTTTTTTTTTTTTAAAAAAAAAAATCAAGTCACTAAGATTAGTTCTTAATAGTGACATGACTATCTCATATAATAGCATACCAAAAATTTACTTTGGCATTTAGTCGATG
This sequence comes from Notechis scutatus, assembly GCF_049901735.1. NCBI lineage: Eukaryota > Metazoa > Chordata > Lepidosauria > Squamata > Elapidae > Notechis > Notechis scutatus. The sequence goes on along the minus strand of NC_142010.1, from coordinate 257,918,572 downwards.
AAATTCATACTCCTCTGGAATAATTCAAATCATATGTAAAGAATTATTGTATTTCCAACATATCAGGTATTTAATTTGGATTCAACATTTAAGTAACAGTCTGAAATATAAAAGTCAGAGTTATTGAGGCTAGTACACTTAATCGATCAGAAGATTAAAATAATTGCTTTCCTAAAAAGCTGAAGATGAACTAAAAGATGTGCCTTGTCAACTATCAAATATTTCAATTCCAATAAATGCGAAGACTTTGCAGACCACGTGTGCGCCAGAGACCCTTCTTCCGAAGTTCAGTAGCACTCGATCTCTTTATTAGTTTTTTCTCCACATTTGTTCAAAGCTACAGAGACTTCAATATTTTTTTTAACTCTTAAGAATGTCGGCTATGACACCTCAATCTACTTCTTTCATAGTTATTTTCATACATACCATCGAATTATGCCAATTCTTGATATAGTGCACCACACAGTCAACTAACACGTTTACTGGGAGTGTTGTTTTTAATTCAAGTGTTTGATTCATTCACGTTTGCATTTGGAAGGGAGAAGCAAGGGCTCAATTCCATATGCATGTTCTGCAGAATAGGACAAAGCCATCTCCGTTCTTACTCTCAATTGCATATTCTGGTGTTAATATTTAAATTTTTCAAGAAGATGTCACTCGTAATGATCCCATGCACAAACCGTTATGTGCACAGAGCAACTGGCTTCTGAGTGGTCCATATTTGGAGTGGACATGCATGTTCTGCAACATTTGAGGTAGGGGTGATAAGCAGGAAAAAAATGCAAAAATCTTAGTATCCCTTAACTTCAAGCACAAGCTACCTAACCAATCCACTTGCCTGCTTACATGATGTCAGGTGCAAGAAGTCAGGAACCAGAATAGAGTTCAGAAATATTACAAGTTTATTTCATGCTACCTATATACAAGAATCTGAACTACTAGTGGTCAAGGTGAATTAGCACTAGATAAAACTCAACGGACTTTGGTGCGAGTTAGGTCTCTTACATGGGTGTAGAGATTCGAAACTGATGGTGCATTTGACCCCACCCTCAGGCTCAGCCTGGTCTTCCCACAGGCTTCTTTCCCCAATCTCTCATTAGCCACTTCCATTAGGCATGAAAGCCAGCTGGATGACTTTAGGCTAGTCACTCTCTCTCAGCCTACCCAACTTTGCAGGATTGTTGTTGTAAGGAAATTAGGAGGCCAAAGTATTAGATATGTTCATCACCTTGAATTACATATACTGTGGTACCTTGGTACTCAATTGCTTTGAAACTCATCAAATTTGGTACTCAATATATTTTGTACAAGCGTTTTGTCCCGATACTAGTTTGTTTGGTATTCAATGCACAAGCTAAAACTTGTTGATGTCAGCTGCCTTGTGACTCACTACATTATTCCTTATGGGAGAAATGTATTTGGTACTCATCATTTTTGGTATTCATCGTGCCTCCTGGAACCAATTAACAATGAGTACTGAGTACCACTGTATAAAAAAGGCAAGATAAAAATATAACAAGATATTGTCTTCTTCACACACAGAAGCCTTTCCAGAATTGTCTGGACCTGAGATTTCTATAAGACTGAAAGCACTTCAGGAGTAAGCATCAATAGAGGAAAAAAGTGAGTGGTTGTATTAATACAAAATGACCATTCAAAGAGTACTTTGAGTGGAGACAAAGAGATCGTGATTGATCTCTCCTGGTATTTAAACAGTACATGTGTTACATTCCTATGACGTATTCTTGATTTACTTTAGCTTCCAGACTTACCACACCTACTAACGTGTTGATTGGATCCTGGGAGGCTGCCTGCCACTGGAGGTAATTGGTGTGTGATGGTATATTTTCAGAATTGTCCAATTAGGCATAGAAGGGAACATCATTTCACACTTGGCTACGTGTTGATTTAACTGACTGCAACTGAAGTGTCGGAGACAATATGTTCTATCCTCTTTCATAGTACTTGTTCAAATGTGTGGCACTCCTTTCAGATGATCAATGGCCTCTAGACAACTGATAATGACCTTGGCATTCTTGACCATTCCAACATCCTCAGATACTTAAGTCATATAGAATTTGCTCCCCAGGTTTATACTGCCTAAATAATGTCGGAAGGGAATTCTCTCTTAAAAGTTGGGAGAATTGCCTGCCATTGCTAAAAAGTTGACATTAGATTGTAGTTTGCCCTAAGATGAGTGGTCACTGAATGACTTTGAACTAGTAACTCTTATCTTATCTTACTGCACTGTTTATTAATGTATTGTTTTAAATTGTTTTAACCATTTTATAGTTTTAGCATTGCAAACTGTCCAGAGTCACTGGGCTGAGATAGATAGCCATAGAAAAAAAGAAAGAAAGAAAGAAAGAAAGAAAGAAAGAAAGAAAGAAAGAAAGAAAGAAAGAAAGAAAGAAAGAAAGAAAGAAAGAAAGAAAGAAAGGAAAAGGAAGGGAAGGAAGGAAGGAAGGAAGGAAGGAAGGAAGGAAGGAAGGAAGGAAGGAATGAATCATGGGGGAAGTATAGGAGGGTGCACTACTGCACATCCCATCCTGAGCTTCTGAATAAAAAGCAAACAAATAAATAATGTGGAAAACATGGCCTCGATCAAGTTTAGCAACATACCAATGTTGTTCTGAATTGATACAAAGATTCTGAGAAGATGTAAAATAAATCTGGTATCACAGGCAAGTCATAACCTGGAGGAGGGATGAGTAATCACTTCAAGCATGGATGTACCTGTACTTCTTTTAACCTGAAGCAAACTATGAGTACTATGAGGTACTTCCTGAAGTTTCTAGGGACCCCCACCAATCCAAAAAGGATCTGAAGAAGCAAGCCTGCACTACCATTAAGGCAAAGTATCATATGCATAAGAATGCATAGCATGTTGCAGAATAAGACTTAAAATATTGATCACATTTTGTCAGAATCCCTTCAATCTGAAGGATACTGAATCCAATGACCAAAGGGAAAATCTGGGGTAACAAGTTACCTAGGTTAGGGAAAGCTATGTGAGTAGTCAGATGTAAATTGGAGTGGGTATTATCATGACTTCTATGCATAGCAGGTAATAGTTGGATGATGCAGCAACAGGGTAATGCTCATTGCAGTGGCCCCCTTCAGAACCAGGAAGGGGAGAAGAGAAACGGTGGATCTGTGGATTTAATGATGGTGGGTGATATTATATTTGTGGTGGTGGCAGGCATGCTGGTGGAAGCCCCAATGGAGGTGATCTCACCACACAAGTAGTTTATGACAAAGAGGCTGAATTTTTTTCCCACTCAGGTGCTGTCATTTAAGAATCTCTTTGCATGGTTAGTATTTCTGTCTCCAGTAGGAGATTTTGTGGGCAAGAAATTTCCACTTGTCACTGTAGGTGAGATCAGGAGGTGATACTTTATCACTTAGGCTATGATTAGGGCTGATTAAAACCGAATGAGCTCCATGCAGCTGGAATCAAAGATTTTGGTTCTTAACAGAATTTTCTACTAAAGAAGGCCCATGCCTTCCTAAAATTTGTGGCAGTATATACAGGTATTAACAATATGACTCTCTTCCAACTGAAAAAGGTAGAGTGAGCACCTGCAAGCAAGGTGTCATTTACTGCCCAAATTAGTGCATTTGTGCTAAAGGACCCTAGAGCAGCGATCCCCAATCTTTCTAGCTTGGTGGCCTGGCCCGACATGGTGGAGAGGGGGTGTGAGTGGCAGGCGCATGGGCGCACTCACAACTCAATTAGTGGAAGCAGCGGGCTCACGCACCAACTGCTCCCACAAATGCAGCTTCATGCACAAGCGGAGGATGCTTGCACTTATGCACAAAGGTCCAAGCAGAGGGTCCTTGTGCTCGTGTGTGAAGCTCTCCTTGTGCAAGCACTCATGTGCAAAGCTCAATGCGTGAATGGAGTTTCACACATGAGCGCAAGCACTCTCCACTTGTGCAAGAGGAGCATTGAGTCCGTGCATGCTTGCTCCATCTCTCCTGTGCTCTTGTTTCGAACAGGCCATGCAACCTGGTAGTTGGGGACCCCTGCCCTTAAAATAGCACAACATTTTTCAGCAAATAGCACCAAAAAAACCAGCAAAGTTTTCAGTGAGGTTACTGTTGTAACACTCAAACTTAACAGCAATTTAAGCAGGCCGCTTTCCATTATGGCTTACATGGTATGCTCTTCAGAGTCAATTGGTCCTAGGTAGCTACAATAAATTGAAACAAACACATACACACTTATATGTATTCAATTTACCATAGCTATCCAGCCCCAACTGACGCTGGGGAGCGTACCAATAAAATCCATACACACAAATAAAACCTAAAACCATACCGATGGCCAAGACAAAAGGATCTCAAAATGACACAAATGAAATGAACAAATGAACAAAAGCAAAATGTGGTACCCCAAAATGCAAGGCTTTAACAATACATTAACCCCAGGCCAGGACCAAGGCCAGTTTTAAGAGCTTGCTTGAACCCTAGAAGAGAGGGCATGGTCCTTGTGTCTGGCGGGCTGGGACAGAGGAGGAGGAGGAGGAGGGTGAGGCTGTGACAGAGAAGGCTTCCTTTCTCAGTCCTGCAAGAAGACAACAATTGAAAGAGGTGACCTGGAATGCGCCTAGCCTGCTGAACACAGCGGGCGTGCACAAAGAACAGAAGGTAAGTGTTCCCTTAGATAGTTAGGCCCTATGTCATATAGGGATTTGTAAGTAGTAACTAGCAGCTTGAATTGTACTCAGAAGCCAACTAGCAACTGATGCAACACAATTTGTTCAAGCTCTTTACTTACAGACATCCTCTAGACAAAATCTTGCCATACTGAACACTCTACTATCTGCATCTACAATATACAGAGCTGTCGCACTGCTCCCCCTCCCTTTCTGTTGGCAACTCTAATAGAATTGTTTTATGAGTTGACAGTGTAACTATTTAGAGGGGGCTGTTTTCACCCTCTTTCTCTCGCACATGATATCTAGGCTGAGTTGCCTCTTACTTCTCTGGAATGTGTTCCCTCCCTCCACCTCCGCCCTAGATTCTATCACACTTACCCTATCAGTAGTGTAAGACTTGAGTAAGGGCACATCTTTAATTTGGAGTGGCAATCAATGGGCCACAACATTTTGAATCAGCAGTAGCTTCCCTCCTATCCCGGTCCATCCTGACCCAAGCAGCCTCCAAACAGAATCAGTGCATTAATGGCTGTTACTGTTGAATACATATATCTTTAAATACGTTGGTTGTATCTAGCCTTAACCTAGCTTTGTTTAATGAAGTGTCTTTGTTTAATGAAGTATCTGAACACTCTCCAGAATTCGTAGCATGCAAGACGTTACAATTTTCAGCAAACGAGTATTCAGAATGTATGTTTACCATATTCCCTTTCATTTAAGCTTCTATCATACTCATAAATTTCTACGGGCATCATTTATGCTTTATAAATATTTATTCATATTAGATCTTTTGGTTTTCATTTGGGTATTTCATCACTATATATACTGGTTTTTTAAGAAGACCGGGACACATGAAGGAATCAGACCCGAGTGCATAATGTTCCAAAAGAAAAACTCTTTTTTTTTTGTTTAAATAAATGAATCCATATTCTCTTCTGGGAATACTTCCCAATTCATCACATATACAGCTTCCCTACTTGTCATTTTAAACCCACTAGGAAAATATACCCATATGTTCTTGATACTCAAGAAGAAAAGTAGACTTCCTGGAACCAATATTGACAACTTAGACAAATTTTTCTAGCAAATTTTGGCTTACAACACTGAAGTTAATGTTCCAAATGGGAGGATATTTAAATGTGGTTAACTGACTGAAGAGCCAATATACCCTGGTAAATAAGTACTGCCATAACCAAATATTGATAGATAAATAAAAGGGAAACAAGACTGCACCTTTGCTGTATATTTAAATTACTACAGTCCATTTTGCTTTAGAAAATTCTTACCTTGGTATTGTGACACATTTTGTATTGCAGTTCTGGGTAGTGATTGCTTTTTCAAGCTCATCCAGTTGTCCCGTCTTCTTGAGCTTCTTGACCAAACTTTTCACTGCTTTTTCGCACCACTTTTCTTCCTGCCCATTCTGCTCACCTCCACCAGCACCGCCTGAGCCACCAGCAGATTTCTTCCACCCTAAGAGTCTCTTCACAACCGGTGGGGTGAAGGGCAATATAGAGGACATGGCCCAGGTAGAGTACACCTAACACAATTCAGCTGCCTTTCACGACCTATGGGGGGGAAAAGAAAGCCGTTAGAAGATTTAAATGAAAGAATTCCTTAATTCTTCCATTGTATCCCAACAAAATGGAGACTTCTCCCGCTAATATTGTTATTGGATAGGTGCTTATTTCTAAGTATAAGATCTATTTTGTTTCCATGTAATAAACAGGTCAGGCTGAAAGCATCTGGACCAAAGTCACTCCGTTGGCTTCCAAAGATGCGGGTGCATTAAAACCTAGGATTCTCACTAGACCAGGATTCCGCAAATTTGCTGCCCTGTAGTTGTGCATTTCAACTCCTAGAATCTTCTAGCGTTAGGTATATTGGCTAAAAAAAATGCAGAGAGCTGGTCTACATCTTTAGGAGTTATCCAGGCTGAGAAGGCCAAGACAAGCTAAAGAGGCGCTAAAATTTAAAACCTAACACAGGAGGCTACTGTTAGGTGTGAGATGCCTCCTTTGTCGGATACCAGAAATCCATCTTTATCAATTAACAGAGAGCAAATACCATTCCTTTCTAGTACTGATGCTGTGACCTAAGATGGGTAATAAAACGTCTGCAAGAAAAGAACCAAGCTCAGAGAGCACCAAGGATTGCACAGTCCAATCCTGAGCTACAAATATTCTGTTCTATTTAGTTATTTTCAGGTGATCAGTGCATTTTCTATCCTAAAATATTGGAATTTCAACTTATCACATACAATACTAGATGCAATGCATATAATAACAAGAAAATAAATGTATATAATTGTTAAAAGCAAAACATTTTGATATATTGTACATATAACTGTCAATCCTAAAAAATATGAAATCTATACAAAAGGGGAAAGTGTCATTTTTTATTAATAGAGAAAAAAACAATATTTCTTGAACCCCATCTTTAATATTTGGAAACATTGCTTTTTTAATCTTTCAGTATAATTTATTTTGCTATTCTTAACATCCGACAGATCCAAAGTTCCTCAAAACTAGTCAAATTCCACAATGTTGGTTATAATTCAATACAGCTACCACCTAATTTTAAAATAGAATTCTATTTTATTTTAAAATTCTATTCTATTTTCTATTCCATAAAGTTATATATTCATATGGCTCAGCATCAAAATCCAACCTATAAAGGTTGGTATATTTTATATTTAAAGTTCTTCTCCTGCAATTCCAGCAGCCAGAAGAGCTACTGGATGCCAAATTTCTGCACATGGGCAATAGAGGCACAGAAGCCTCTTCCGATGAAATGAATAGCTAGGAGAGGCTTCCAGGGAACTCTGAAATTTTTACTGCAATGGAGGAAAATGTGTACACATACACCCCTATGCATGCATAAACAAACCGTGTATTTTTAGACAATCTAATTATTATGATCATGTCAAGATGTCTTAGAATTTATATTTAAATCAGTCAGAAAAAAAATGTTTATATTAAACCATTTGTCCTATCATTGCTATATTCCATCATACATCAAGTAAAATAATCATAACCAGAAGCAATGGCTGGTAATAATTACTGAAAAGGAGGAATGGAGAGAAGGGATAGAAAATGTGTAAACTGACACCCCTGGTTCTTGTTCATTGTATATTCAGAAAAAAATGCAAACCTCTAAGATTCACAATATTGCACAGAGCAAGCAAGAATCTTTGTGCATAGGATAAGCAAAACTGTATCACTCTTCATGATTGGCATCCAGATTTCATTTAGCAAAGGAATCTTTCTATACTCCAAAGCTCAGTTCAGCCAAAAGATCCTACAATCAGCTGAGGTGACAATGAGTCATGCGCTGTCTCTCAGCCCTAGGAAGAAAGCGGTAGCAAACCATTTTAATGTTGAGGAAACTGCAGGGATTAACTCAGGCATTCGTCAAGACTGACCTGAAGGCCTAGATCCGTGATGGCAAACCTATGGCACGCGTGCCGCAAGTGGCACACAGAGCCATCTCCGCCGGCACACAAGCCGTCGCCCCAGAGCAGGTCCACTGCATAGGTGCGCCCGCCGCCCACCAGCTGATCATTGGGTAGCTGCCGCGCATGTGGCGTGCATGCAGGGGTCTTCCGCGCATGCACAGGAAGTGCCCGCATGCATTGCCTTATGGGTGTTGGCATACGTGCGTGCGTGCCTGTATGCGCACACTTTTGGCACATGAGGACAGAAAGCCATCACTGGCCTAGATTTTGCTTCAAAAAGCCACATATGTGTATCTATATGAATTGTTTAGCACAAATGTCTGTGTGTGTTGGGAAGTTATTCATGAGTTCAAATGCCTTTTCAAAGAATGGCAAGGGAAACTGTGGCATTAACAGCTAAAATGATGCCTTGAATTTGTGCATAAAGCTTTATTTCCAAACAACATACTACTTACAATCAAAATATAATTTATGCAGTTCCATGTAAAACAAGCATAATTCGGGGGGGATCTATTCTATATAATTGTAGATAGGATGTAATCTACCCAATTAATCTAGTATTAATTACTGGAGGGATTTCCTCTCCCTGGTTACATCTACCCATCTCACCTGGTCCAGAAGGAGAGACTCATTATGGATCCTGCCTGTTAAGGAGTTCCATCTGATGGGACCCAGAAGGTGAGCCTTCTCTGCTCTGGAACCCATCCTATGGGACATTGTCACCCCCTACTCCAAAGGGAGATTGGCCGAGAGCCTCCCGATTTTCTGGAAACCTCTTAAAATTCGAGTTTTGGGGATCCCATAGAAGCGGGGAACATCAGAGGTGTCAAACTCAAGGCCTGGGGACCGGATCTGGCCTGCGGGGCCTCCCTGGAAATAGTGAAGGACCGGCCCATGGTGCCTCCACCAGTGAAAACTGAGCTCGCAAGGGCCGCACACAGCCCTCCTGAGCTCCATTTTCACTGGCAGAGGGTTGCAGGAGGCTGTCGCAGCCAAAAACGGAGCTCGGGAGCCCATTTTCACTGGCAGAGTGCTTGGGCCACCATAGGTGCCCCCCCAACACAAGTGACACCATGCTGGCCACACCCACCCCAGCCCCACGAGGTCAAACACAAACCTGATGCTGCCCTCAATGAAATTGAGCTTGACACCCTTGGGCTACATGGTAGGAATGATCTCAAAGTTGCTCTTTCAGGGTTTTAGTTATATTTTTGTTTTAATTTTTTTTTAAATTGTTCTGTTTTATTACATGCCCCCCCACCGTCACATCCATGTGACAGGCAGCCATATAAATGTGATAATTTTTTTAAAAAAAACCTACAATAATACAATACAATAAATGAGCTAGAATGTACTTCTATTCCTTAGGTAAAATCATGCATGGCTCCATTTAGCAACCTCCTTGCTTAGCCACAGGAATTCTGGTCCCAATTGTGGTCGTTGAGGAATACGTTTAGTCAAATCGATGGTTTGGCTGACCCCTTCTCATACTGTAAACATTATGCCATAGTCACAATTATTCTGGTTTTAAATAACTTCCGGGTACCATGAAGAGCTGAAACCATCATGGCCTTTTACTCTCTTTTTCACCAGTCCCCGCATATTTTACAAGTTTCCTCTTCAGAAGTCGAAAGTAACTATGTTGGAATGGGCTGGTAATTTCCCACTTCCTTCTATTTCTTAGAATTGCACCATGAGCCTTTTGGCAACAACTCCTCATTGCGCAATGTGCCACCCATTGAAATTCACTGGAGAGTAGGATAATAAAGCAAATACTATGGAAATATTTCAGGGATGATGTCAAACCTGAAGCTGACCTAACCGAAGCCATCTTGACAGCTTCAGTGTTGCCACACTGGAGCTGAAGGATAGGGAAGGGGGGAATTGAGATAGCTGCGATTTTGTAGCCAAAACAAAATACTTTCTCTTGGGAACCAAGGACATTCCCACACCTGTTCAGAGGAAGGCGGAGTGATATCACCAGGCAACCAGATGGCACCATGATTGGATCGTGTGATTGTTTTGGGAAAGTGACAAAACTTTTACTTTTAACTAGGTGAAAAACGTGGGAATCTCCAGTCAGTTTTCACCAGATCTGAGCCAATATGATATATCCAAATAAAGCTACTCTTTGAGGAATCTATCTGCCTCAGAGTTTTGCTTTCCATGGGTCTATTATTTGGAACCCTGACAGCTGACCTTGAAGCATTATTTAGTTCTTCAGTCAAAGGAAGGCCCTTGTCCTCAAGCTAAACAACTAAATATATAAATATAAACATATATGTATGTACAATTTATGTAATTCATCAACTGCTCTGAAACGCTTTAGTCGATCTTTAGTAAAATCCTGATATATATTAATAAGAGTATGTGTATACAGATTGTCCTCAACGTACAACTATTCATTTAGTGACTATACAGTTACAACAGCATTGGAAAAAGTAACTTATTACTGGTTTTCATATTTATGACTCCTGCAGCAGTCCCATGGTCACATGATGAAAATTCAGATGCTTGGTGACTCATATTTACGATGGCTGCAGCATCCCGGGGTCATGTGATCCCCTTTTGCAACCTTCTGAAAGCAAAGTCAATGGGGAAGCCAGATTCACTTAACAACCTTGTTAGTAACTTAACAACTGCAGTGATTCACTTAGCAACTCTGGCAAGACAGGTCATAAAAATGGGGCAAAAGTCATGTAACGAATGTCTCACTTAACAGGAATTTTGGGCTCAATTGTAGTTGTAAGTCAAGAACTACACACACATATACATACATCTATATAGATATATATATATATAGAGAGAGTTTAATATTGCTTTGTAGCTTTACAAAAGTAATAGATAAATCCTATTAAAAGAGCAACATATAACTTTTAGAAAGCAATATTTATAGTGCACTTAGCAAGTCAAGCTCTTGATGCTTCCAATTAAAAACGTGCATGCATGATCCATTAATACAAAGTAATCTGAAAACTGCATCTGAAAACTTTTAAAACTGTATACACCATTGTCAAAACTACAGGGAACAGGCAACATTTCTTCAACTATAAACCCTGAGTCCATTGCTGCTCTCCAGATCAAGGATCATTTATGAATATGCAAGTCCAGACTCTTTATTTTTCAGAAATGAGTTAGGATTAGCAAATGAATGTATCTGTTGGGATAGTAATACAGTATACTGACAGTGCAACATATAAGGCCAAAAGAATAAGGCGGCCAATCAATGCTTCTGGCCCTGGCCTAACATTCAAATAAACTGGCACAGGGATCATTCAAAACAGTTTCATTACAAGCTGAAAAAAGAGCCCTGAGGGAAAAAAATCAGGTAATATGCATAATCACGAATGAAGGTGAATGTATGTATCCCAGGATAATACTGCAAGATCCAATCTTGGTCGATTACCGGGACCAGAAGTTTAGTCTTCCAAGCTTTCAGACTCGTGTTGGAGCTCATCCTCAGGGAATTTCTCTCTAGCAGACACACACTGCTAAATTCCCCCAGGATGGGTTCCAGCACAATTCCGAAAGCTCAGGAAAGTTTAACCGCTGGTTCTGGTGACCAACTCAGATTGGACCCCGCAATAGGCATGATCCATATAAATAGTATTGTCAATGCAGGAAAGAAAACTTTCTTCAGAGGAATACCTTATTCTTCATACAAAAACAGAAATTGAGGTTTTAAAATTGTAAATGTATGACTAACAATGCATACAGCATGTTTAAAATCCAATGTATCGATACTACTCTGCAGAAGAGTTATGTGATTCTAATTAAAGCACAGCAAAGCATATAACCCTGCATGCATATAGAGCATCTATCTATCTACCTATCTATCTATCTCAGGTTCATACAGCTGCACATTTCACCAGAAGCAACGATGGAAAGAGCGCAAGATAAAAACGTTTAAAAAGTGTAGTAATATATACAACAAAAAACAAAAATATAACCCTAGGCAATGAGAGAGATACCAATGGCTACCTCAGCAACTCTCTGGTACCTTGAGAGCTCTAGATCTGATAACATAACCTGGTCTTGAGGGCTTTTTGGAATATTAAAAGGGATGGAACTAACCTAATTTCAGGGTGAAGGATATTCCATAAGGCAGACTCCAGACCAAAGAAGGCATATCTTCTGTGACCCATCAATGGAACCAAAAACATACCTTATCTGCTAACGCTCATGGGGTGGGCTGATATAACAGGTGAGAAGGGTCCCTCAGCCTGGCTCCATGCAATGAAGGGCTTTAAAGGTTAAAACCAGTACCCTGAATTGGACCTGGAGGCAAACAGACAGCCAGTACAACATGCAGAGTAAAGATGTAACATGTGTTGTTCTAGGAGTGTATCAAACTGCCCACCCTATTCCAGCTGAAGGTCCCAGTCAGATTACTCTTCAGGGACACATTGCTGTAGTCCAGTCTGGGAGTGACTAGGCCATGAGTGACTATAAGCATTTTAGGTACCTTTTAAAACTGTCCTAACCGTTTTAATATTGATGTCTGTAAGAATGAAGCTGTGTGGGACAGCGGTTAAGGTGTTAACTGGCACTGAAAACATGCCCACAATTCATTCAGTCAAGGAAGCTCCCTGATCAAGTCAAGTTAATCCCTCTTTCTTGGCCCAACTTTCTTACAGGTGTTATTGAGGGGGAGAATGCATATGCCACCATGAAATCCTGAACGAAAGGCGATACACAAAGCTATCAAAAAAAAAAATACACCCTAATCCTTTTAAAATTACTTTAAATTAGTACTCTTGTCAACTGTGACAAACAACTTCAGTAATTAGATACTGAATGGAGTAATATTTTCTTTAAAGATTTAAGGTTAAGATCTCCTTTGAATCGAGCTTAACTCTTAGGTAATTTTACTTCATCCCACTGCTACATTGCAGGATGTTTTTTTCAATTTAGCAATCTGCCCCACAGCCGTGATATTCCTTGAAACCTCCCACACGATTACAACTTGTTTAGTGCCCGAGCTCTAAAGTCAACCAGGAGCTGCCATCAGTTGAGGCAGTACCACTTTAACCTGTCCTAAATCAAAGTTAATCCAATTTATTGGCAGGTACAGGGTGTCCTTGAATTACCAACTTCTGACAGTTTTGGCCACCACGCTACCAAAAAAAAAATGTTGTGACTCTAGAAAGAGTGCAGAGAAGACCAACGAAGATGATGAGGAGACTGGAGGCTAAAACATGTGAAGAATGGTTGCAGGAACTGGGCCTGGCTAGTCTAGGGAAGAGAAGGACCAGGGGAGACATGATAGCGGTCTTCCAATATTTGAGGGGCTGTCACAAATAAGAGGTGGTAAAGTAGTATTTTCCAAAGCAGCACAAGGAAAGACAGTAGGTGGAAAGTAATCAAGGAGAGAACTTAGAACTAAAGAGAAAGTAAGAACAATCAACCAGTGGAACGGCTTGCCTCTGGAAGTTGAGGGTGCCCCATCACTGAAGCCTTTTGAGAAGAAACTGGACAGCCACTTCTCAGAAATGGTATAGGGTCTCCTGCTTGAGCAGGGGGTTGGACTACATGACCTACAAGGTCCCTTCCAACTCTTGTTATTTTTGCTCCCCTTCAGAAAGTGCCTTGCTGTCTTCACCCTCTATCACTTCACAATGTGCAAGGTACTATTTGTCACGGGACAGTTTCCCCTTTCAGTAGAAAGCGAAAGAGGAACTAAGAACTTCATTTCCTGCTTAATGCCCATCGAAAATGAAAGGGTGGTTCCTTTCTGCTGCAGGTGACCTACCCACATCACCTGAGAAATAGCAAGATCTCTCCTCCAGAGTAAGCAGAAAGCATTTCTCCCACTTCCGATCAGTCATCAAAGAGAAAGTGTGTGATTGGAGAACTTGGCCCTCAGGGCTCTTAAACAGAATATAGGTAGTCCTTGATTTACAACATCACATTTAGCAACCGTTCGAAGTTACAATGGCATTGAAGGAAATGATTTAAGACCATTTTTCACACCTATGACTGTTGTAGCATCCCCCCCCCATGGTCATGTGATTTTCATCTGGATGCTTGACTCACATTTATGACGGCTGCAGTGTCCTGGGGTCACGTGATCCCCTCTTGAGACCTTCTGACAAGCAAAGTCAATAAGGAAACCAGATTCACTTAACAACCGTGTTACTAATTTAAGAACCGCAGTGATTCACTTCACAAATGTGGCTAGAAGAATGGGGCAAAACTCACTTAACGAATGTCTCACTCAGCAACATAAATTTGGGGCTTAATGGTGGTCGTAAGTTGAGGACTATCTGTCATAATAATTCTTTCCAAAGCAACCACGAGTGCCTGCTGGCGCTTGGTGGGGTGGGGAGCCACACGGGGCTGGGCAGAGTGGATGTTTGCTGCCACTTTCTGGGGCAGCTAACCCTTTCGGGGGGGACATGCTAATCTGGAATTGCTTGTCACCCCACCAGGCAAGGCAGCAAGAGGTCTAAAAGGGCACAGATGTGGAGAGATGGGGGAGGGTTGAAGTGCCCTGTGGTTTTAAGAGCAGGCAGGCTGCCACTCACTGGAATATCGACTGCATGACTACCAGGGTACTGCAGCGGTCATATTTTCTGGCATGAGTCATAGATGTCCATTTTTCCAGCATTGCAATAAATTCAAACAATAGCTGAACAAAAGGTTGTACGACGAAGATTACCCGAAAACCGACACAAAAAGCAAAAGAAGAAATTAGGGGAAAATAGGAGAAAGAACATGTGTTGGACATGTTCATCGTCTTGAGTTATTTGTAAAAAAAATAATAAAGGCAGGTTACAAATAAATAAGTAGCCTCTTTATTATATTTGGCCTATTATACAGAAATATCCCCAGGAAGTTTGACTTGTCTTGACTTGGGAACAGATAAGCTAAGACTCTACAAATCTTAGTGGGGTCAGATCTGGATCGTTTGCGGCTGCGCAAGGATTTGAGGCTAATTCCCTGCCTCCTCCCTGGCTTGCTGGGTATTTCCCTAGCAGGCACCCAATAAAATATGCCTCCTTCCAAAAATGCTTAGAAGAACACTTGGCAAAGAAAACGAAGATAAAAAACGTTTTCTTCACATTCAGAGCAGGAAACCAACCAGAGAAGGAGCATTAAAAGTTGATAAAGATAGAAAAACAGCAGAAAAACTTAATGACTGGACTTCACTACTGAGGATTTAGGAGAGATTTCTGCATACAACCCTTTCCAAAAGGACTTTCAGATGAACTTAGGCAAACTGAGCTAATGATAGGTGAAGTTATAAGGCAAACTAAAAATCAATCAATCCTAGGTCTGGAGGATACCCACCCAAGAGTTCCTGATGAACTTACTTATGGAACAGTTGATCTTTCACAAAAATACATAATTTCCCTTTAACAATACTGTATATCTGTCTTTGAGACTGGAAAATAGGAGGTGTGGCCCTGAAATTTAAAAAGAGATCACAAAGTTGAAGAGAAGTCATCTTAAAATTTAAGAAAAGATTAAAGAGAGTTCAAAAAGAAAATAAGCAAATACAAAGAAAGAACCTTCATAGAAAGGAATCAATGTGACAAAGATAAGTCTTACCTCACTAATCTTGAAGATTTGTCTAAAAGCATCAACAACCACGTGGACAAAAATGGCCCAATAAATATTACATACTTCCGTTTTTTAAAAAGGTCTTTGAAAAATTCATTCATCAAAGGCTCCCTCCTGGGTTATGACAGGGATGTCAAACTCAATTTCATTGAGGGATGCATCGGGGTTGTGTTTGACCTCAGGAGGCCAGGGTGGGTGTAGCCAGCAAGTAACTTGTGTCAGGGGGTACCTGTAGTGGTCCGAGCGCTCTGCCAGTGAAAACGGGCCCCTGAGCTCCATTTTTGGCTGTGATAGCCTCCTGCAACCCTCTGCCAGCGAAAGTGGAGCTGGGCGCTGCACAGCCCTTGCAAGCTCTGTTTTTGCTGGAAGAGGCACCATGTGCTGGTCCTTCGCTGTTTCCCGGGCAGTTTCACAGGCCATATCTAAGCACCCTGCAGACCAGATCTGGCCCCCGGGCCTTGAGTTTGACACTTCTGGGATATGAGGATCAATAATTTCATGGATTGGCAATTAATTAAAAAATAGAACGCAGAGAACAGGAACAAATAAGCAATCCTAATTTTGGCTAGATGTGCAAAGTGGTTTCTCCAGGGATCAGTGTTGGAGCTGATGAGTTTAAGCTTATATGTAACAACTCTGGAGTTAGGATTGAGTAGTGAAGAAGCATGCTTACTGACAATTACAAAGTGAATGTGAAGAACTTCAAAAGGAACACCTCACACCAGGTAAATGAAGGGCAAATGAATGTAAAATTATGCATGTTGTAGGAAAGCAACTTAAAGAGTCATGATACATAGCTTAATGAAAGTATCAGCCCAGTGTGCAAAAGCTGCAAAAAGTCAAATTCCACACTTGAAGACCCAACTGCCAATACAGTAATGTCTTTATACAAATCCATGGCAAGAACACACTTGGAGTATTGTATACAGATCTGGCCACTGCACTTTAAAGTTATGATAGAAACCAAACAAGATGCAAAAAAAAAAAAATGGGGGCAACCAAATAATCAGCTGTAGTAGTAACTAGCGCTATTCAGCTTGGAGCAAAAGGAGAGCAAGGAAAAACATACTGATGCATAAATTCACACATGGCTTAGATAATACGAAGAGTTAACTTCTGTTTTTCAAATTTAGATAGATGTAGAGAGAGAAGGAAACACAACACATAAGACTGTAGAATTCACTGCCAGCTGACAGTAATTGCAGCCAATTTCAATAGTTTAAAAAGGGGACAAGTTATCAATGCTTACTAATACCCACGGCTCTTGATCATCTTTTTTGAATTACAAATGCATACCTTATGTTCTGACTGCTGAAAAGCAATAAAGGTTATTTTATTGCTAGAGCTTATTCTATTTTATTTTTGTTGAGCATGGACATTAATGTCAAGGGGGAAGGGGATGCTTCGAAAAGCAAGCAAGGAAGACCTCCCATTGTAAATGGAATCTTGTGTCTTTGGCCTACCTTACTCACAGAGAACCTGAGATGCAAACAGCCTCTGGTTTTTTACAACATCTGCTAAAACTCATAGTAGGTTTTCTTGCCAATAAGGCAAGAAACAAAATTGTAAAACAAGCTGTAAAAATACACCTGCCATAAAACTTCCATAACTCCTTACTCTTCCCTGCCCACAAATTAGAACATCCTAGTCTTGGCCATGTTTAGTAGTCTCAAGTCAACCAATTGATATGCTGTCTTGTAACTTGTCTACCTCATCTTCCCTGCCCTTTAACCGAAGCATTGCCTATTTCTGTACAAGCTTTTCCTAATAACCTCTTCTTTCACTCAATTTGCTTTTATTTGTTTTTCTCTCAGTCTGTCTCCTTTGTTCTTTTCTGACAGAATTTTAAGTCTTCCTACAATTTTGACACAGTCAGGGTGTGTCTCTCTCAACTCTGCTCTGTCCAGGATGGGTACCAGGATGTCTGATATTGGGTAAGCTTCCATTCTGGCCTAATGCTCCTATCAACCTTTTGTCAACTAGAGTATCTCCTAAATCAGGAAGATCATGGTAAAACAGCACCCCTATAAAGAAGGACATGCACCTAAGTAATCCTCATTCTTAACTTTCTCAAACGGAAAAAAAATCCCACCTATATTACTTTATTGCTTCTAGTAGTAGTTATCTACAGCTTACTTTACCAAAATAATGTACAAGTAGTCCTCAACTCACAACAGGTCATTTAGTGACCATTCAAAGTCACAACAATGCTGAAAAAAGTAACTTATGATAATTTTTCACACTTATGATCACTGCAACATCCCCATGGTCACGTGATTTATATTCAGATGCTTGACAATCCACATTTATGATGGTTTCAGTGTCCTGGGGTTATGTGATTCCCTTTTGCAACCTTCTGACAAGCAAAGTCAATAGGGAAACAAGCTTTACTTAACAAATGTGTTACTAATTTAATAATGGCAGTGATTCACTTAGCAAATGGGCCAAAGCTCACTTAACCAATTTCTCATTTAGCAACATAAATTTTGGGCTCAACTGTGGTTGTATGTCAAGGACTATCTATATTTCAATTCTGATTTTGCTCAACCCACTGCACGCTGTGAATTGTCTTACTAGATAACAGAGAAATATTTAGCACAGAGTTCTGCAATCAGAAATCTAAATAAATCTTCATCTATAGATGAAAAAAGCAGTTATCTTAAAACCCATTGCACTTTTTAAACTTTAGCTGTTAAGTGTACAGAAATGTTAACAAAGTGCCTTAGTTTTAATATACACAAGTAAATATGACACATTCAAATATAGACCCAATTACCATATTAGTAATGGGTGGCCTTGGGCAAGTCAAGTAGTTTCAATTCCCCTTACATGTTAAAAGAACAACAGTAATCTACATTATTAGGATTTCTGCAAGATCAAGCACAAAATATTGCTATTTTAAAGATGCATACAATATGCGGTACAAAACCTCTTCTACCTTTCAGAATACAAAACTGGCAGTATTCTTGAATTCTTAACTGGTATGAAAACAAAATCTGCCTGCTTCATTTCCAGATGGTGAAAGCTGCAAAGTTAAAACTAGCAAAGAAAGTTACTCATTTTGTTAGCCCAGTTTCACATACCTGCTACCAATAATACAGAGCAAAAACAAGTATACAACCGGTTTTTAAGCATGTTAGTGAGTTAACTTTCATTCCAAGAAATGTCTTAGAATCAAGTTATTAAATGTCTTCAATCAGTTACTTTAAAACAGCTCTTAGGCAAAGAGGTATTTTACAAGGCTGCCACAAAGCTACCATAGATCACAAGACATTATCTGCATTTTGCTATCAATGTTTTTTAGAAATTATGTTAAATGTTGAAAGTGTGAAACTATCTTTCAGAATAACAGAGTTGGAAGGGACCTTGGAGGTCTTCTAGTCTAACCCCCTGCTCAGGCAGGAAGCCCTACACCACTTCAGACATCTCTTCTTAAAAACTTCCAGTGATGGAGCACCCACAATTTCTGGAGGCAAGTCGTTCCACTGATTGAACTTTCTGTCAAACTAACTTTAAAAAGACCAACTAACTTCATAAAGCATGTGTGTAAGCAGTATCAAATGTAACAAAACTGACTCTCAAAATTTATAAGATTGCATTTAATGTATTATGGCAGTCGTAGAAACTGCTACTGTCAATGGAAGCAGAGGACCAATCTCCTTCCCTGTTGTAATCAATCACACCTTCAAGAGCTGCACTAGAAAAGTCCTGCAAATGTATATTTTGATTAAATGTTGGGGTCAAATGAAGAGAGAATTCACTGGTATACTATTCATTCTCTACTGTGCCTCAAAAGGCAATCAAGGGATATTTTTAATAAGTAAATGAAATTAGTGAATATAGTCTGGACACTTTCTAGACGTTGTTTTTCCCCATATCAATAACTGCAAACTACCCAAACTCCTGCTTCTACCTCATCCCTTTGGAGATCATGCCTCGTTTAGAATTCTTTCCAACAGAACTTTTGTTGCTCACCTAATGAGCATATAACTGTTCAGTCTGGATAACAGCAGGTATGTTTTCAAAATGCATTTTCTTCATAAAGAAACTGGGCACTTGTATAAGAAAGGAAAAAGGGGTAAATAAATTACTCTGAAGTTGAATTCACTCAACAGAATTGCAATTTCCAAGTACATTACTCCTTACAACTAGAATCAACATTTCCTGTATTACGAGAATTTAATCCCATTCATTATATTAGCTCAGAAACATAATTGTAGCCAACATCCTGACAAGAACACCAACAATTCCCAGAAACCAATGCATGTTATTAGCTATTAAGTAGTCAGAATTTTGTATTGATTGAAAACACCAAATGCTTACCACTGAGGTGACACCTTATTTCTGAAATAAGCATCCCATGTCAGTTGTTGATTAACTCATCTAAATACAGGAAATTGTGTACTCTTTTTGTCAACAACCCTGGCTTTTCTGAAAGACAATATTTTCTCCATTTTTTTAAAAAAATATTGTTGAGTGGCCAACATCAATGGAAAAGGTGGGGGAATGGACAGAATCCTTTCTTGGTATGCCATAACTGCCCAAAACAATCTTTCAGAACTCATTCAGAAGTAAATTTGTGCAGACAATATTTTGTAGCATTATTTGAGAAAGGAGACAGAACTTCAAATCATTTAATCTTATTACTGGTTTATCATAGGGGCAGGAAAGGGTATACAACGTTAAAAAAAACAAAAGGTATATTCTATCCTAAAATATATAGTTTGCCTTCCTTCCTATACAGGACTTCTACCCATGCCCCTATTTAAAGACCTAAAGGGGGAAACTTTCCCATCTCACCAACACAATGATGTGTGTGCTTTTTGAACCTCCTTTTCTATGGAGGAAAAAATGAGGACACCCTGAGTATGATAAAGTCACACTACCACAATACCGAACCTATTTACCATCACCGACCCATTTAAACTTCAGTCCTTCTCTCCTCCCCACCCCCCCTCCATCTACTCTGCCTGCAGACGCAGGTGAAGCTTGCTTGCAAGAGAGTTAGGAGACTATGCTTCTATCCTTTCTACCCTCTCTCTTTTGAGCCTCTTCTTCCAAATCCATGCCTGCGCCTGGATACATTACAAAGCCGGCCTCTTCCAGGAGCTTCCGATGGCCGCCTTGATGACGCCCCTCTTTAAGAAGGGAAACTCGGGCTGAGACTCCGGGCAGGAGGAGGAAGAGGAAAAGGCAGAGGAGAAAGAGGAGGGGGTGGAGAAGGAGAGGAGGAGGAGGAGGGAAAAGGAGGGGAGGAGGAGAGGGAAGGGAGAGGAGGAAGAGGAGGGAGGAGGAAAGAGGAAAAAGGAGGGGGAGAGGAGGAGGAGGAGGAGGAGGAGGGGAGAGGAGGAGAAGAGGGAGAGAGGGAGAGAGGGAGGAGAGGGAGGGAGGAAGATGAAGGAGGAGGAAAAGGAGAAAGAAGAGGGAGAGGAGGAGGAGAAGGGAGGAGGAAGAGGGAGAGGAGGATGAAGAGAAGGAAAAAGAAGAGGGGAGAGGAGGAGGAAGTGAGAGAAAGGGAGAGGAGGAGGAAGATGAAGGAGGAGGAAAAGGAGAAAGAAGAGGGAGAGGAGGAGGAGAGAAGGGAGGAGGAGGAGGAGGGAGAGGAGGAGGATGAAGAGAAGGAGGAGGGGAGAAGGGAGAGGAGGAAGATGAAGGAGGAGGAGAGAGGAAGGAGAAAGAAGAGGAGAGAGGAGGAGAAGGGAGGAGAAAGAGGGAGAGGAGGAGGAGAAAGGAGAGGAAGGAGACTTTCCAGACCAGCTCCCGGGAAGCCCAAATTGCTGCTGCTCCTCTTCTTCTTCCTCCTCCTCCTCCTCCTCCTCTCTGCTCGCGAGGAAAACCTGCCTCGGGAGGGAAGCGGAGCCCCTCGACCGGCGGCCGGCCAAGATGCTGCTGCGGTTGCTCGCTGCTGCTGCTGGTTCCCCCGCCGGCCCTGCAGAATCCCCGCCTCAGCCCGGGAGGCTGTTGCAGCAACCCCGCAGTGGCGGCGAAGGGGCTGCAGCGTGCGCCGCGCGAGGGAGGCAGGCGATCCTGCCCGGGAGCGAGCTTGACGCCCGAGAAGGAGCGAGGCTCCCGGAATATGGGGGTGGGGTGGGGGTTCGGGGAGGCCGAGCATCCGCGGCCGGCCCATCCCACTGCCTGAGGCGGACTCGCACCGGGGGAGGGGGGGCAAAGGGGGCGCCGGGAGGCGGGGTCGTTTTTCTTTCTCCCTTCCCCCCGTTTTCTTCGCCGCCCCTCCCCAGCCAGGGAAGGCCTGCCCCTCCCCACCACAACAAAGCGAGGGCGCCACCCCCACGCGCAGCCCAGGCTTTGGGGCCTATGCCGCCCCCGGTCGCTCCCTCCCTCCCTCTCCCTCCGCCGCCTCTCGTCCCCGCCGCTCCCGCTCGGCCACCCGTGCCCGGCGGCCACCCCTGAGACCAACCTCCGCGCCCCCCGAGCTGCGCCTCTGCCGCCCTCGTTCTTTCTCGCTGGCTGCACCTCACCGCTCCGCACCCGCCATTGGCTGGCCGGGCCCGGACCCGCCCGCCCCTCTCTTCGCCCCGCCCGCCGCGCGCGACGCCGTTGGCTGGCGCGGCCGTCCATCCAAAGGAGCGTCGGCGCGGAATGGAGAAAGCGGGGAAAAGAAGGAGGGGGCTTAGTCGCCGAACGCCTCTTTTTTTTTTTTACCCTCCTCCTCTCCCCCCGCCTTCGGGCCTGGCTTTAGCCCCGCCTTTCGCTCGCAGCCTCAGCAAACGGCGATTGGTGTCGGGAGAGGCGACTCATCGCTCTGACGCGAGGCGCGCTCACTCCGCTGGGGGAGGGAGGCGGCTGAGGAGGACAGAAGGAACCTCCGGATTGGCTGCGGCGCGCATCAAATCAAACCCACCCACCCACCCCCGGCTCTGGGTCCCGCCTCTTTCCCCGTCGCGTTTTTTCGCGACCGGAGTCCGGAGAGGGCTTCGCAAAAAAAAAAAAAAAAAAATTGGGTTGAGCCACATGTAGGGGATTAGTGGATTCCTCCGCGTTAGTCCCGATAACCTTCCGCGCAGGAGGAAGAGAAGAAATAGTCCCCGCCACGTCCCAAAATCCAAATTATTCCGAAAAACAATAAAAGCTATTTCTCTTTTTCCCACCCCGAAAGCCACAGGCAACCTCTTCCGTCCCAGAACTAATTTTGGTTTCTCTCAGAAACATTGCTTTCTCACCTCAGCACCACGCCCAGGTGTGAAGGGGAAAAGGCTTAGGCAGTTCATACTTTCTCCCGGGAGAAAATTGAATGGGGAAACTCTTCAACTGAACATTTTTGTTATTGCAATAAAATATTCTGGATGCACGAAAGGAGCCATGCTCAAAAGTTGTGCGCTGTGTGTTTTGCACGTCCTGCATGCGTGCAACTGACAATATGTTGGTGTATGTGTGTATTATGCAACCTCGGCACCAGAGATTTCCAAATGGTGGAGTGTATATTAATTGGCCCAGCTGTCTTTCTCTTTTTTTTCCCCCCTCTGCAGTGGAAAAGTAAGCATTTAAAGGGCTAACAAAGCCAAATTCATAGAGCTTTTTTTTTTTTTTTTGTCTTTGCACAACATTTTAACCAAGTTTTGCTGATCTATGTTCACCCATAATGGTGAATTGGATTAGGAATTCATTTGGGATTGTGGGGGTTTTTTGTGTGGGGAAGTGTGTTATGCAAACCTTTATTTGTTATGGCTCGATGTTTTGGGTGAACCCAGAAAGTGACTTGATCCAGCATCCAGGTTCAGCATGTATGAATGCACGCAACATGGCATGAAGCTGCTTTTGACAGGGATGCAACCCAAAAATAAGATTGTTGCAAAAGTCACAGGGAGCCCCCCCCCCCCCATCAAATTTTAAAAGAGTCAATAATTATTTAAATGTTTAGTCAATTGGAAAACCTGAAGGATCAGGTTAAGGATAGATTGTTATGGAGAAAATCGTATCTATCTGGTCATTAGGGGTCAAAAACGACTTAATGGCCCAGAATCAACAACTGATCATAGTATTCATAGGTCAACACAAAGGGGGGGCGGGCAGAATTGTAATCCACATTTTAATGTATTTTAATGATTGATGTGGCCACCCCATTCACACTAGTGACTTCAGTGGTGTACAAAAACCATCAGTTGTTAACAGTCTCAAGAAGAAACCACAAATTCCAACTTACAATAAAAACATCACCCAGAAGACTTTATTTATATCCCCATTTCTTTTTTTTTCTTTTGCCTCCCATTATTTCTTTGGGAGGAGGAGAAAATTATTACAGGTAGTCCTCATCTTACAACAGTTCTTTTAGTGACGATTCAAAATTACAAAGACATTGAAGAACGTGACTTATGACCAGTTACAACCTTTGCAGCATCTCCATGGTCAAAATTCAGGTGCTTGGCAACAGATTTATGTATTATGATTGTTGCTATGTCCCAAGGTCATATGATCCCCTTTTATGACTTTCTGACAAGTACAGTCATTATGGAAGCCAGATTCACTTAACAACTGTGGCAAGAAAAAATGTAAAATGAGGCAAAACTCACTTAACAATGCCTCACTTAACAAAAACTTTGGGCTCAATTGTAGTTATAAGTCGAGGTCTACCTGTACGATATACAGAGAATGACCAGAGGAACATAAAAACCCATCTCCTTTTCCTTCCCTTTCTTTGTTACCACCTCATTTTGATGCATTATTTATTAACTTATTGGCTGATTTGCAACCATTTGTAAAAATAGCTCCTAACTGCATTGTTCAGATGGGCAGGAGTGGGGAAGAGAAATTCTATGTTTTGGTAAAAGTATGTCAGCAGTTACATCCCCATTTCTTCCTATCAAGTAAAAAAAAAAGACACAAAAAAATAAAAGAAAATCTCTTAACGTCCTCCTTGGCCAATTGTTTGCCCTCA
Organism: Notechis scutatus; assembly: GCF_049901735.1. NCBI lineage: Eukaryota > Metazoa > Chordata > Lepidosauria > Squamata > Elapidae > Notechis > Notechis scutatus. The sequence continues at coordinate 257,893,992 of NC_142010.1, read as the reverse complement.
TCCTTCGTGTGCAAGTTGCATTAATCTTAGTTTGCAGGGACATTTTTCTCCTCTCAAAATTTCCCACCTCGTTTCACAGCAATGGTGCCTCCCTCCCTTCCTAAAATTATCTTTTCAGAGGGCCTAAGGGAGAGAGAAACACATTTCTTTTGCTGATCTACAAAGTGCCAAGGACATTGAGCTAAGCCATCCTGCAGCTTTGTTTGGTTTAGGGATCAAGTAGGTGAATCCAGACATTGTTCCCAAGGCAAGGTTTAGGGCTTAACTTTTATGTGTGGATTCAGCAAACAGATCATCGGCTGAATGACCTTAAGTCAGGAAGCAGACGATCAAGTCTGACTTACCTTCCCTTGCTAGTGCTAAATACAAATTAATCATCATCATAATAACATCATCATCGGGCCTTGAGCTTCACAAGGTGGTGAGCAGCCAGCACCCTTCCAACAAATAGGCCCCGCTAATTCTTTCTATTAGGAAATAATGTCAAAGTTCATCTACACCTTAAGGATGGTTTTCGGATAGCCTGATTTGCAGCCATTAACAAATGATAAAGACTGCCTCCTGAGCAGCATTTAGACAGCAGAGTTTGCCACCTCCAAGTGATAACCCTTTCTTTTCATGCTGTGAAAATCCTGCATACCAGCCAGTGTTTAAAGGGTGTTACATAATAAGATGTTAATGGCTGTGGCATCTTTCATTGCTGGGCCTTATGATCACTTGAATTACAATTACAATGGTTTCCTTGGGAATTTGCTGCAACCAGACAGCACTTGGACAGCAGTTTCCCTTGGACAGTTAGGCAAGCCTATGACACGTGTGTCAAAGGTGACACACCACAACATTTTGGGTGACACACCAGCGTTCACCAATATCTGACAATAACAATTTAGGAAACACGACTCCAAAAATTAGTTTGTTTTATTTGTATTTCATTGATTATTTGACGTTTCTGTATATAATACATAGCACCAGTGGTGATTGGACTGTATTATTTTAAAAATAAATAACTATGTAAAGAATCATTTATTTTTTGCTGGGGGAGAGGAGGTGTGACACGCCAGCAGAGTCAAGGGAGGCAATATTTTAAAAAAGTTTTAACACATTGAGCCCAAAAGGTTCACCATTACTGGCCAAGGGGAATGACAGCCCCAAGATATCTTTACAGGAATACAGATTTCAAGTGATGGAATTTAACTCATCTTTAAAAAGAATTTCAGCAGAACCCTGCAGTAAATGTGTAAATAAAGGTTTTCTAAGTCAGTTGAGAAAATGAGAACGTAGTTTCACTTGGCATTTGGTATGCAACCGTGTTAGTCTGCAATTTTGCATAACAAGTATTTAAAATACAGAGGAATTGTTCCCCTTTGAAATGATCATGAGGGAAGGGGAAACTGTTTGTGGGATTTATAGACTGCCCATTCTGAAGCCCTGATTGTTAGAAATTTCAATAGAGATGCTAGAATACTCCTCCTTCCTCCTGTTTTCCCCATAACAACAACCCTGTGAGGTGGATCGGGCTAAGAGAGGGTGACCAGCTTTAGCCAGCTTTCGTGCCTAAGGCAGGATTAGAACTCAGAGTCTCCTGGTGATTGGCCCAAAATCACCCAGCCAGTTTTGGTGCCTAAAGTGGGACTAGAACTCATCCTCCCCTGGTTTCTAGCCTGGTCCCTTAACCACTAGACTAAACTTGCAATGTTTTGTGATAGTGTATATATCCAAGCAATGAACTGATAACCTGTGAAAAGTGTTAAACTCATACAGAAAAATTAGATTTTTCCAGAAAATAAAACATTCCATCAACTGTATTTAGCTTTCTTGTTTACAAGCCTCTGAAGTGAATTATATTTTTATATTCTCCTTTAAGTTTGCGAAATTCATTGGGTTTTAATATTTGTGCCAAGTTTCTTTTGTATGTTTGCCAATTTAATTCATGAAAATATATTGAAAAGTATAACTGAACATTGCTTTTGTATACTTGTATATTATAAACATGTTTAACAAATAAACATGGTCTTACGGACCCCTTGAATTCTAGCTAATATGCATTATAAATCAGTAAACCATGCCAGTTTTATAAATTGTACAATGCCTTGGCAGACAATTTGCTTTTTCCTTGCCTATTTAAATTCAAGATTTCTGAAGTGTGATTTCTTCACACATTAAAATTAAATATGATGTTTATGATTAAAAGAAAGTCATACTAATTTAAAACTTCAGCAACAATGCTTTTGTCTGTATGCATTGAAAGAGGAATACAGTTATATTGTCACTCTTTGAACACATGTCTTTTCATTTATGCATTTGATATACAAATTTATGAGTATTAATATTTTTTAAAATATACATTAATATGGTGGACATTCAAATGGCAATAACAGTTGTTCATGATCCAAGCTGTTCTTAAAAATGCAATTTATCCTTCTATCTGCAGAATAGAATTAAGATTAGAATAATATCTTCTAATCTTAATTCTATTCTGCAGATAGAAGAATAAATAAATAAAACTCAGATTAGAAGATACATTGATATGGTTCACACAACATGAGTAATCACATATTAAGTCCTGGGGGGTGTTAAGTTTCACATATTATGGTTTGTAAACTATGATTTTTTTTTAATTTATCAATAGCAGAAGATTGTACTTCATTCCATCTTAGTTAAAACAAGCTATAGCTTAACACAGCCTATGCATATAACCAATATTGCCTCACTTTTAACAATCCATTCTTTGGGAGTTTACCCATTAAAACTAAATTTGGGGATCTTATGGATAAATGCAAGGAAAACTTCCATATACAACACATAATTAAACTGGAATTCACTGCCATCTGATGAGATGATGCCCACTATGTTAGAAGATTTAAAAGAGAATTGAACAAATTCATGGAAAATAACAATGGCTACTAACCTTAACAGATGTTTAGTATCACCGAAATGTCAGCTGCAAGGAACAATATGGAAAAAAATTATTGTTCATATTTGCTAGATCCCCAAATATATCTAAATCACTTATCCATCCCATAACCTAGAATCTTACTCTAGCAGGGCCATTAATCAGATCTGGCAGGATTGTTCTTAAATTCTTATACGTTACATTCTCTTGAACAGCATGATCCTAAAATGTTAAATAAGGTGAGCTTGGAGGAAGCTAAGTCTGACATAATTCATTTATATGTATTTCCTAAGGCTGTTATAATGCTACATTCCCACTGGATATTCCTAGCTTCCAGAATGCCACAACAAAGATTAAAAATTAAGAATAAAAACAAAATCTAACACATAAAGATCCCCACCAAACATGGCAAGAAGTTTACTGGTGTCATTAAACATGTGTTTGTTCAGATGACAATCTGCTTAAGGTTTATCCCAACTTCATATATAATCTTTGCTACATCTAGAAGAAAAATCAGGTGAAAATATATATTAATACAGTTGTGTGTGCACTGCAATTCATGTACTACTTCCCCTACTTAACTGTGAATGCATTTACATCTGTATATGTTCATTACCACTAAAAATATAATATTTTTTTCACTATATATGAGGTAAGGCTAACAATTATTAGGGAAGTAATTCCTTAGATGGTTGCGAATTGTTCAGTTACCCTACAAATATTCCTTCGGTATTAGCGTTTCTCTGGCTTAAAGATAAATTGCTTCTAGTATTTATTCTCAAACAGCATCCTTAAATCTACTTTGAAATGCCACATCATGGTTTGCCCCACATGTGTTTAAGGTAGGTCAAATTTAGGTGCTTGTGTTGAAGTTCACAATAGGACTCACAAACCGACCTATGGATAGCTGTCTGTAAGATAAGGTAGTCCAATAGCTTCTAAAGTGGCAGAAAGAGAAAAAGGAGAAGAATCAAATGCCAAAATAAAGAAGGAGATTAAAAAAATGCAAGACAATAGGACTTACCTCCCAGCAAATGTTCCTTCTGCATGGACAGCCAGCCACCGACTGGTCTGAGGGAGAGACCGGCTACTGGTCCTATTTTAGGGAAGAAGATGTAAACAATTTGCCTTCACTGGCCTTGCATGTTTCTATGGCAGACATTCATATCTTGCGGAGAGGCAGAAACCCAAATATCCTTATTCTCCGGTTGGGTGAAAAAGTTTTGTCTGCTGAAGGCTATCAAGGTCACCCAGAGGAAGGCAAAGGTTTAGATGGTAGCTCACACAATCTCTTACTTTGAGCTATGCTGCGTAGAGGTGATGTGCAACAAAATAAAACCGTTAATTTTTTTTTCCAGGATGATTTCTGCTGATATAGAAAAAAAATCCCCCTGGCATTATATTTTTCTCATAAATCTGTCCCGTCAGCTGACTATTTTTGTGTGTATGTGATTTTTAAAGTGGATTATTAAGTCACACATACTATTCTATAATTTTCTCTGAATGGGTCACAATATAACCACCACCGTGGTTATGTATTTGATTTTGTCATGAAAAGATTAGTAGAATCTTAAAAGTTAGCAGATGCAGAGGTTATGGCCCTAAAACAGTGGTGGGATTCAAAAAGTTTGATCACTGTTTCGGTGGGCGTGGCTTGGTGGGCGGGCTTTGCATGTGTACAGACACTTTGATGCGCACTTTGCACAGGCGCAGAAGTGTTCCAACTCACCTCTTGCAAACTCACCTCTCCCGGTCGCTTCAGCAGCTGCTGCGCAGCACTCTTCCGTGCCACACAAAGCAGCTGTGCTTCAAAAGCAGGGGATAAAGGTGAGTATGGGAGCCCAGGCGGGCAGGTAGGCCCAACAGCAGAGCAGCGGAGAAAAGCGGTTCGGCTTCCGCTGCTCATCGCCGCTACCGGCTCAGTAGAACAGGGCTGAACCGGTAAAATACCACCACTGCCCTAAAAAGGCAATGTTGGTGAGATAAGGAGTTGGGTTTAGCACAAGAAACTTGAGACAGGGTTACCTGAGGAATCACCTTTTTCCAAGAGTCTCTACCTGTCCAACTCAAGGTTGGGCATGCTGAGGATCCTGTCAGTCAAAAAGTATCCGCTGGTGGGAACCTGAAGGTATTTCCACAGTGCTCCTGTTCTATAGAGCAGTGGTCCCCAACCTTTTTTATGCTGCGGCCCGGTACCGGCATCAGCTGGGCGCCGCGGCCCGGTACCGGCATCAGCTGGGCGCCGCCATCTTGTTTTGATGAAAAAGTGCTTCCGGTGAGCTTTCTACCCGGAAAAGCTCACCGGAAGCACTTTTTCATCAAAACAAGATGGCGGCGCCCAGCAAACCAGCGGCCCGGTAGGATTTGTTCCACGGACTGGTACCGGTCCGCGGACCGGTGGTTGGGGACCCCTGCTATAGAGCAACCTCCCTTCAGAAATCAGAATAGTCCCAACCGCCTTAGCCTTTCCTTCTTTAATTTTTTTAATTAAACATAACAATTAAAAAACATTGAACATGGTAGAGTCATTTTGACATAACTTTTGGTCATCATTCTATTGAAATATAATAGAATATAAATCTTATATACATTTGTACACACACACACACATATATATATGGGGGGGGATTCAAATTTTTTAACAACCAGTTCGGTGGGCATGGCTTAGTTGGCGGGCATGGCTTGGTGGTCATGTGACTGGGTGGACATGGCTTAGTGGTCATGTGACTGGATGGGCGTGGCCAACTCAACATCACTCACATCGAGGCACGCATCTCCTCGCCTGGCCTCTCATGACTGTGGAGATGCTGCAACAGTCGTAAGTGTGAAAAAGGGTCACAAGTCACTTTTTTCAGTGCCATTGTAACTTTGAATGGTCACTCCACAAAAGCAAAGTACCAGCAAAGGAGGGGGGAAAATCTCCAGATACATTCCTGAGACAGAAAGTCTAGTCCTACCAAGAATGTAATAAGGGTTAACAGAGAGGCAGTTTCTGTAAGCAACACCAGAATGTTTCCTTCCTGTCTTCCTTACAGGATTAGGCCAGTAATTTCTTCTAACAACCGGTTCTCTGAACTGCTTAGAATGTTAACAACCGGTTCTAGCGAATAGGTGCGAACTGACAGAATCCCACCCCTGCACATATATACATTTATTCATCCTTATTTATATCTTCCAAAACTCTTGGTATTATTTAAGTCTCATGATCACAGATGTCCTCTTAACTTTAGCCTTTCCTAAGGCCCTAGTATTTCGTGTTTTAATTGTAATATATATTTGAATTGCTACCCACCCAGCGTCATTGACCGAGATGTGAGTTTTATCCCATTTTTACAACTTTTGGTGTGACAGTTGTTAAGAGAATCACTATACTTGTTAAGTTAGTAACAAGGTCCTTAAGCGAATCTGGTTTTCCCTTTGATTTTGCTCATCCAAAAGTCACAAAAAGTGATCACATGACCCGGGACATTGCAACTGTCATAAGTACATGCCAGTTGCCAAGCATCCAAGTTTTTTGATCATGGAGATGCTGTCATAAGTATGAAAAATGGTCATCGGTCCCTTTTCTGTAACTTCAAACTGTTCCTAAATGAATAGTTCTAAGTTGAGGACTACCTGTAGTACCTAAAAGTACAATACCATTATAGAGTGGAATTTCTATGTGTCAATAGAATTATAGTTTCCAAGCCAGCTATATTGTACAGTGGTCAACCACAGCTCAACGGGCTCTTGATAAACTGATTGTCGTAATTATTTTTTTTCTTAAGGTCTCTTGGAAGAGGCCCAGGATATTTCTTTCATTTCTTCAGCCTTCTGGAAAAGCTGCCGCCTCTGACAGTTGATTTAATAATAATTGACATTTGTAGCGCCAAAGTATTTTGCCCTTGATCAAGGAACAAGAAAACAAACAAACTCATTCTCCAGCTAGAGAGTCTACAATCATTTCATAAACATAAAGGTAGGACGTCAAAAGCAGAGATCAGATAACTTGTCCATTTTACATTCTGGGGCTAAGTTTACTTAAACTGTGGCTTGCTTTTGAATCAAGGTGTTCCAGATGGGAGAGGGGAATAATTTAAAATATAATGAGCAGATTCCCTCCCCCAAGTTTTTCCCCAATAAAATATTATAGTCGTTGACTTACAACCATTGGTTTAGCAATGGGTTGAAGTTACAAGGGGCTGAAATAAGTGACTTGCAATTGGTCCATGCATTTACAACAGAATACTGCATCCAGTTTTGGCCACCACACTATAAAAAAAGATGTTGAGACTCTAGAAAAAGAGCAGAGAAGAGCAACCAGGATGATGAGGGGCCTGGAGACTTAAACATACGAAGAAGTGTTGCAGGAACTGGGCCTGACTAGTCTAGTGAAGAGAAGGACCAGGGGAGACAGGATAGCAGTGATCCCAATATTTGAGGCGCTGCCACAGAGAGGAAGGGGTCAAGCTAAAGCCCCCGAAGGCCAGACAAGGAATAATGGATGGAAACCGAACAAGGGGAGATTTAACTTGGAAATAAGGAGAAACTTTCTGACAGTGAGAACAATCAACCAATGGAACAGAAGTTGCCCTCGGAAGTTATGGGAGCGTCATCACTTGAGACTTTCAAGAAGTGATTGGATTGCCATTTGTCAGAAATGGTGTAGGGTCTCCCGCTTGGGTGGGGGGGTTGGACTAGATGACCTAGAAGGTTCCTTTCAACCCTGATTATCTGTTAAGTGAATGAGTGTGTGTCCTCCACTTACAACAGTTCATTTAGTGACCGATCAAAGCTGCAACGGCACTGAAAGAGTGACTTATGGCTGTTTTTCAAATTTACAGCCATTGCAGCATCCTCGTGGTCAAGTGATTTACGTTTGGATGCTTGACAACGGATTCACTTTTATGACGGTTGCAGTGTCATGATCCCCTTTTGCGACCTTCTGACAAGCAAAGTCAATGGGGGAAAGCCAGATTCGCTTAACAACCATGTTCCTAATTTAATAAGTGTGACAGTTCACTTCACAACTGCGTCGAGAACAGTTGCAAAATGGGCCCAAACTTAAGAAATTTCTCACTTCGCAACATAAACTTTGGGCTCGATTGTGGTCGTAAGTGGAGGACGACCTGCAGAAATCTCACCATCTTCAAGCTGCGGACTGCTTGTGGTCGTCCACTCTCCCCCCTGGATTTCTATCATTTTGTCTCTTTTAATGTCACCACCATGAAATCTGGCTGGATCGCCTTATATTATTAAAACCTCTGGGCTACAAAAAGCAGGAAAAAAAAAAATCCTCTGGATGTTTTCCGCGTCTCATTCCTGCCATCTGGTGGTTCTTGTGATTTACTTCAGCCCAAATCTGGAAGCCCTTAGCTAGCCTGATAAAGGTAGTCCTCGACTTACGACCGCAATGGAGACCAATGTTTCTGCGGCCTAAAGGAGACATTTGTCAAGTGGGTTTCGCCCCATTTTATGACCCCTCTGGCCACTGTTGTTAAGTGAACCGCTGGAACTGTTAAATTAGCAATGGGGTTCTTTAAGCGAATCTGTCTTCCCCATTGACTTTCTTTCCTTCCTTCCTTCCTTCCTTCCTTCCTTCCTTCCTTCCTTCCTTCCTTCCTTCCTTCCTTCCTTCTTTCCTTCTTTCTTTCTTTCTTTCTTTCTTTCTTTCTTTCTTTCTTTCTTTCTTTCTTTCTTTCTTTCTTGAATTTATATTGCCACCTATTTGCCCATGGTGACTCAAGGCGGCTTACACAATGTAAAATCATATTTAAAACAAAAAATAAAAATAAAAAACTATAAAAACTAACAAAAAGAATCAAATAAATTAGTAAAGTACAATAGAATAAAAAAATTGGGGGAGGGGGACCAACTCCCACCCCCCTCCCCAACGACAGCAGATCACACGAGCCGTTTGATGGACTCCATCCCTCTCTGGGTTCCCCAGGCCTGCTGGCAGAATCAGGTCTTCGGCGCCTTCCGGAAGAGTGCTAGAGTGGGGACCATTCTAATCACTGGGGGGATGATGTTTCAGAGAGAGGGAGCCACCGCAGAGAAGGCCCTTCTTCTGGGTCCCACCAGGTAATTCTCCCTGAGGGTTGGGACCCGCAACATTCTCTGCCTCCTCGCTCTAACGGGTCGGGTGGATGTGATTGACAAGAGATGTTTCCTTAGATAACCGGGACCCAAACCATGAAGGGCTTTAAAGGGGACAACAACACACCTTGAATTGCACCCAGAAGCAAATCGGCAACCAATGCAGCTCCTGCAGGAGAGGTGACACATGTGCACACCAGGGTCTGCACAAAACCATGCAGGCTGCTGCATTTTGCACCAACTGCAGCTTCCGGAGGCTCTTCAAGGGCAGCCCCATGTAGAGCTTGTCAGTAGGTCGCAAAAGGCGATCACGTGACCCCAGCACACACCAACTATCATAAATAGGAACCGGTTGCCAAGCAACTGAATTTTGATCATGTGACCATAGGGATGCTACAACGGTCGTAAGGGTGAAAAATGGTCATCAGTCACTTTTTTCAGTGTCGTTGTAAACTCTGAATGGTCTTTAAACGAACTGTTGTAAGTGGGGGGACTGCCTGGCCCTTAGAACCTTTACTTCTTTCTTATTCCTTTACTACTACATCTTATTAAAGCATAGTCCCGTGATGGCGAACCGATGGCTCGCGTGCCAGAAGTGGCACGCAGAGCCATCTCTCCAGGCATGCCAGCTGTAGCCCGCTGTTCTTCTGGGTTGTGGTGTGTGCATGCACGCCAGTCAGCTGGTCTTCGAGCACGCATGCACGCCAGAAACCGGAAGCTCATCTGAGATAACATCACGTTGCAAAGTTGGCCTTTGTCCACTCCATCCTCTTGTAGCCAATCCCAGAAATGGATTAAGCGAGGGATTCAATTGCACGTCTTGGCCATTTTCTTCTGTCGGCATTTTATGTCAGTCTGTATGAATTGTCTCAGAACCAGTGGTGGTTTGCTAAAAAAAAAACAGCCTCCTGGATCAGCTGAGAGGAGGAAAAAAAAATCTCCAATCAGCTGGGCCAATGATGGCAAACCTTTTATCTTGTGGTGTGCTGAAAGCGTGTGTGTGCCGGCCCCCACGATGCAATGTGCCCCGCCCCCATGTGCATGCACGTGTAACACCCCCCCGCCACCCCTTTATCTGCACTGCGCATGCCCTCCCAGCTGATTTTCGGCTCATTTGAGGCCTTTTTAACCCTCCCAGAGGCTCAAGGGAAGCCTCTTCAGCCTCAGGAGGCCAAAAAACGGGCCTGTTTCATCACTTTCAATACTGGAAGTGATAAAATAGCCCATTTTTCGCCTCCAAAGGCTGCAGAGGCTTTCCTCAAGGAAAGCCTCTGCAGCCTTTGGAGGCCGAAAAATGGGCCTATTTTGTCACTTCCAGTATTGAAGGGTGAAAACGGAGAGTGAAAACGGCCTCCCCCGGGCTCCAGAGCCATCCAGAGGCTGAAAAGAGGCACTTCCAGTATTTTTGGAAGGTCCGTTTTTCGGCCTCCCGAGGCTGCAGAGGCTTCCCTCGAGCCTCTTGGAGGCCTCAAACAGGACAAAAATCATCAGGGAGGCGCGTGCATGCGCAGTGCAGGTAAATTTGGCTGGGGCTCGCGTGCCTGGCACAAATGGCTCTGTCATAGGTTCGCCATCACGGAGCTGGGCCCTCCCACTCGCCCCTGCCCCACCTCTTCCTTATCCTCTCAGCTGATTGGCGCTGCAGGCCTCAGCTGGTATAGGGAAAGCTGTGTGCGGCGTTAGGGGCATGTGTGTTAGGTGCAGGGGTGGGATTCTACAGGTTCGCACCTATTCGCTAGAACCGGTTGTTAACATTCTAAGCAGTTCGGAGAACCGGTTGTTAGAAGAAATTACTGGCCTAATCCTGTAAGGAAGACAGGAAGGAAACATTCTGGTGTTGCTTACAGAAACTGCATTGGCAGGACCAGACTTCCCGTCTCTGGAACTTCTCTGGAGTTTTTTTTCCCCTCCTTTGCTGGTACTTTGCTTGTGTGGAGTGATCATTTAAAGTTACAATGGCACTGTAAAAAGTGACTTATGACCATTTTTCACACTTACAACTGTTGCAGCATCCCCACAGTCACGAGAAGCCAGGCGAGGAGATGCGTGCCTCGATGGGAGTGATGTTGAGTTGGCCACGGCCAGCCAGTCACATGACCACCAAGCCACGCCCACCAACTGAGCCACACCCACAGAACCAGTTGTTAAAAAATTTGAATCCCACCCCTGGTTAGGGGTGCAGGTGTTATTTGCGCGTGCACGCACATGCGATCACCAAACCGGTAGGATCCCACTGCTGCCCAGAACACTCAACAGTAGGGAATATCTGCAATTCAAGGTCCAGCTGCCAAGTCCTTGGTGCTCTCTGAGCTTGGTTGTTTGTCTGGGTGATTAAAAGTCAGCAAAAAATATCAGACAGCGCCAAGGACTCCCCATGTCTCTGTATTTTCCTCTCGGTTTTTGTTTCCAGCCCTTGAACTCAAAGGCACAGTAGCCAGCAGTCTGCCGGGAGATCAAATCATGTCACATTAGCCAGTGAAAATATCGCCCCAAAGGTTATTTCAGTTCCGATGAAGAGTAACCAGAGTTCACCTCCTATTTCAACTCCCTAATTGAACCTCTGAAATTACCTAATCTCCACTCCGGATGATTCTCCTTTTTCCAGGTGTCAGGTAGGAGCATTTGCCTGTTTGGCAGCTGATGTGTCACCTGCATGAGCTCAGGATACATCCCTTTTAGTCAATATGGAAAAATGAAGCTAGTCCTCGGCTTACCGACCAAAATCAATCACCAGCATTTCTGTTTCCTAAGCGAGACTGTTGTTAAGTGAGTTTTGCCCCGTTTTACGAGCTTCCGTTGCACCGTTGTTAAGTGAATCACTGCAGTTGTTTCATTTTTCAGTAAAATAGAGTATATAGGAAGTCCTCACCTTATGACAACAATGGAGCCCAAAGTTTCCATGGTTAAGCGAGACAATTGTTAAGTGACTGTTGCCCCATTTTATGACATTTCTTGCCACCGTTGCTAAATGAATCACCACAGGTTCTTAAGTTACTAACATGGTTGTTAAATGAATCTTGTCGGAAGGTCGCAAGAAGAGATCACGTGACCTCGGGGCACTACCAACCGTCATAACTACAAGTCAGTTGCCAAGCGTTCAAATTTTGATCACATGACCACGGGCGGGGGAGGGTGGGGGGGCAGAATGGACATCGAAACCTAGAATCCTAAGTCCCTTTTTCAGGTTCCATCATAATTTTGAATAGTTGCTAAGTAACCAATCATAACTCGAAAACTCTGTATACATCTGAACAAGTAAAAAGGAAACAGACTAGGTTTTCAGAACAGAAAGGCATATTTCTCTTCCTTATCGGATGGCTGGGGAATTCTGGGAGTTGAAGTCCACGGAGTTTGAAGTTGTCGAAGTTGGACACCCTTAGTTTAGTGTCTGTATTTTCATGGTTTCTAAACCGAGTTTACAAGCACGTGGGGGAATACTCTTGTGCGTCCCTGTCTTCCTGCCTCATGAAATTTAGGTTAGGAAAACTCCAACTTTAGAAAGGCTCCGAGGGCCTTTTTCTGGATGCCAGACGAATATGGGATATTTGAACTGGGGCAGGTAAGGTAACCCATGTGGCTGTTGATACCGACTCTGAGGGCTGGACAAATAAACTTAAATTGCAATAGGGTTGATCTTCCACTTAAAACCACAACTGGGACCAGAATTTTCACCATTAAGTGATGTGGTCGCAAAATAAAATGTCACATGACTGCATCGCTTAGTGACTGCAATTCTGGCACGCCCATCTGCGGTCATAACTCCAGACACACAGATCCACGAAGCAGATGGGAGTTCCAGGTAAGGAGCAAGGGGGTGTTACAGGAGGCTGGATGGCTTTCCTTATTGGCTGGCTGGGGAATTCTGGGAGTTGAAGTCCACGGGTCTTAAAGTTGTCAAAGTTGGACACCCTTGGTTTAGTGTCTGTATTTTTACCGTTTCTAAATCATGCTTACAAGCATATGGGCAGGGGTGAGAGTCTACCGGTTCATAGCGGTTTGGGCAAACCGGTAGTTCCAGTGATCATTTGGTCCCGCCCACCGACCCGTGTTCTCTTCCTGTGCTTTATTTCCTTGTTGTTGAGCACGGCTGATTCCCGCCAGGGCTGCAGCGGAAGGTAAGTATTATAGCTAAAAATTGTCTTTTCTAAATGCTGTGCGCGCATGAAGCACCCGTTTGGTGCCGGCATGTGCGTTTGGTGCATGCGCGCGCAAGATGCACGCTCCCCAAATTGGTTGTGGTCTCATTCCTGGCTTAGGCTGCAGGGTACGTACAACTCCTAGGTTCTGTTGTAAGTCGAGGACTACCTCAGGAGTGGGCTTCAAATTTTTTTAGCAATGGGTTCTCTGCCTGGTTGCAGGGTGGGCGTGGCCATGGTGGGCGTGGCCTAGTTGGCCTCCTGCACCACTGGGCTTTCCTTGAGCCTCTAGGAGGGCAAAAATGGCCTCCCCGGGCTCCGGAGCAGAGATGGTATTCAGCAGGTTCTGACCAGTTCTGGAGAACCGGTAGTGGAAATTTTGAGTAGTTCGGATAATCGGCAAATTCCACCTCTGACTGGCCCCGCCCCCATCTATCCTCTGCCTCCCGAGTCCCAGCTGATCGGTTGGGTCTTCTTTGGTTGTCCTGCACAGGAGAACAGAGCTGGAAAGCAGGTTAGTGGGGTGGGGAGCAGAGGTGGTATTCAGCAGGTTTGGACCAGTTCTGGAGAACCGGCAGAGGAAATTTTGAGTAGTTTGGAGAACTGGGAAATACCACCTCTGACTGGCCCTGCCCCCATCTATTCTCTGCCTCCTGAGTCCCAGCTGATCAGCTGGGTCTTCTTTGGTTGCCCTGCACAGGAGAACGGAGCTGGAAAGCAGGTTAGTGGGGTGGTGAGGGAATGGAGATTTTGCAGTATCCTTCCCCTGCCATGCCTACTAAGCCACACCCACAGAACTGGTAGTAAAAAAAATCGAATCCCACCACTGTTCCCAGGTATTTGGTGCTTTCTTGGTGTGATGGCAGCAGGAGAGGGAGGGGTGCCTCTTTGAGTGAAGTTTTCAGGAACTTCTTTGACTCATGTTTCTAGTCCTTTGAAGTAACACAGCTTCAAATTCTCCATGAGGAGAATTTAATCTAAGAACCCATTCAAACTAGCCAAGGACATAGATGTCAACTTTAACAACTTGCATGCCTCATGAGAGTGTAAAAACGACACCTCCTGAATAGGAGGATGAGCATTAACAAGGTCACGCTAGGAATATTATGGGATGCTATGAAACGTTACTTGCTACATGGGCAGCATGAGCCACAAGTCAAATGACGTTGCTAACCAATGAAAGGCATCCCTCCAAACCCAGTTTGAGGTGGACTGTGTATAAGGTAATTTTCCACCTTTCTACCTTGCATTTTCCTTCTCTTTGGGGTGAGGTGCAATCTCCTCGCGTGTCCAGGAAGTCCTCGGTTTACCAAGCACAATCGTGCACAAAATTTATGTCACTAAGTGAGAAACAGTGAGTTGTATCCCATGTTATGACTCTTCTCGCCCTCTTAGTGTGGTGACACTGTGTGAGTCACTGCAGTTCTTAAATTAGCGACATGGTTGCTAAGTGAATCTGTTTTCCCCATTGCTTGTCAGAAGATTGCAATTGTGGACACAGCAACCGTCATAAATGTGAGTCAGTTGTCAAGCATCCAAATGTAATTCACTTGCCCATGGGGATGCTACAACTGTCATAAGCGTGAAAAATGGCCACAAGTCACTCTTTCAGTGCCGTTGTAACTTTGATCTCTCACTAAATGAACTGTCATGCCCTTGTTGGAGTCTGATTCTGAGGAGGAGATTGAGCAGCTGACTGGGAGTGGGAGTGTGGCTCCAGTGGCTGTGGAAGAAATGGGGGAAGGGCAGAGTCTGGCTGGGCATTCAGAGGAAGACCCAGGGCCAGCCCCTCTTCATCCTAGGGCACACAGGGAGGAACGGAGAAGGGAGCAACATGGCTTACAGGAGAGGAAAGGGCCCTGATCCCCTTCATGGGCTGCAGCTGGGAGAACAGGATATAAGTGGGGTGCTTGCACACGGCTCCTTGCTGGAAGCAAAGCGTACATTATCTTGGTCGAGGCTTATCTGGGTTTTGGCATCCTCCCCACTGTGGGTGCTGCATTATCCTTTGAAAATCTGCAATTTATCATCCTGGCCGGCTGTGTGGTTTGTGTTGGTTTTTTAAATTTCTAATTATCTCTACTTTGGTTTCGGACTGCATTTCTGCACTTCGTAGACTGTTTTTTGAAGAGTTTGATATCCAGCCGAGGATAACTGGACATTGGGGGCCAAGTTGGAGGTATTAAAGGGAATTTATTCTACTTTTGTGACTTCGTTATTTTTGTGTCATGCGTGAACTGTCATCACATGAACTGTGGAGGACATACACTCATTCACTTAGTGACCTTTCGAGGTTACAACGGCATTGAAAAAAGTGACTTATGACCAGTTTTCACACTTACGACCGTTGTACCATTCCCAAGGTCACATGTTCAAAATTCAGGCACTTGGCAACTGGCTTGTACTTATGACGGTTTCACCGCCCACAGGAGCCTGTGGCCACCATTGGCAACTTTCCCAGCTACCTTCTGACAATCAGATTCCATTAATGACCACACAATTCACTTAACAGCTGCAGTGATTCGTTTATCAGCCGTGGCAAAAAAAAAAAAGGTCGTAAAATTCGGCAAAAGTCACTAAACCAAATGTCTCATTTTGCAACAACAATTTGGGCTTAGTCGTAATTTGAGGACTACCTGTATTATTTCCTCGGCCTCCCAGAGCCGTCCAGCCTCCTGTAACACCCCCTTGCTCCTTACCTGGAACTGCCATCTGCTTCGTGGACCTGTGTGTCTGGAGTTATGACCGCAGACGGGCATGCCAGGATTGCAATCGCTAAGCGATGCACATTTATTTTGCGACCACATCACTTAACGGTGAAAATTCTGGTCCCAGTTGTGGTTTTAAGTCGAAGATTACCCCAATTGCAATTTAAGTTTATTTGTCCAGCCCTCAGAGTCGGTATCAACAGCCACATGGGTTACCTTACCTGCCCCAGTTCAAATATCCCATATTCGTCTGGCATCCAGAAAAAAGGCCCTCGGAGCCTTTCTAAAGTTGGAGTTTTCCTAGCCTAAAACTCATGAGGCAGGAAGACGGGGGTCAATGTTGGCTTGCTTTTCTGAAGTCGAAGGGGAGACAAACGAGAGTATTCCCCCACGTGCTTGTAAACTTGGTTTAGAAACCATGAAAATACAGACGTTAAACCAAGAGCGTCCAACTTCGACAACTTCAAACTCTGGACTTCAACTCCCAGAATTCCCCAGCCATCCGATAAGGAAAAGAAATATGCCTTTCTGGATGTGTAACCTTTCTGTTCTGAAAACCTGGTTTGGTTTTACTGGTTCACATATACAGAGTTCTCGACTTATGATTGGTTACTTAGCAAGCATTCAAAGTTATGACAGAACCCGAAAAAGGGACTTAGGATTCCAGGGTTCAATGTCCATTCCACCCGCTACAGTCATGTGATCAAAATCTGAACGCTTGTCAACTGACTCGCAGTTATGACGGTTGCTGTGCCGCGGGGTCACGTGAGCTCCTCTTGCGACCTTCTGACAAACAAGATCAAAGGGGAAGCCAGATTCATTTAACAACCGTGTTAGTAACTTAAGAATCTGCAGTGATTCATTTAGCAACGGTGGCAAGAAAAGCTGTAAAATGGAGGCAACACTCAAACTTAACAACTGTCTTGCTTAGCAACAGAAATGTTGAGACTCAATTGTGGTCATAAGGTGAGGACTACCTGTATACTCTATTTTATTGAAAGTTGAAACAGGCCAAGGCTTAAAAATTATAACGGGTTTAGGCAGGGGTGGGCTTCAAAAAATTTAGCAACCAGTTCTCTGCTGGGTGGGCGTAGCTATGGTGGACGTGGCCTAGTCCAGGTGTCAGCAACCCGTGGCTCTGGAGCCGCATGTGGCTCTTTGGGCCCTCTGCTGTGGCTCCCTGTTGGGTGATCCCACCCCTGGCTGGCCCCGCCCCTCGCCCTCCCCTCCCCGTCACTCCTCGAGTGGCCTGATAAAACACAAAAAACAGAAATGAGGGAGGGAGGAAGAGAGAGACCCATTTCCCACAGAAAACACCAGGATCCACAAAACCTGGGTAGGCGTGGTGATGGTGGTGGGGATCATGTGACTGGATGGGAGTGGCGTTGAGTTGGCCACGCCCACCCAGGTTTTGTGGATCCCGGTGTTTTCTTTTCTGCGGGGAATGGGTCCAAATGGCTCTTTTGAGTGTTTAAGGTTGACGGTCCCTGGCCTGGTCAGCCTCCTGCACCATAGTGGGGGGGGGGGCATTTTCACCTTCCCCGGGCTCCCGAGGCTTTCCTTGAGTCTCCAGGGGAGCTGTTTCCCCCCCTCCCCAGACTCCGGAGGCTCTCTGGAGGCCTCGTTTTTCGCCCTCCCCTAGCCTCTGTGTGGGCACTGCATTTACCTGGGATCCAAAATGGGCTGTATGGAGACTCCTGGGAGGGGCTGGGTGGGGTGGTCAGCCAGTCATTGCAACTACCAGTTCAGTGAACCAGATGTAAAATTAACATCCGGTTCAACTGAACCAGTGTGAACCATTAGCAGCCCACACTTGGGTTTAGGCTTATCTCTGGACAATTTATGCATACTTCATTTTATGTTCATACACCTATTTCATTTTATGTCCTTAATTCTGCTATTGTCTTCTTACACAATGCCAGCCTCTTTTCTGGTCATTTCGTGCCAGACGTGCAAATAATTTTCTTCTAATTTAAATGAGCATTTTTTTTTCTTTACTCCCCGAAACAGTTGTTTGATTTTTTCAGATGATTGACAACATAGGTGGTCCTCAACTTAAAGACTATAATTGAACCCAAAATTTCTGTTGGTAAGCAAAACGTGAGTTAAGTGAGTTCTGCCCCATTTTACGACTTTTCTTGCCACCGTTGCTAAATGAATCGCTGCAGCTGTTAACTTAGCAACATGGTTGTTAAGTGGATCTGGTTTCCCCCATTGACTTTGCTTGTCGGTAGGTTGCAAAAGGGGATCACGTAACCCCAGGATCCTGAAACCGTCATAAATATGAGTCAGTTGCCAAGTATCTGAATTTTGATCATGTGACCATGGGGGATGCTGCAATGGTCATAAGCGTGAAAAACGGTCAACATAAATCACATTTTTCGGTGCTGTTGTAACTTCAAATAGTGACTAAACAAACTGTTGTAAAACGAGGACTATCTGTATTCAAATGAACACATTTTTTAATAGTACTGCAAGAGAAAACTCCAGTATTTTAGATGCTGGATTCTGATTGCATCCCTTCCCTTGTTTTTGCTTATGGGTACCAACAATAGAGCTCAGGTGTGTCCATGTCATGCCCCTGTTGGAGACTGACTCCGAGGGAGAGGAGGAACAGCCGACAGGGAGTGGAAGTGGGGCTCCGGAAGTTGGGGAAGGGCAGAGGCTGGCTGGGCAGTCAAAGGAAGACCCAGGCCCATCCCCTCTCCATCCTAGAGCACACAGGGAGGAGAGGATAAGGGAGAGATGTGAATGGCATGGTCTACGGGGGAGGAATGGGCCTTGATCCTCTTCATGGGCTGCAGCTGTGAGAACTGCTTAAAAGGACGAACATGCATATGGGCCAGTGCTGGAAACAAAGTGTGGAAATATCTCTAGTCTGTCCTTCCTCTCTGAGTTTGGCGTCCTTCCCAGTGTGTGTTCCGATATCTGTGGACTTCTTCAAGCTCTTATCTTGCCTAGTTCCCTTAATTGCTTCAGTGTGGTTTGTGTTGTTTTTACTCTTATAATTTATAGGCATTTTTAGTTTAAACGACATTTCCTCCTTTTTGTAACTGCTTGTGGGGGAGTTTTTTTGTCTCCAGTCAAGGATATTTGGAGCTTTGAATCAAAGTGAAGGAATAAAAGGGGCTTCACCTGTTTTTGTGACTGTGTTTATTTTGTATCCCACCTTAGGTCATCACAGTCCATTTCAAGTATTATATGTAGAAATTACATGAGTTACACCTGTAGAAATGAAGAACAGAAGGGAAGCCATACTTATCCAATATTTGAACTATGCAATGGTTATTGGACAGTTGTATAACTATATCTAATAAACATGTACTGTTTTATAACTTGTTATGTTCTAAAGTAAATGTCAGGCTTTTGGGTAGAACATGGGTGTGTACTTTTTGGCATAAGGATATGCGTAGGAGATACTAGGTTATCCTGACCCGAAAGGAACTGGTTAATGATTTATTGTATTACAGATGGTCATAACAGGACCATAACAGGAAGAAGAATCCATGAGAACGAGGGTAGTTTCCAAGAACAAGGAAACAGGTGTTACGCTACAATAATATGGGTGTTGCGTAGGGAGATATGTAGCTTGGATAGATTATGAACCCAGAAAAGGGGCAGAGACTGTATATTTGAACCTGTATATAAACCCCAACCTTCCTGGGAACCATCTGCCATGAACAGAATTCCCTTTTGCAAAAGCTTAATAATAAAGCTCTTGTTCACATGTCTCCAGTTGTTTTTTTGATGATTATCACATCAAGAGATATCTGAAGTAAATTCACGTGTTGTTGACCCATTTTCTGCATTTACACAACGCACTGAGTCATAAGCTAGTCAAGCTGTCACCAAGTGTGATCTAACTCATGTTCTACCGAGGTTGCAAACTCTGTACAGGACTGGTTAACAAGCACATTTCTGTACAGCTGGTGGGAGTGACTTCTGAGTAAGCACGCTCATAATTAAGCGCCACCAAGCTAGATGCAAAATGTGAATTGAAGGCATTATTGAAAATTCTGGAACCAAACAGTTCGACTCTCTTAAATTGCAACCTTGACATTCAGATAGGCCCAGATAGGTCGGGGGTACACAACCTGTGGGCTGCGGCCTACTATTGGTCCGCAGCCTATTTGTAACTGGGCTGAGTAAGTGGCTGGCTGGGGCGCCCACACGGGCCTACTCACGCGCACAGGCCCCGCTGGCATGAATGTTGTGGGGGGCTTGCGGCCTCAGTCACGCAAGCAACATGCCTGCACCCATTACAAAGACCATCTCCCCTTCCCCCACCCCCCACTCGGGGCCCACAGCCCCAAAAAGTTGGGGAACTCCGCCCTATATAATTTAGGGCTGTGAGATCTGAGCTGAAAAACTTGGATGGCCCACCAATGGCAGTAAAGCGATACAGAAAAGAACAACTTTGGTGGTGATCCAGATTTTAAGCCAGATCAAATAGCCTTAAACAAAGACAAAGAAAAGTTGCTAAACCTGAAATGAATAAATTGTGACAATATGAATTTGGTAAATACAGGTAGTCCTTGAATTACAACAATTCATTTAGTGACTGTTCAGTTACAACAGCATTGAAAAAAGTGAGCTTTTCACACTTATGACTGTTGTTGGGCAGTGGTGGGATTCAAATTTTTTTACTACCGGTTCTGTGGGCGTGGCTAAGTGGGCGTGGCTTGGAGGGCGTGGCAGGGGAAGGATACTGCAAAATTTCCATTCCCTCCCCACCCCACTAACCTGCTTTCCAGCTCCATTCTCCCATCCAGGGCAACCAAAGAAGACCCAGCCAATCAGCTGGGACTCGGGAGGTGGAGAATAGATGGGGGCGGGGCCAGTCAGAGGCGGGATTTGTCGGTTCTCCAAACTACTCAAAATTTCTACTATTCAGAACCTGCTGAATACCACCTCAGTTGTTAGGGCATCTCCACGTCACGTGATCAAAATTAGGACACTTTGCAACTGACTCCTATTTATGACGGTTGCAGTGTCCCAGGATCATGTAATCCCCTGTTGGGACATTCTGACAAGCAAAGTCAACAGGGAAGCCAAATTCACTTAAACAACGGGTGAATTTGTTATAATTTAATAACTGCAGTGATTCGCTTCCCAGCTCATAAAATCTTCATAAAATGGGGCAGAACTCATTTAACAAACGTTTCGCTTTTAGCAACAGAAATTTTGGGCTCCCTTGTGGTCGTAACTCAAGGACTACCTGCCCATTTTCTTTAGTGGAGTCCTTTGTGCTCTCTGAGATTGGCTGTTTGCCTGAAAACGTCTCATTGCCTGATTAGGTAACGTCATCAGTACTGGTGACTGTGGGATTTGGTATATATACCTTAATATAAATTTATATATTTATATCTTTATCAGAATTGAAACTGGTAAGCAAATAGCACTCCTTACTAGCACTGATGATGTTACCCAGTTGGTAATGAAACGTCTGCAAGAAAACAAACAAGCTCAGAGCACCAAGGACCCCAGTCTTCCTCCTCCTCCTCCTCCCCACAAACCCTCCTCCCTTCTAACAGTGATGATGTCATCTAGTTTTGGTAACGAAACATCTGCAAGGAGAGCACCAAGAGCCCCACAGTGGTCGTCCTTCTCCCCCTCTTCCTCCTCCTCCATAAACCCTACTTCCTTCTAGCACTGATGATGTTAACCTAGTTAGAGTAATGAAACATCTGTAAGAAAACAACCTGGGAAGCTAGACTCCAGGCAGAAGCACAAAGAAGAATCCATCTTAATCTGTGGCACATGGTCATCCAAGGACAAACCCACATCCCACACAAGAGCATTGCTTGATGAGATTTAAATTGCTTGTATTTATTAATTGTTATGCTCGGCAGCAACTCAATACTGCCTAGATTATAATTTGGTTCTCATTGTGTGTATCCCTATTTTCCCCAGTTTCACCATATCCTGTTCTTTCAATAAAGCCTTCCAATCTAAACACACGGTCCGTTTTATTGGAGGATAGGTGGGTTTAGCGGCATGTCGAGATGCACACAGACTAAGGTATACTGAGGACAGAACACCCATTTTGCATCATCATGTGACTGACCCAATTTTGGGCAGTCTGGGGAATTCTGGGAATTGAAGTCCATCCGTCTTCCAATGGCCAAGGTTGGAAAACCCTGCTCTAACCCATTGTTTCTAATTCCAGGTCCAAGAGATCACTGCTTTGGTGAGGACTCCATGAACCCAAGTGAAAGATTGGCTAAGCGGAAGAATTTGCATGTGTCTTCCTAACCAGAGGACACAGAAAAATGCAATGAAAATATGAATGGAGCCGGAGCAGAACTTTGAAGGATTTTGAGACTAGAAGCCATGAGAAAATTCACCAATGCTTCGTCCCAGGAGAAACCAACTAGAGACAGGGCAATCCAGAAAGGTCTGTGACAATTTGCCGTAGCCAACTTGCCATGGCCAACTTGCTGCAACCCACTCACTACGGGGTAACTTGCTGCGGAACAAGAATTACACTAATATCCAAGAAATGGTGGAACAGAATAATTAAAGCAAGGATGCCAAAGGAGGGACGAAATAAAGTATGAACGACAAAAATATTTTTTTAAAAAACAATATTTTAAATAATTAAATGGAATTGTTAAATTGTCACACAGTGAGTTGTTCCGTGGCAAGTTGGCCACGGTGAGTTTTCTTGTGGCAAGTTGGCCACGGTGAGTTTTCTTGTGGCAAGTTGGCCATGGCAATTTTTCTCATGGCAAGTTGGCCACGGCAAGTTTTCTCATGGCAAGTTGGCCATGGCGCGTTTTCTCGTGGCAAGTTGGCAAGTTTTCTTTTGGCAAGTTGGCCATGGCGAATTTTCTCATGGCAAGTTGGCAAGTTTTCTCATGGCAAATTGGCCATGGCAAGTTTTCTCGTGGCAAGTTGGCAAGTTTTCTCATGGCAAGTTGGCCATGGCGAATTTTCTCGTGGCAAGTTGGCAAGTTTTCTCGTGGCAAGTTGGCCACGGCGAATTTTCTCATGGCAAGTTGGCAAGTTTTCTTGCGGCAAATTGGCTGCAGCGAGTTGGTTGAATCCTTGAATCTTTCTCTCCCACCTTCCAAACAGCTGTAACAACCTGTCCCCAGAGATTTGGCCTGGTTGCCATATATTAAAGACCAAGAAACTGCTAGAGCATTAATAAAAGTCTGTAATGGTCTTTTCACCAGGAAAACAAAACAAAACATGAATCCATCCAGGAACCAGTTAACCGATAAACCAAGAGAAGATGACCCAGGGGCAATCAACCTTAACTTTTTAACTACAAGGACCGTAATCAACCCCCATTGTTCCTCTGACCATGGGAAAGATCAGGCAAGGAAGTCCAAGGGAAAAGCTTTCCTCCAACCCATTTTATAGGTCCCTCAGAATGGCCAACAGAAGGGCCCAGATCTGCTTAAGTGCATGGGATTAAATTTGGAACACGGATGGCACCCTTTCACACATCACTTTATGTAGGTGTCCAGTTAAGAAGGTCCTAAGTGCATCACCTTAGAAAGCGGGAATGTGAGAAGCAAGTGTACTTCACAACTTTGCTGCTCACAACAACGTTTATCTTCCCCAGCTTTGACTAACAAGCATACCAAACATCCTGCAGACGGCCAATAATTTAATAAAATCAGTTAATACTGCTCAATAAATACATAAAGCGTATTTACTTGCCTTTTAGGAAACACAAAATCTAGAACTTCGGGCCAAGTTAAGGATGATTGTCCCTTGATTATCTAAGGCAAATCTGTCTGGTGTCTTGTTTTTTTTTTTTTTTACTTTTTCTTTACATAAAGCAATCACATAAAAATAGTTATAAATAGAAAAAATTTCAAAGGATTTCCCACCCTTGCTACCACATCCTTCCCCCATTCCATTGTTCAGGAAATGGAACCGAAAAGGGGGGAAAAAAGCAAGAGGAATTTTGTTTGTTTGTTTGTTGCATCCAGTTCTTGTGGATTTTACAGTCTTCAGAATCTTTGGATATTTTACAAGGACTCCGGGTTGGATAACCAGCCCAAAAAAGGAGAAAAAAGAAAAGTCAAAATCCAAAACAACACCCTCCCTCCCAAAAAAAATTAAGATGTAAAACGGTCACTTGGAAAGATAATAAACCAAGAACATTGAAGTCTGCTGCTGGGAATTCCATTTTTCTTCCCTGCATTTGTTGGAGCAAAGAAGAGGTGTCTTTGGGGGTGTTTTGAAAAAAAGTCCCTAAGGGAGCTTAATTTTCAAGACAGTCCTTTTATAAAGGGAAAATACGTCCTTCCTTCTTGACTGGGAACCAATGGAGTACTGGAGAACGGGGTCTGTAGGTAGAGAAAAGAAAAACAAATGCTCTTTAATAGTATTTCCTCCCATTTGTCTCTGTTAGCTATATTTCTACACCGCTCCTTTCCAAAGGCTCTGAGCAGCTAACGTTCAAAAAGATCATGTTTCTCTTTCTTCTTATATGACCCATTTCATGTATTCACAACTATGTATACACTTATACTTATTATCTTGTAAACAATTGGCAAATAAAATAAATAAATAAAATAAATAAATCATAAAGGGCCCATCCATCAGATTAAATCCACCCTAAAATTCAATTAAAAATCTCAAGGGATTACAATGTGTCTAAGCACTGCACCTTTAGAGTATACTTGCCACTTGGTCTAGATGGAAAAGTTGGGTCTTGCTTGCCTGTTCTTATGAACGCAGGAAGGAAGGGGTAGACTGGAACGTCATAGGGAGGTGGGGTCCCCTAACATGTAGCCAGCAGCCTGGTCCTCCAAAGTAGCACTTTATACAGTAGCACTTTATAAAGCTTTAGTAATAGTAAAACCTTAGTATTGGTGAAAACCTTAGTATTATTAACTAACTAGCTCTATACCCATGCTCCGCTACAAAACTACGTGACCGGGCTTAGTTTTTGGAGAGGAAAATAAGGGAGAAAAAATTCTGCCCTCTGCCTACCAGCATCCATCGGTATTCATCTGGCTAGCGTCCTGTCAGTGTGTGTAAGAGTTGAGGGCTGTTTGGAAACCGAAACAGTATTTGCTGTGTGAGCAAGGAGACAGGAAGGAGCCTGGGTGTGGCTTAGCTCAACTGCTCTGCCCTAAAGCTGGTGGCTGCTGTGAACCTGAAACTCCTCCCCTCTGCTTGTGTTTTGCATTTGGAACAGATTTCTTTTCAGGTGGGGAGGGGGAGTAGAACTCCTTAGCATCAGAGTGTGTTGTTAATAATAATATAGGAAGTACTAAGGCTCTGATGGTCATTTCGAAAAATCCTTTCTTAGTGAGCACCTAGAAGCCAAGAGGAACGTACGTGCCGAATTTCAAGCTTGTAGGCTTTACAGTTCTGGAGATTTTGTGATGATGCATGAGTGGTATTTCGCTTTTATTTATATATATAGTTATATGGAAGGGAAGAGATTCGAACAAGGACAACTTTAAGACCTGTGGCCTTCGACTCCCAGAATTCCCCAGCCAGCCATGTTGGGCACCTAGGTAGTTGGAAACTACCGAGAGCCAGTCTAATCCCCAAATTTGGGGTGTATGTGTGTGTGTGTGGCTTAGAGCAGAGGTCTCCAACCTTGGCAACTTTAAGCCTAGTGGACTTCAACTCCCAGAATTCTGGGAGTTAAAGTCCACCAGCTTAAAGTTGCCAAGGTTGGAGACCCCTGGCTTAGAGCATGGCTGGCGAGGGAATTCTGGGAGCTGAAGCCCACACGTCTTGAAGATACCAAGGTTGGACACCTCTTGGATTAGAAGATCATCTCCAACTCCTTCTAGTCGATAGCAACACCTGCTTCCCTCATTTGAGGGGGATGTCTTTCCCCATTTCCTAGCAGAATTGTACTTGTACCCCAAACTCTTGTACCCCAAACCCATTCACAGTAGTCTGGGCAAGTTGCGTTCTATAACTTAAAAGCTGGGATTTTTTCCACCCCTCAACTTTTCCTAGCAGAGAAAGCGTTAGGAGAGGAGCCATTCTACCTACCCAACCCATCCCTCGAAGAGAAGACAACTCAGTTGCTAGACTCAGAGAGAGAGGCCAAGGGGTTGAGGGCGGCCAGTCCATTGAACCCCGAGCCCCAGGGATCCGGGAGGGAGAAATACGGCCGCGCCGAGAGGCCCTCGCCGTGGCTCAGGGCAAAGGCAAAGAGGCCTCCGTTCCGATCCAGGTCCAGGTGTGTCCGCCCAAAGAGCTTCATCTGGGTCTCCTCCAACTGGTTCTCCAGTTCCTGGAGGTTCAAGCCGTTCTTGGCCGCTTCCATGAAGGGGCTGGGGCCCGGGAGGCAGAGCCCGGGGCCGCCCAAGTGGCCGCTCATGTCTTCCAATGCCGGGGGCACCAGGAAGCTCTTGTCGTCCGGTTGTCCAGTCGGGGCGAAGAGCAAGCTGGCCGTTCTCCAGGGTGCCGACTTGCGTCCTCTTCGGGGCCGGGAGATCCGGCAGCTCTGGCGCTTGATGTGGCGGTGCAGGTGATCCGAGCGGGTGAAGCTCTTGTAGCAGAACTTGCACTGGTAGGGACGGATCCCGGTGTGGATCCGCATGTGGTTCTTCAAGTCGTAGTTGTGGACGAAGCGGGCGCTGCAGTGGATGCAGAGGTATGGCCTTTCCCCTGTGTGCTTCCGCATGTGGATCTTCAGCTTGTCTTGCCTGGCCAAAGGAGAAACAAGGGTTAACTAGGGAGGGGATCACCCAAGCACAGAGTTGAAAGGTCACCGGGATGAGACAAGGAAGGGGCAAACTCTCTCCTGAAGTCCTCATGGACACAGGAAAAGTGTTGAATTTATATTTTACTAACAAAGAAATTGTCAAGGTGATAATTTAAGAGCTGACCAGCTGATTCCATGAAAGGAATGAGTCAGCAGGATTTTTGGTTGTTATCCCTTTAAGAGCCTGTGTAATAAGAGGAGGGCTTGCTAGAGTGTTTGTTCGTTCATCGAGTTTCTTCCCTGCTGACTGTAATTGCAGTTTGTTTAGATCAAGAGTCTTCAAACTTGGCAAGTTTAAGATTTGTGGACTTCAACTCCCAGAATTCCTGAGCTATTCTGGGATTCTGGGAGTTGAAGTCCACAAGTCTTAAAGTTGTCCAGTTTGAAGGCCCCTGGTTTAAATGCTGCTTGTAGCACATATATGTATAGTATTCCTATATTCCTATTGTAGATAAAAAATCATTATTTGATACGAGCCACTGTTGGCTGTACTTGCTCCTGGGTTGACACATGGGATAGATCTGTGTACACTCTGACAGAAATAAAGGTAAAATAGAAATCCAACACAAAAATAAGTTTGCCGTGAAAGTGACTGCCCGCGAGGCCTCTTGGACTGGGGCTGAAAGTGGAAGCAGTATGCTCCGTCCCATATTTGGGTAGACCACATTGCCCTGACAGACTGGAAAAAACACACATGACAGTGATTTTCCAGGCAAAAAAACAGAAGGGCTTGCCTTGTGCTAGAGTAGGGATGTCAAACTCAATTTCATTGAGGGCCGCATCAGGGTTGTGTTTCACCTTGGGGGGCTGGGGTCGGCTTGGCCAGCTTGATGTCATTCGTGTGGTGGCACCGGTGGCGGCCTGAGTGTTCTGCCAGTGAAAACGGGAGTCCCGAGTTCCGCTTTTGGCTGTAATGGCCTCCTGCAACCACTCTGCCAGCAAAAATGGAGCTCAGGAAAAGCTCCATTTTCACTGACAGAGGCACCGCGGGCTGGTCCTTCACTGTTTCCAGGATGGTCCTGCAGGCTAGATCTCAGCACCCCATAGGCCAAATCTTGCCCATGGGCCTTGAGTTTGATACCCTGTGCTAGATTGTTTTTCTATGGGTGGTCTCCCATCCAGATAATAATAATAATTAAAGATAATAATCTCTAATGATCTAAGTGCTAGAGCCCACTGTAACTACATAGCCAAAAAAGATATTAAGAGTTGTTAACCTAATCCTACGTAGCTTTTTCTCCGGTAATATCACACTACTAACTAGAGCGTACAAAACATTTGCTAGACCAATACTTGAATACAGCTCATCAGTCTGGAACCCGCATTACATAACGGATATTAATACAGTCGAGAAAGTCCAGAAATATTTCACGAGAAGAGTTCTCCACTCCTCCTCTACTCGTTGCAGAATACCTTATGCCACCAGACTTGAAATTTTGGACCTAGACAACCTAGAACTACGCCGCCTTCGGTCCGATCTAAGTATAGTATATAAAATCACACACCACGCAATGTCCTACCTGTCAATGAATACTTCAGCTTCAACCATAACAATACAAGAGCAAACAATAGATACAAACTCAAGGTTAACTGCACCAAACTTGATTGCAGGAAATACGACTTCAGCAACAGAGTGGTCAATGTCTGGAATACTCTACCTGACTCTGTGGTTTTTTTCCCCAAACCCCAAAACTTTAACCTTAGACTGTCTACTATTGACCTCACCCCTTTCCTAAGAGGTCTGTAGGGGGCATGCACAAGCGCACCAATGTGCCTACCGTCCCTGTCCTATTGGTTCTTTTATTTTTCTTGTATGTATCCATTTCATGTATTCATAACTATGTTTATACTTATACCTGTTATCTTATGATCGCTTGACAAAATAAATAAATAAAATAAATAAATAAATTAAATAAATAAAATAAATAAAATAAATAAAATAAATAAATAAATAAATAAATAAAATAAAATAAAATAAATAAATAAATAAATAAATAAATAAATAAAATAAAATAAATAAATAAATAAATAACATAAATAATAGCCCAGCCCAATTCTGTTTCTCAAGGGCAGCATTCCCTGACTTACGTCCACAACAGAGCCTGAAATTTCTGTTGGTAAGTGAGACAGTTGTTAAAAGTGAGTTTTGCCCCGCTTTACAACTTATCTCGCCTTGGTTGTTAAGAGAACCCCTGCGGTTGTTAAGGGAGTAACAGAACGGTTAAGTGAACCTGGCTTCCCCATTGACTCGGCTTGTCAGAAGGCCGCAAAAGGGAATTTCGTGATCTTGGGACACCGCAACCATCATAATTATGAGTCAGTTGCCAAGCGCCTGAATTTTGATCATGTGACCTTGGAGACGCTTCATGTGTGAAAAATGGTCAAAGGTCCCCTTTTTTCAGGGCCACTGTAACTTTGAACAGTCACTAAATGAACTGTTGTAAGTCGAGGACTACCTGTATTGATACCTACCTGAGATTAGGGAAGGGGCTGATCACTCTCGTTTACCCAAGATAGTAATAGCTTCCCAGTGCTTTTACAGCCCTCTCTAAGAGGTTTACAGAGTCAGCCTATTCCCCCCCCTCAACAATCTGGGTCCTCATTTTAGCCACCTCAGAAGGAAAGAAGGCTGAGTCAACCCTGAGCCAGTGAGAATCGAACTGCTGAACGGCAGTCAGCAAAAGTAGCCTGCAGTACTGCATTCTAACCACTGTGCCACCACAGCTCATCAAATTATCTTTCCTCTCTACACAATGTTTCTCAACCTTTGGCCGCTTTCAGACATGTGGACTTCAACTCCCAGAATTCTCCAGCCAGCCATGCTGGCTAGGGAATTCTGGGAGTTGAAGTCGACCAATTTTAAAATAGAATTCTTTATTGGCCAAGTGTGGTTGGACACAGAAGGAATTTGTCTTGTGCAAATACTCTCCGTATACATAAAAGAAAAGGTACCTTCGTCAAGAATGATAAGGTACAACCCTTAATGATAGTCCTAGGGTACAATAAGCAATCAAATCATACAACAGGCGAGATTCTTAAGAAAGAAAATCTCCTTTGACCCAAGCTTAACTGCTAACATTTCCTGGACACGTCTATGTAGTCATCTGGCTTACCAATAATGCCTTCTTGCTAAATTTCCTTTTTTTAAAAAAGAATTTTCAGCCTAGCCAACATCCTTCGCCTCCTTAGTCCTAAGGTTGCTTCTCTCCTTGGTTAGTTTCCACCCGTTGTTTCTCATCCTACCCTCGGGTGCTTTGGAGAATAGCTTGACTCCCTCTTCTTTGGGGCAGCCCCTGAATATGGCAGTTACCCAATGCCCAAATTTTGATCATGTGACCATGGGGAGGCTGCAGTAATCCAAAGTACGAGGACCAGTCGTAAGTCACCTTTTTTCAGCACTATTGTAACTTCAAACGGACACTAAACGAATTGAGGACTACCTGTATATCCCACTTTTCTTAATGAGTTGGAAGAATAATTGGCGACAAGGGGGCCTTGGTGCTCTCTGACCTTCCTTGTTTTCTTGCAGACGTTTCATTACCAAACTAGGTAACATCATCTAGGACTGGTGATGTTACTTAGTTTGGGTAATGAAACATCTGCAAGAAAACCACCAAGCTCAGAGAGCACCAAGGACCCTTCATGTCAACCCTGAGCTACGAATATTCTCCTTTGATAATAGATGAAGGAGGGAAATCATCCCTGCTTTTCTTTAAGATGGAATCCATAGTGCAAACAGCTGGTTGGATGTCCCAAAGGTGGCTTTTCAGGAGGCAGCTGGTCTTTCTTGACCTGTATGCTGAGAATTCCTCCATTCCACGGGGAACCAGACTAGCTCCCATGTCTAAATCCTGCTTAAGCTGTTTCTTGGGTATTCACAGGAACACAATGCACAAAAGGAAGTCTCTTCCAGTGCAAACACTCAGCTATCCTGGAAATGCTGCCTTCCAGAGAGGCTGGACTTCAACTCCCATCATCCCCTGGCTAGTCTAGTGAAGAGAAGGACCAGGGGAGACAGGAGAGCAGTCTTCCAATATTTGAGGGGCTGCCATAGAGAGGAGGAAGGGGTCAAGCTATTTTCAAAGGCATCTGAAGGCCAAACAAGGAATAATGGATGGAAACTGAGCAAGTAGAGATTCAACCTAGAAATAAGGAGAAATTTTCTGACAGGGAGAGCAATCAAACAATGGAACAGAAGTTGTGGGTGCGTCATCACTTGAGGCTTTCAAGAAGAGACCGGACTGCCATCTGTCAGAAATGGTGTAGGGGTCTCCCGCTTGGGCGGGGGTTGGACTAGATGACCTACAAGGTCCCTTCCAACTCTGTTAATCTGTATCTGTATCTACCAAACAGGCTGAGAACTGAAGCAGCAGGGAGTGCCCGTGGCCAGCAGATGGCAGCCCAAGCCCACATTGTGCAAGAAGTCCGGTCCCAAAGCAGAACACTAGGAAGTTGGTTCTTGGCTTCACTGGATGCTATCACAACAACCCAGGAAGTCAGACCAAGACTTTTGATCTTGCCTTTCTAAATTCAAATATAACCATGTGGATTTGGGTAACTCACTAAAAGCTAAATTCTCCTCCAGTCTGGATCCAGGAGCTGGCTTTAAGGATTTGTCAAAGTTTTAGCCAGTTTTATGTACTTCACTCCTCTGCTCGCAATACCTTATGCTACCCAGGGTTGAAATTTTGGACCTGGACAACCTAGAACTATGCCGCCTATGGTCTGATCTAAGCTTAGTACACAAAATTGTCTGCTATCTGACAACGACTACTTCAGCTTCAACCGCAATAACACAGGGGCAAACATTAGATACAACTCAAAGGAAATCGCTCCAAACTCGATTGCAGAAAATACGACTTCAGCAACAGAGTGGTCAATGCCTGGAACTCACTATCTGACTCTGTTGTTACATCCTCAAACCCCACAAAACTTTAACCTTAAACTGTCTACCATGAACCTCCTCACCCCATTCCTAAGAGGTCCGTAAAGGGGGCATGTATAAGCACACCAGTGTGCCTACCATCCCTGTATGGCACTGAAAAAAAGAGACCTATGACCATTTTTCACACTTATGACCACTGCAGCATCCCCATGGTCATGTGATTTATAATCGGATGCTTGACAACTGGCTCATATTTATGACGGTTGCAATGTCCTGGGGTCACGTGATCCCCTTTTGCAACCTTCTGACAAGCAAAGTCAATCGGATTCGCTTAACAACCGTGTTACTAATTTAACAATTGCAATGATTCACTTAACAAACGTGGCAAGAAAAGTTGCAAAATGGAGCAAAACTCAATAAATTTCTCACTCACTTAGCAACATAAATTTTGGCCTCAATTGTGCTCATAAGTTGAAGTCTATCTGTATCTGTGTCATCCATCCATCACCCACCCATCGATCCATCATCCATCCATCTGGCCATCATCAATCTGTCACTACTCATCCATCCATCATTCATCCACCCACCTGTCCATCATCCATCTGTCTATCTTCCATCCATCTATCCATCATCCATCCATCTATCATCCATTCATCCATCCAACCAACCAACCATCCATCCATCCATCCATCCTCCATTTGTCCACCATCCATCCATCCTCCAATCATCCATCCATCTATCTTCCATCCATCTATCTGTCATCTATCCATCATCTATCCATCTATCATTCATTTGTCCACCATCCATCCATCCATCCATCCTCCATTTGTCCACCATCCATCCATCCTCCAATCATCCATCCATCTATCATCCATCCATCCATCCACCATCCATGTATCTGTCATCTATCCATCATCTATCCATCTATCATTCATTTGTCCACCATCCATCCATCCATCATCCATCCATCCATCCGTCTATCATCCATCCATCCATCCAACATCCATCCATCCATCATCTATCCGTCTATCATCCATTCGTTCACCATCCATCCATCCATCCTCCATCTGTCTGTCATCCATCCATCATCTATCCATCTACCATCCATTCTTCCACCATCCATCCATCCATCCATCCATCCATCCATCCATCCATCCGTCTATCATCCATCATCCACCCGTCTGTCATCCATCCATCATCTATCCATCTATCATCCATTTGTCCACCATCCATCCATTCATCCATCAATCCATCCGTCTATCATCCATCCGTCCATCATCCATCCTCCCTCCCTCAAAGCAGGTTTACCAGAATTTCAAAAGCCTGCAGACCTGGTGAACCGGACTTCACAGATGTTGCACATGTACGGCTTCTCCCCCGTGTGGGTCCTCATGTGCCGTGGGAGCTTCCCGGCCCCCATGATGATTTTGTTGCAAATAGGGCACTGCTGGGACGCTTTGGGTTTGATCTTCCTTTCTTCCGGCCAGCGAGGGAAGACTCGGCCGAAGTGGGCGTTGCTCAGGAAGTTCAGGTAGGCGCTGTAATCGTTTTCGGCCTTGATGTGCCCAAAGGGGCCAGTTGCGGTGTTGGCAAAGACGTCCTTGAAGAGGCTGTTGGGGAAGTGGGTGGGCAGGGGCTCCTCCTTCTCCTCTTCCTTGATCTTCTGCTTCTTGATCACCAGGTCCAAGGGGGTGTTGTCCACCTGCGGCTCTTCCACGGGGGCAAAGGGGCCGAAGTCTCCGTTCCATAGATGGGGGAAGAGCTCCGGCATGAAGGGAGACAGGACCGGCCTGCGTTCGGGAAGGCTCACTTTAGGATACAGGTTCTCCCTTAAGAGGGATTCAATGGAGAAGTCTCGGATGACCCCAAGGGAGCCACTGGAGCTGCTGGATGGGAAACGGGTGGAGAAGACGTCCGTGGCCTCTTGGAAAGGTTCCTCGGGAAGGTCTGGCTTAGAAGGACTTTGGTGGCAACTGAGATCTTGAGCATCCAATAGATTCCGATTGGCGAAGTCAACTGGTTCTTCTTCCTCTCCCTCCTCTTCTTCCTCCTCCTCCTCTTCTTCTTCTTCCTCCTCCTCCTTCTCGTCTTCCACTGCTTCCCCAGGCTGTATTATTTCGAGGCAGACGTTGATCACACACTGGATCTCCAACATCTTGGCTGCGTTGAGGATGTGCTTGACGTTCGCTGTGGTGATGGTCAGAGTTGAGGTGTAGGCAAACTCAAGGATGGCCGAAAGGGCTTCGGGCTGGACGAAGTCGATCTCGTATATGTAGGGCTGGTCAGCTAAAGTGCCGGCCGTGAAGAGTTTTTTAAAATACTGGCTACAAGCAGCTAGCACGGACTTGTGGGTTCGGTATTCCTGATCTTGGACCAGGAGAATCACGTCGCAGAGAAGGCCATCGTTCCGCTGCTCGTTGAGTCCACAGAGGACTTCGCTGCTGTGGTTTGGGAAGGGGATCCCGATGAGGTCCTCAATGCCATTGGCCATATTCTCCTGTGGAACCCTAGAAAGAGATACACAAACAGAGACGTAAGCCAAGCTCACTTACTTTACTATTGGTGGCGCAGCAGTTGGAATGCAGTGTGGCGGGCTAACTCGGTCAACTGTCAGCAGTTCGATCCTAACAGGCCCAAGGTTGACTGAGCTTTCCATCCTTCCGAGGTCGATAAAATGAGGACCCAGATTGCTGGGGGCAATAGGGTGACTCTGTAAAACCCTTAGAGAGGGTTGTAAAGCACTGGGAAGTGGTATATAAGTCTAAGCGCTTGGGAAGGAAGGAAGGAAGGAAGGAAGGAAGGAAGGAAGGAAGGAAGGAAGGAAGGAAGGAAGGAGGGAAGGAAGGGAGGAGGAGGGGGGAGGGAGGGAGGAAGGGAGGGAAGGAAGGAAGGGGGAAGGAAGGAGCTGTAAAGCACTGGGAAGTGGTATATAAGTCTAAGTGCTTGGGAAGGAAGGAAGGAAGGAAGGAAGGAAGGAAGGAAGGAAGGAAGGAAGGAGGAAGAGGGGAAGGAGGGAGGGAGGGAGGAGGGAGGGAGGGAGGGAGGGAGGGGAAGGAAGGGGAGGAAGGAGCTGTAAAGCACTGGGAAGTGGTATATAAGTCTAAGTGCTTGGGAAGGAAGGAAGGAAGGAAGGAGGAAGGAAGGAAGGAAGGAAGGAAGGAAGGAAGGAGTACGGAGGTGCGGGAGGGAGGAAGGAGGAAGGAAGGAAGGAAGGAAGGAAGGAAGGGGGGAAGGAAGGAGCTGTAAAGCACTGGGAAGTGGTATATAAGTCTAAGTGCTTGGGAAGGAAGGAAGGAAGGAAGGAAGGAAGGAAGGAAGGAAGGGAGGAAGGAAGGAGGGAGGGAAGGAAGGGGGGGAAGGAAGGAGTTGTAAAAGCACTGGGAAGTGGTATATAAGTCTAAGTGCTTGGGAAGGAAGGAAGGAAGGAAGGAAGGAAGGAAGGAAGGGGGAGGGAGGGAGGAGGGAGGAAGGGAGGGAGGGAGGGAGGGAAGGAAGGAAGGAAGGGGAAGGAAGGAGCTGTAAAGCACTGGGAAGTGGTATATAAGTCTAAGTGCTTGGGAAGGAAGGAAGGAAGGAAGGAAGGAAGGAGGAAGGGGGAGGAGGAGGAGGAGGAAGGGGAGGGAGGGAGGAGGGAGGGAGGAGGGGAGGGGAAGGAAGGGGGAAGGAAGGAGCTGTAAAGCACTGGGAAGTGGTATATAATTCTAAGTGCTTGGGAAGGAAGGAAGGAAGGAAGGAAGGAAGGAAGGAAGGAAGGAAGGAAGGAAGGGAGGGAGGGAGGGAGGGAGGGGGAGGGAGGGAAGGAAGGGGGGAAGGAAGGAGCTATAAAGCACTGGGAAGTGGTATATAAGTCTAAGTGCTTAGGAAGGAAGGAAGGAAGGAAGGAAGGAAGGAAGGAAGGAAGGAAGGAAGGGAGGGAGGGAGGAGGGAGGGAGGGAGGGAGGGAGGGAGGGAGGAAGGAAGGGAGGGAAGGAAGGAAGGGGGAAGGAAGGAGCTGTAAAGCACTGTGAAGCGGTATATAAATCTAAGCACTACTGCTATTACTTTCAGCCAGAAAAGCTACTGCTTTGCTAATGGAGAAATCTCTCCAACAGCCTGAATAGAGAAGATTTCATCCAACTCATTCCCCACAATCCAACCACCGCATGCAGCACAGCGTGGAGCCCAGCATCACACTTGGCTGCCCCAAACCATGACTGTGATTCCTGGATTCCCTCCAGCTGTTGACATTAAATCATTGCATTTAAGATGAGAGAAGGGGAGCATTAAGAAATAACGTGAAGAATCCAGGTAGCTGCAAACCATGTAATTTAAATCAAATCAACCGGTGTTGTTCTTTTCATTTCACCTATTCTTTGGGAACGAGGCCTTTCGGCGTTTTTGGAACCCAGAACGCTGCCGATGCCAAAAGAACTGAGGAGGAAAACTAATATAATAACAGGACAGACACATTCTTCAGAGGTTAATTAGGACTGCAGAAAAAAACAATTACTACCAACCTGCCTTCCATCGAGGACCTACATACTGCACGAGTCAAAAAGAGGGCTGTGAAAATATCTGCAGATCCCTCACATCCCGGACATAAACTGTTTCAACTCCTTCCCTCAAGACGACGTTATAGAGCACTGCACAGCAGAACAACCAGACACAAGGACAGTTTTTCCCTGAATGCCATCACTCTGCTAAACAAATAATTCCCTCAACACTGTCCAGCTATTTACAAAGTCTGCACTACTATCACTATTAATCTTCTCATCACTCCTTATCACCCATCCCCTCCCACTTGTGACTGTATGACTGTAACTTTGTCGCTTGTATCCTTACGATTTTTATTGACTGTTTCCTAGTATGATTTGATTCCTTATGGTACCCTATGACTATCATTAAGTGTTGTACCTGATGATTCTTGACGAATGTCTCTTTTCTTCTATGTACACTGAGAGTATTTGGACCAAGACAAATTCCCTGTTTGCCCAACCACACTTGGCCAAGAAAGAATTCTATTCTATTCTATTCTATTCTATTCTATTCTATTCTATTCTATTCTATTCTATTCTATTCTATTCTATTCTATTCCATTCCATTCCATTCCATTCCATTCCATATTTTCTATTCTATTCTATTCTATTCTATTCTATTCTATTCTATTCTATTCTATTCTATTCTATTCCATATTTTCTATTCTTTTCTTTTCTTTTCTTTTCTTTCTTCTATTCTATTCTATTCTATTCTATTCTATCTATTCTATTCTATTCTATTCTATTCTATTCCATTCCATATTTTCTATTCTATTCTATTCTATTCTATTCTATTCTATTCTATTCTATTCTATTCTATTCTATTCTATTCTATTCTATTCTATTCCTGTTCTACTCTACTCTACTCTACTCTACTCTACTCTACT
Source organism: Notechis scutatus (assembly GCF_049901735.1). Taxonomy (NCBI): domain Eukaryota; kingdom Metazoa; phylum Chordata; class Lepidosauria; order Squamata; family Elapidae; genus Notechis; species Notechis scutatus. Next base: position 257,857,189 of record NC_142010.1, on the reverse strand, counting down.
CTACTCTACTCTACTCTACTGTGAAATGACGTGGGATTTCTCCTGCCCTGCTCTTTTCAAAGAGAGAAGAACACAAGAATGGAATTGCAGGCAAATTCAGAGCTGCAAAAGGCACCACTCAAAAAAGTTGGGTTCTGTCATTCTTGCTTTTCCAACCACCGCTACCCGACCATTGCTTTTAGTCTGCTCTTCAGGGACTTTCCATGGTTTCTTTAAGGAGGCTTGGTGGGGTTTGCTACTCCCTGCAGAATGTTCCCTCCCCCCTTGCTGTGTCCTTCAAAGCCCTCCACAATCTCCTCACGCACACCCACACACCCCGTGCCTGGCATTTGCCCTCTCCTTTGTGGCCTCCCTCCATCTGTTCCCTGCCTTTATCTAGAGGGCTTCCAGCAAACAGGACCGCCTCCCGTTACTCTCCTGAGACCTTGCTCTCCCCCACCTTCGTTTCAATAACCTTCCCACTGGGACATCGATAACATCTCCCACATGCGGTCCTTTTGACATTCCTCCCCCCACAGTCCCCCGCTTGAGGCACTTGGAGTTCACAATGGAGAGTGAGGAACTTGCACAGGGCTTCCGTCTGAGACAATCCCAGATGCTACTTTGGAAGAGGTCAACTGAGATTCTCAGGTGGTGGCGGACCTCAATGTGCTTTTTTTTTTTTTTTTTTTAAAAACTGATTTCTCACGATTCAGTCTTGCCTCCGGAAGTGGTGGATGCTCCAACAGTGGAAGTTTTTAAGAAGAGATTGGACAACTGAAATTTGTCTGAAATGATATAGGGTTTCCTCCCTGAGCAGGGGCTTGGACTAGAAGACCTCCAAGGTCCCTTCCAACTCTGTTATTCTATTTTGTTCTATTCTCTAGATTCTATTCTATTCCATTCTATTCTGCGTTGTGTTCTGTTGTTCTATTCTATCCTAGCCCCTATCCTATTCCAACCAAACAACCCAACCCAACCCATCCCCTATTCTATTTTATTCTGATTCTATTCTATTCCATTCCATTCTGCATTCTATTATATTCTTTCTTTTCTATTCTGCATTCAATTCAATTCTATTCTTTTCTATTCTGCATTCTGATCTATTCTATTCTATTCTATTCTATTCTATTCTATTCTATTCCATTCCATTCCATTCTATTCTATTCTGTATTCTAATCTATTCTATTCTTTCTTTTCTATTGCATTCTATTCTATTCTATTCTATTCTATTCTATTCTATTCTATTCTATTCTATTCTATTCTATTCTATTCTATTCTGCATTCTATTATATTCTTTCTTTTCTATTCTGCATTTTGATATATTATATTCTATTCTGCATTCAATTCAATTCTATTCTTTTCTGTTCTGCATTCTGATATATTCTATTCTATTCTATTCTTCTATTCTATTCTGCATTCTAATCTATTCTCTTCTTTCTTTTCTATTCTGCATTCTGATATATTCTATTCTATTCCATTCTATTCTATTCTGCATTCTAATCTATTCTGTTCTTTCTTTTCTATTCGCATTCTATTCTATTCTATTCTATTCTATTCTATTCTATTCTATTCTATTCTATTCTATTCTATTCTATTCTATTCCCTATTGATTCTATCCTATCCTATCCTAAAAAAGTGTCATCACCCCTTTTCACACTTACAACCATTGCAGCAACCTCATGATCATGTGACCAAAATTCAGACGCTTGGCAACTGGATTCGTATTTATGACGGTTGCAGTGTCCCGGGGTTTCATGTAATCCCTCCCTTTGCGGCCTTCAGACCAACACGGTCAACGGGGAAGCCAGATTCACTTAATTTCCGTGTTCCTAATTTAACCTGCAGTGATTCACTTAACAGCCGTGGCAAAGAAGGTCGTAGAACGGGGCAGAACTTACTGAACAACTGTCACGCTCAGCCACAGCAACGTATGGCTCAATTGTGGTCGTATGTCGAGGACTACCTGTGTTGCCCTCTCCTTTCCCAAATAATGTCTTGCGTGTCAGCAAAGAAAACTCGCTTTTCTAAAGGTTGGACAGGCCCTCTCAAGAGCGAAAAAAACCCACAGTTGTTGTCTCTTGCCGTGCTTAGGAATTGAACTTAAAACACGCCAGCAGGACCAGCCGCCCACTAGGTCTGGTGGGCACGGAGACCTAATATTACCCTCCACCTACCCTGCCAGCAACTATCACAATGGCCACCTGTGTTTTCTGGCTACACATGAAAGGGAGCGTTTCCCATCCTCCGCCAAACCCAAGTTTGAACTTTCTGCTTTTGGTTCCTTATTGATTTCCTTGCATCCTGCCTTTATTTCATTCAAGGTGGCGCACATAAGGCTTCCCTTTCCTATTGGGTTTTCAACGACCTTGCTGTGATGACCCAGTGTGTGACACAAAAGCAACAAAGTCACAAAAGCAGGTAAAGTCCCTTTAATACCTCCAACTTTTGGCCCCCAATGTCCAGTTATCCTCGGCTGGAGAAAAAGCTCTCCCACGAACAGGTTTTAAAGGGAAGAAATTCCATCCGAACCCAAAGTACATATAGATTATAAATAAAAACCAACACAAACCACGCTGCAGCAATTGATGAGACAGGGCAGGATAAGGGATTGCAGACTTCAAAAGATAATGAAACACACACAGTCGGGAGGACACCAGAACCCAGATAAGACGTGACAAACAAAGATAATGTACGCTTTGCTTCTAGCGAGGTGCTGTGCGCGCACACACTCTTTATCCTGTTTTCCCAGCTGAAGCTAACTCCTGCCTTGGGAATGGCCCCTCCCTCCAGGCACTTATTCCTGTCTGCTACTTTTACCTTTTGGGTTTTTTTGTGAAACAGTGGTCTTTTTATTTTTTTTAAACATGTTGACTTGATTGGGCAATGTAAAAAGGGTTATTTATTTATTTATTTTTAAGTGAAATGGACAAGAAAACTGGGGGACCCAGCTTTCCTTCCTTCCTTCCTTCCTTCCTTCCTTCCTTCCTTCCTTCGCCTCTCTTTTCTTTCTTCATTTAGAAAATTTATATAGCCATTATATTCCTAACGGTGACTCTAGGAAGCTTACAAACAACAGAAACACAACACAGAAAAAGTAAACATTAAAGTTAAAAAAACAATAAATAAATAAAAAAAAACAATGCCACCCCCCACCTACCCCCAATTTCTCTATTTAGGTAAAATGGACAAGAAACTGCCACTCTCTTTTCCTGGCCCAACTGATAGGAAACACAACACAACAGTATTATTTCCCTTTTTTTTCCCTTTTCCCCCCCACTGGTAATGGCGAGATTAAAAATAAGTAAATAAGGAAACCCTCAGTCAGGCAGGATCTATTCTCAATCCAGTAAGGTCAGAAAAATGAGTGGTCAGTGGCCAAAGCAAGGGCTGAAATCCCAAAACATTTTAAGCTGGTTTCACTTCCAGTATGCCTTGGCCAGGGGTATTTATGATGGCTGGGGAATTCTGGGGGTTGAAGTCCACAAGTCTTAAAACGTTGCAAGGTTGGACAAACCTGGTTTTAGACAGACGACACAGGATGCATACAAAAAAAAAACCTGAATTCACCTTGGCATGCTTAACTAAGTTAAATATATATCTTAGTTCCTTTATGCTTGGCTAGCTTCTTATGCAGTTTACCAGGTTGTAAGCAATTTAAAACTGTATCAGTTATTGCTCAAGGAACTGTTTGAAGACAGGAACAGGAAACAAACAGAAACCAGACATTTTGTGAAGACAACCATTCTGAGTTTTTGTTTTGTTTGTTTTCATTCAGTTGTGAATAAAGCCTTTTTTTAAAAAAATGCAAATTATTCTCGAATACAATTTGTGGTAGTGGTGGAGGCGATTGATGTATTTCCTGGAAATTGATGGGCGACTGGAAACCTAAGATGGCCTCCACCCAAAATAGGAATTACTGATAAAAACCGGTCCTAAGGCATTTATCTCCACAGTGTTTCATGTCCAAAAGATAGCACACCCACCCATCCACCCACCTAAACCAGTAAATCAAGGCCATTTCCTCCGGGGAAATCTGGAGGCAACACAATGATTTCATTGTGTTGCCTCCAGACTTGATGTAAGAATGACATCATTCTGAATTTAGAACAACAGAGTTGGAAGGGACCTTGGAGGTCTTCTAGTCCAACCCCCTGCTTAGGCAGGAAACCCTATACCACTTCCGATAAATGGCTATCCAATCTCTTCTTAAAAACCTCCAGTGTTGGAGCATTCACAACTTCTGGAGGCAACTTGTTCCCCTGATTTAATTTTTCTAATTGTCGGGAAATTTCTCCTCAGTTCTAGGTTGCTTCTCTCCTTGATTAGTTTCCACCCATTGCTTCTTTTGGTGCCTTTAGGGGCTTTGGAGAATAACTTGACAATTTGCCATGTGGAAGTCCAAATGGGGATGAGCAGACTGGACTACCTCAATTAGTCCCCCCCAGCCTGCCCCGCCATCAAGAACAAGACATTTTAGAAAGCAAGACAACTACGACTATGATTCCTCCTTCCCCTCTAGGCACAAGACGACGACTACTATTGTAGGCACAAAAAATGGAAGAATATTTCGATTCCCACCATGCATGAAGGGCTACAGAAGTTGAGGGAGTTGGCAGAGATGGATAAATTGACTGTTTTGATCAAAGAAAAGAAGATAAGTACTTTACTTTCTACCTGGAAACCACTTCTGGACTTTGTGCTCAAGGTGGAAAAAAAATGAAAAGTTTTACTGATTGGGTTTTACTGATTAGATTGATTTGATGTTCTAGAAATGGCTATCATCAGTGGTGGGATTCAAACATTTTTACTGCCAGTTCTGTGGGTGTGGCTTGGTGGGCGTGGCTGGGTGGGCAGAAATTTTGAGTAGTTCGGAGAACCGGTAGCAGAAATTTTGAGTAGTTTGGAAAACCGTAGCGGAAATTTTGAGTAGTTCGAGAACCGTAATGGAAATTTTGAGTAGTTCAGAGAACCAGTAGCGGAAATTTTGAGTAGTTTGGAAAAACGGTAGCGGAAATTTTGAGTAGTTCGGAGAACCGGTAATGGAAATTTTGAGTAGTTCAGAGAACCAGTAGCGGAAATTTTGAGTAGTTTGGAAAAACGGTAGCGGAAATTTTGAGTAGTTCGGAGAACCGGTAGCGGAAATTTTGAGTAGTTTGGAAAACCGGTAGCAGAAATTTTGAGTAGTTCGGAGAACCAGTAGTGGAAATTTTGAGTAGTTCGGAGAAATGGTAGCGGAAATTTTGAGTAGTTTGGAAAACTGGTAGCAGAAATTTCGAGTAGTTCGGAATCCCACCTCTGACTGGCTCCACCCCCATCTATTCTCTGCCTCCTGAATCCCAGCTGATTGGCTGGATCTTCTTTTATTGCCCTGCACAGGATAACGGAGATTATTGGGGTGGGGAGGGAATATGATTTTGCAATAATCTTCTCCCTGGAGTGGGGTGGGAATGGAGATTTTAGAGTATCCTTCCCATGCCATGCCCACCAACCCACGCCCACAGAACTGGTAGTAAAAAATTTGAATCCCACCCACTGCTGGAAGGTCTCCGGAGCCCAAGGGAGGCTTCCCGGAGGCTCAAGAAAAGCCTTCAGAGCCTGGGGAGGGTGAAAACGCCCCCCCCCAAATCATGGAGCAGGAGGCCGACCAGGCCACGCCCACCATGGCCACGCCCACCCAGCAACCAGTTGCAGTAATTTTTGAAGGCCACCCCTGAGCATTTTTCATCTCTCTTCTAGCTTTGGGGAGGAGAGAATTGTGTGTGATTTTTCAACTTTACATGGAGGGGGAGAAAAGGAGGGAATGCTTTTGGAGTTGAATATTTTGACATTCCCTCAAAACTACACCCCTGTGATGGATGAAGGGAGCATTTGATTGCATTAGGACAGGCAAAGAGAGAAACAGGTTTCCTATTATTATGTATATAATAATGGTCAGGTTGGTACGATTCAAACATTTGGGATTATATCTTATTGAAAGCTTGAGGGAGGACAAGAATAAGATTTCTCCACCTTAGCGACTTTAAGAAGGCTGGACTTCAACTCCCAGAATTCCTTAGCATTCTGCCAAGGCACAGATAGCCTGCAAACTTACAACAGTTCGTTTAGTGACCGAAACGAGCCAAGTCAATAGGGAAGCCAGATTCAGTTAACAACTCTGTTGCTAACTTACCAACTGCAATGATTCACTTAACAACCGTGGAAAGAAAGGTCGTAAAAGGGGGCAAAACTCACTTAACAACTCTCTTGCTTAGTGGCAGAAATTTCAGTTCAGCTGTGGCCGTAAGTCGAGGAGTACCTGTATAAGTATACTTCAGTCTTAGTCTATTAAAATCTCTTAGCAGATGAGAACATAATCAAAAAATATATATTAGATTGTGCGGAAATGGTTAGGTTAATGCTAAAGATACACAGAATACTTTTTAACTTGGGATTTGGTTAGATAGATAATTCTAAGCTGGAAGAATACTATTATATACAAGGAAAGAATATTATTATTGCTATTATTATGTATATGTAAAATGACCCAGACAATAAATTGTCTATTAAATACCGTGTTTCTCATATAATAAGGCTGGGTCTTATTTTTGAGCTCCCGAAAAAATGGCTGAGCCATCTTTTCGGGGTGACTTAATTCCCCTTGCATCTTCGGGCGGGTGGCGACGGCTTGGATGTTGACCTCGGCATTGGTGGGCACTTCGTATCGGGGTCAACCCAGGCAGCACCATATCCGGGTGTGCAACAAAAGTACTTCCTAACAGCAAGTCCCCCCGCCATTTTCCCCCCATTTCGCATGTTTTAATATAGGCCTTAATTTGGGGGGAGGGGCTTAATTTCATTTCATGCCTATAAAACATGCTGGGACTTCCTATTGGAGGAGGTCATATTGTTGGAGAAACAGGGTACTTATATATGTTAAAGAAAAATGTATAAATAAAAATTAAAAAAAAAATTTCTTAGCAGGAGCCTGGCACAAACTTTTATCGGGAATCATTAACACTATGAAGAAGGCTGCATTTCAAATAACAGCATTGTTTCTGTGGGATCCAGCCCCATGGAACAAACTGGACTGACTCCTGATAGGGAAATGTGGGGGCATCTGGCTGTCCAACAGAGGGAGGGGGCAGGGAGGGGATTTGCTGACATGGACAGCATATATTTTTTTTGGGGTCACGTAAGAGCTAAAAAAAAGGTTGCAAGGGGGCAGAGAGAGGAGGTTTGGAGGGAGTGAGGAATGTGTGTGTCTTTTTCCCAAGCAATCAAAGTGTCAGGATTCCAGCAGTTACCCCACATTTAAATTATGAGTCTCGAGCCAAACTTCCAAAACTTCAAAAGGATTTATTGGGAATTAACATGTCCGGCAGTGCCTGGGTGTAGCCGACTCTGAGACACCTCATTCATTGTCACCCTTGACCCTGGTTTCCCCCCACCCCCTGGGTGTATCATAATTCATATTCTCCAATGAGATATTTGCAGGGCAGAAACTTCAGTCACCTACCGTGTTTCTCATATAATAAGGCCGGGTCTTTTTTTTTTTTTTTTGAGCCCCGAAAAAAATGGCTAGGCCGTCTTTTCGGGGGTGACTTAATTCCCCCCCCTTGCATCTTCAGGCGGGTGGGCGGCGACAGCTTGGATGTTGACCTCGACGTTGGTGGGGCACTTCGTATCGGGGTCAACGCAGGCAGCACCATATCCGGGTGTGCAAAAAAGTACTTCCTAACGGCAAGCCCCCCCACCATTCCCCCCCATTTCGCATGTTTTAATAAAGGCCTTAATTTTGGGGGAGGGGCTTAATTTCATTTCATGCCTATAAAACATGCTGGGACTTCTTCTTGGGGGAGGGCATATTGTTGGAGAAACAGGGTAGTTGCTATCTTTGAAAAGCTATTTATGGAATGCACTTTCAATTTCCAAGCTGCCGTACTGCTCTTTCAAAACCCCTTTCCCCCCCCTCCCTTTCTGTTGGCAACTCTTCAAAGACCATAGAAATATTTTATGAGTTGACACAAAACTTGCTTGTGTGGGAGGGGGCTTTTCCCTTGTGTATCATTTTCCTTCTCCCCTGGAGATCCTCCCACCCACCTCTCCACAAAGATCAAACACAGACAAAACCTTGAGATTATCTCTCTTCTCCATGGTGGGAGCAAGGGAGCCTAGAGGGGTCAGCAACCCGCGGCTCTGGAGCCAGATGTGGCTCTTTTTATCCCCCTGCTACGGCTCCCTGTTGCCAGTTGGCTCCACAATTGATAGGGCTTTAGGTTAGGACAGGTAGAGGAAAAAGGATGCCACACTACGAGGAGACTCTATGGTGGGGGAACTGGACTTCCGGTCAGCAGAGGAAAAAGGAGTTGAAGTATCTTGCTGGCTAGGGAATTCTGGGAGTTGAAGTCCATGTATCTTGCTGGCTAGGGAATTCTGGGAGTTGGAGTTCATGTATCTTGCTGGCTGGGGAATTTTGAGAGTTCAAGTCCACACATCTGAAAATGGCCAAAGTTGAGAAACACTATTCCAAGCATAAGGCATATCTAGTCTCGTCCAGTTGTTTAGATCAACCTATATTTCCATCCCAGGATGACTATCCTTTGGTTTCAACCTTAGGATAAACAGGAATCATTGGAAAGCCACCCGAATGGGTCATTTAAATAAATGATGGTTAGGTTTGCATTTCCCTTCTTGGAAGTGACTTTCACACACACGTGTGCGCACCCAGCTGGATGGACCTGTTGACACCTTTCTTCATGGCAAAGCATGACAAGGCCTGTACCACCATTACACATGCTGGTGATGTCATCCTGCAGCTGTCGTAATGACATCTCTGCTTTCCAACATCTGATAGAAGAATGACTGTCAGGGAATGGGCAGGATAATTGGTGGTACAATAATTAGTTGTATAAACAGAGGCACAGAATCAAAATCACATGAAGTGTGTGGAAGCCAAGAGATACCGGACTAAAATTCATACATGGCTGGAAAAAACAACAAAACAGCATATAGACTTGAAACCAGAGATATTTTTATTGGGTATCTTACCTGAAGGATACAGTAGAGAATTGACGTATTTGATTATAAATGTTTTAACAGCAAGCTATTGTATTTGCTGAAAATTGGAAAAGTGAAAAAATTCCGAATTGACATTAGCAATTAGAGAGCAAGAAGATAAAGAATATTATAAAATCTGGGATTTATTTTATCAATGGTTAAATAAAAAATAAAGAAGTAAAATATGTTATAATATAAATATAACATAACAATAAAGATAAGACAATGCAATGATATGTTATAATTGATTCCAATGAAATGAATGATATTTGAACTAGGTTTTGTAAAAGTTGGGATTTGCTCGAAAAGGATGATGTGAATTTGTAATTTAAGTCTAATAATGATTTGATAATAACATAATATGCATAGTTGATACAATATGAATTTTAATTTAAATCTAGAAGGGAAAGACTGTTGATATCGTGCACAAAAGATATGTACCAACTGACACACTGTACAATGGAAAGATGGTTTTATTTGATGTTTTATGTTTGCATTTGTCAATGTTTGTTGTCAAAATAAATAAAAAACTTAAAAAAAAGTTTACAAAAATGAGATTGAGACTTCGGGAAACTAACAAAGAAAAGCAACTAAGATGATTAAAGGCCTGGAAACTAAAACATATGACGAAAGGCTGCAGGAATTGGGGATGGCTACAGTCCAGAGAAAAAAAGGACAAGGGGTGACATAGCACTCTTCCAGTATTTGAGGGGCTGCCACAAAGAAGAGGGGGTCAAACTATTCTCCAAAGCACTAGAAGGCAAGACAAGAAACGGTGGATGGAAACTAATCAAGGAGAGAAGCAACCTGGAATTAAGGAGAAGCTTCGTGGACCAGTGGAATGGATTGCTTTCAGAAGTTGTGGATGCTTCATCACTGGAGGTTTTTAAGAGACTGGACTGGTATAGGGTCTCTTGCTTGGGAGGGGGTTGGACTAGAAGACCTCCATGGTCCCTTCCAGCTCTAGTCTGATTGAGGTATGCGCTGTCGCCCACAATTCATCCTCGACTTCCCAATGTTCCTGATGGCTCTTCTGAAGCTTTTGCATCATAAAAAAACGTAGGTTTGCTCACCAATCTGTCAGTGTGTATAATAAAGTCTGTGGTTTTATTTCAAACTGCAGCTATTTTTTCTTTCTTCTGGCTTTGCAATCTTTTGATAAATGCAGCGGATTGAGAAATACAGGGAATCCTCAATTTTAGGACCAGTCGTTTAATGGGTGTGAAGTACTTCTGGATATCATAAAACGTCAGGCCACATCCTTCCAAAGTGGTTACGTGAGCATGATTTGCATGCTATGCAACCTGTTCACACTTATGACTGTGATCATGTTGCTGTTTAGCAGTCTTCTTTCTGGGGAAGCTGGCAGAGAAATTTGCAAGGTGTTACTGCCTGCCAAAGGATTTCCCCTCCTCATCCCCATGCGTGGTGTGTGTGTGTGTGTGTGTGTGTGTGTGTGTGTGTGTCAGAAATCCTTTGTTGGGCTGCAGATACAAAATGCAGGGGGGTCTTTCCCAAGAGACAAATCAGCCTGGAATCCTTGGCATGCAAGAAGAGAGGCTGGGCGGACTACCCTCCCTAACCTTTCTCAGGGTTTATCAAATAGTTATGCAGATTTGTACTTTACTCTGGCAAGATTCCGGTCTAAAAGGAAACTGCCCTGACCTAGGCTTCACAAAATCACGAAGCAGACTCCTTGTCCCGATGAACCCCTCTTTTATTAGGCTGATGTGAATTCCTATTGTTCACATCCAGCAAACTCCCAGCAAACAGTCATTCAAGGGTGAATTACAATCACAGACCTGATCAGGCTTGGGAAAGTTGCCAGGCCGATAACTTCCAAGCGCAATGCTGTACCAGAAAATACTTGGCAAGGAGTCTCTGAGAGTCACGGACAATTCTTCACACTAATTAAATGAACTAATTGTCTCCTGCAAAACCCAACTCCCCTTTCGCTCCTCTTTTATCCCCTATGGGAGAGGCCATTCGCCATCCACCGGAGCCTTTACTCCCGAGTCGACCCTTGTTCCTTAACTGTTCCCTTCTCCTGGCAGCTCTGCACATGCGCACACTGGGAACAGGCTCCAGTTGTTCTTCTGCCCCACTGATCTACAACTCCGAAGCTGATAACCGTCGAACGGCCCCGGCCCCATCTCTGTCTCTGATGCAGAGCACTCGTCAGAGCCTTCCCCAGACTCCAGGACTGGCCCATGTTCCACTCCAGCCACCTCACTGTCCGATTCTGCCACCAGCTCCGCTGGCTGCTGGCGGCCCGCAACACAAACAACTATAGAGAAACTATTGGTACTTCTCGACTTATGACTACAGGCAGTTCTCGACTTATGACTACAGGTAGTCCTCGACTTACAACTGTTCATTCAGTCACCGTACAAAGTTACAATGGCATCGAACAAAGTCACTTATGACCACTTCTCAGAGTTACGATCTTTGGAGCATCTCCATGATCATGTGATCAAAATTCAGACACTCGGCGACTGGTTCATATTTATGACGGTTGCAGTGTCCCAGAGTCATGTGATAGATAACCTTTTGTGACCTTCTGACAAGCAAAGTCAAGGAGGAAGCCAGATTCACTTAGCAAGAAAGGTCGGTGGGGCGCATGCATGGGGGACGCATGTGCATTGCATTTTTGGGGATGCACACGTGCATGCTTTGGGCACTTGGTGTCGAAAAGGTTAGCCATCACTGCAATAAAAGACATATTTAAAACAGTAAAAGATGAGTTGTTTATATACAATCAAGATCGACTGAGGTACTAATACCTCGCTATAAAGCCCTATTAAGACCACACCTAGAGTACGGCATCCAGTTTTGGTTACCACACTATAAAAAAGATGTTGAGACACTAGAAAAAGTGCAGAGAAGAACAACCAGGATGATGAGGGGACTGGAGGCTAAAACATATAAAGAATGGTTGCAAGGAACTGGGCCTGGCTAGTCTAGTGAAGAGAAGGACCAGGGGAGACAGGAGAGCAGTCTTCCAATATTTGAGAGGCTGCCACAGAGAGGAGGAAGGGGTCAAGCTATTTTCCAAGGCACCCGAAGGCCAGACTAGGAATAATGGATGGAAACAAGGAGAGATTTAACCTAGAAATAAGGAGAAACTTTCAGACAGTGAGATCAACCAATGGAACAGAAGTTGCCCTCGGAAGTTGTGGGAGCGTCATCACTTGAGACTTTCAAGAGATTGGACTGCCATTTGTCAGAAATGGTGTAGGGTCTCCCGCTTGGGCGGGGGGTGTGTGGGGTGTTAGACTAGATGACCTATAAGGTCCCTTCCAACTCTGAATATCTGTTATCTGTTATATGAGAATTAGAATTCTAAAAGCATTCTTATTTTTTTTTTAAAAAAAAAAAGACAGCTCCAGCCATGCCTCTATTCCTCTTAAAAAAAAAAAAAAATCTGCTTTTTACCTTCTAAACCTCAGCTATCAAGAATTCTAAACATCAACAGAAAAGGAGAAATTGGAAGAAAGCCAGAGAAAGTCTTCAATAGAAATGGGTCCTATAATCCAGAAGCTTTTTAATGTGGTTTCTTACTCTAGGTACAACACTAATTCCTGATTTCCAGCCAAATATGAAACAAGTGAAAACTATTTTTAAACAACAACCGAAATTGAACACAAAGATAAAAACTTGAACCCTTAAAAAACAAAAAAACAAAAAACAAAACAAAACAGGAATGATTGGCATCTTCATTCGCTCTTGCTCTAAAACAGGAATGTCCAATCTTGACAACTGAAAGACTCATGGATTTCAGCTCCCAGAATTCCCCAGCAAGCCATGCTGAAAACCAACTTTGGGATTTGTGAATCAGATCTGATCCGACTACAGAAATACTTTTTTTTTTTAAATATACGGTTATTCATATTTGACAGTTTATTATGTGCTAAGATTAAAATCACTCCTATAAATGAATATTGATTTTTTAAAAGAATATTTAGGATTAGTAGTTTAGGGTAGTTTAAATATCAATTTTTCATTTAAATTAGAGAGACTTTGTTCTATTGCATTATTATCTCTCTGGGCTGAAAAAAGTTGGAGACTACTTTTGCTATGTATTTATTAGATGTGTTTTTCGTTCTTTCTTTCTTTCCTTTTTTTTTTGGTCACTTTTTCCCTTTATGTTAGTTTGTGTTTTAATGCTTGCTTTCAAAACTTAATTGAATATTTTTTAATTAAAAACAGGTTAAGAGGGTGGCCGTGATATGCTTTATTTTAGTTTCTCCTGTTTTTTTTTTTATGTGTGTCGGACCAGGAAGCTTTGATCACAATATTGTGGGTGGCATTTTGACTTTTTTTCACCACACCCTGCCAGACACCTTGGAAATAAGTGTTGTGTTTTCCCCCACCCTCTTACTCACAGTATATCTCCTCTCCATTTTCATCAACTGATACACCCCATGGTGTGTCACTTATAGCTTGGGTTGGGGGCAAAGAGGATTCAGAAATGGATAATCCATGTGCTTCCGATTATTCTGAATTTATATCACAACGGACATTATAAAGGTATTCATTTATTTGACTGTAACTTCACCATTATTACTTTATAAGTTACTCATGATGGTGAACATACCAGGGGTGCGATTCACCCGGTAAAACAACCATGTGATGACCCAAAGGGGCGTGGCACAAAGGCGACACAGTCAGATAATCAATAAGAGTCTCTTTATTAGCTCCAACTTTGCCCCCAAAGTCTAGGTTACCTTCTGGCTGGAGAAAAACTCTCCCAGGAACAGCCTTTTGACTGCAGAGAATTAAGTCCAAAACATGGTCAACACAAACTGTAACTATAAATCCAATCAAGCCAAACTGAGGTAATTAGTTCGGCAGGGCAGGAGCAAGTTAATTCCAGATGTGAAGGCACGGCAAAACTCACACGGTTGGGAAGACGCCAGGAACACAGATAAACAAAGACAACACAGGATAAAGTCACGTTTGCTCCCAGCAGCTGCTGCAGTCAGCATTCAGTTCTTTTAAACTTTCATTCCCAGCTGCAGTTAATGAAGGGAATCAGGGCCCTTTCCTCCCCCATAAGCCATGCAACCCACATTGCTCTCTTCTCCGTTCCTCTCTGCGTGCCCTAGAATGAAGAAGGGGTGGGCCTGGGTCTTCCTCTGAACTCCCTCTCCCTTGTTCTACCTCTTCCTTGCTGTGCCCAATCAGACTTTGCCCTTCCCCAGCCTCCTCCACAGCCAACGGAGCCACACTCCCACTCCCTGTCAGCTGTTCGTCTTCCTCCTTGGATTCAGACTCTGACAGGAGCATGACAAACCGGTTCAGTGAGCACATTATCCACACGCGTGCTCCGCGTTCAAAAAAGGTAACACTTACCTTCAACTGCAGCTCTGCTGCACGAATCAGCTATGCACTAACAAAAAGACATAAAGCACAGCAAAGAGCAGGGGCAGGCGAGCGGAGCGAACAAGGGGTCTGCATGAACCGGTCTGAACCAGGAGAATCCCACCCTTGGAACATACCCAATACTCCTTCCTCCTCCTCCTTTTCCCACAACAACCCTGTGAGATGGGTTTGGTTGAGACACAGGGACTGGCCCAAAATCCCCAGCCAGCTTTCATGCCTAACACTGGACTAGAATTCACAGTCTCCAGGTCATTGGTCCAAAGTCATCCAGCCAGCTTCAAACCTAATGCGAGACTATGACTTACCCTTTCCCGGTGATTGGCCCAAAATCATCCCAATGACTTTCATTCCTAAGGCGGGACTGGAACTCCCAGCCTCCCTGGTTTGTAGGGCAGCTCTATAACCACTACACCAAACTGTCTCCTATTTAAGAAATAGGTGGTCAACTTACAGTCCAAGGGCTAATGAGAACCTCAGCTTTTTCCTGGGGAATTCACCCTGGTCACAATTGCTGAAAATTACTGTTGTATTATTTTGTTTTTGGGAGGCAGGAATTCCTAATAAGATTTGGGCTTTAGAATACACTTAACGTGAAAAGAAAGGGTTTCACAGCTCACCCTCGAAAACTGGAAGGAGAAATATTGAAAAACCCCACCCTGCCCCATCCCTTCACACCCACAGCTGGTCTATTGTGACCAGTGGTGGGTTTAAATTTTTTTTACTATCAGATCTGTGGGCGTAGCTTGGTGGGCGTGGCAGGGGAAGGATGTACTGCAAAATCCCCATTCCCTCCCCACCCCACTAACCTGCTTTCCAGCTCCGTTTTCCAATGCAGGGCAACCAAAGAAGACCCAGCTGATTAGCTGATCAGTCACCATTCAAAGTTACAACGGCACTGAAAAAGTGACTTATACCGTTTTTTACACTTATGACCAGAGGTGGTATTCAGCCAGTTCTGACCGGTTCTAGAGAACCGGTAGCGGAAATTTTGAGTAGTTCAGAGAACCAGCAAATACCACCTCTGACTGCCCCTGCCCCCATCTCTTCTCTGCCTCTGGCTGAGTCCCAGCTGATCGGCTGGGTCTAATTTGGTTGCCCTGCACAGGAGAATGGAGCTGGAAAGCAGGTTAGTGGGGTGAGGAGGGAATGGGGATTTTGCAGTAGCCTTCCCTTGCCACGTCCACCAAGTCATGGCCACCAAGCCATGCCCCACCCATCAAGCCATACCACACCCACCAAACCATGCCCACAGAACCGGTAGTAAATAAATTTGAATACCACCCCTGCTTATGATTACCACCTTCCAGCATCCCCACGGTTACGGGGTTTACATTCTGACACCCGACAACCGATTCATAGTTATGACGGTTGCAGCATCCCAGGATCCCCTTTCGCGACCTTCTGACAAACTAAGTCAACGTCGAAGTCGGGCTCACTTAACGGCTCTTTAAGTGAACCACTGGAGTGCTTCACTTATCAAGAAAATTGGGGGCGAAACTCACTCAATTCAATTTCTCACTTAGCCACCAGAAAATCCGGGCTCCACTGTGGTCTTATGTCGAGGACTACCTGTACAACCGTCGCCCTCACAGGATGATCCTAAACACACAGCCCCAGCTTGGATGGTCTTGGGTGTAAAATGCAAGCCTACAACGTGGAAAAGGAAAAAACAACAACGCAAGCCCAGCAAACCGAGAACCCGTTTAATCCATCCAGACCTCCCGCTCCCTCCTCCTCAGTCACAAAGCATTCCATGCCAGGCGGGCTGCGGCTCGTAAATCTCTGCCTATCCCTAGGAGCACCAACCAACCCAGGACCCCTCCCTTCGCTTTCTCTTTTTTCCTTCCTTCACCCCCCCAAAAAACACTCCCCCCCCTCCACCTCCAGAAACACACCCAACCACACCACAAGATTAGAGCCGGAGGGGAAAACTCTTGCTATTGTCTTTCCTTTCGACATGTGGCATTCAGGCTCGGTGTGTTATTGCAAACCCTCCCTTGGACACACCCCGGAGACTATATTTGTGAAACCACAACCAAACCCACCCAGCTTCTGCTGCAACAGCTCTCAAGTTTTGAAACCCTATGGTTTCTTTTTTCCAAGATTTATCTCGGGGTGGTGGTGGTGGAATTGTCGAGATCCCATCCCACCCACTCTCCCTTCCAGCTTCAATTTCTCCACCGTGAACAACTGAGCTCCTCCCTTGGAATTATTATTTAGTGTGTGATGAGGTCACGACAGAAGGGAAGCAAACGTATACACACATAAATCCAGTTAATTATGTACAAAACATCTACTGGGGTATAGCAATGGCCTCATAGCTAGATGTCCAATTCTGCTACCCAGGAGATTGGTATTGCTTCGTGCAGATTTTCTCAGGTGGGGGTCCCCAACCCCTGCGCTGCAGCCCACTGGAGCTGGGCCGTGTGAGTGGCAGGCTAGTCACAGGTACACAGCTCTATTTGCACAAGCGGCAGGTTGCATGCACACACACAAGTGCGCTGCTGAACTTGCACAAGTGGTGCCCTGATGCTTGCACCGACTGGCTCCTCTCCCCACTTTCCCAACCAGGCTGCTAAGCCGTAAAAGTTGAGGATCAACTTTTGATCCTCAAAAGTTGGGAACTGGAGAACGCACGTCGTGGGTAACCTTGCACAATATGTTTGACCATTTGTGTATCAGCATCACAATCGCAATGAGGGGGATCTTTCCATCCCCACTGATACAGGGAAAGACACTTCTTCCGGCATCACGCTGAATTCTGTTCCATTTGGTCCAGACAGAGCGAGGCAGGTCAAAGGTGGTTTGGTGGAGAAGGATCACTAATGGTCAGGCCATAAGAAAGGAGTAGAGTAGGGTAGGGTAGGGTAGGGTAGGGTAGGGTAGGATCAAATCAAATCAAATCAAATCAAATCAAATCAAATCAAATCAAATCAAATAGAACAGGAGTAGAGTAGAATAGAATAGGAATAGAACAGAGCAGAGTATATTAGAGTAGAGTAGAAAAGGAGATGAATGGGAATAGAATAGGAGTTGAGTAGAGTAGAAGAGAAGAGAAATAGGAATAGGAATAGAAGTAGAGTAAAGTAGAGTAAAAGAGGAGAGGGAATAGGAATAGGAATAGAATAGGAGTAGAGTAGGGTAGAGTAGAGTAGAATAGAGTAGAGTAGAGTAGGAGAGGGAGAGGAATAGGAATAGGAATAGGAATAGGAATAGAACAGGAGTAGAGTGGAGTGGAGTGGAGTGGAGTGGAGTGGAGGAGTGGTGTAGAGTAGAGTAGAGTAGAGTAGAGTAGAGTAGAGTAGAGTAGAGTAGAGTAGAGGAATAGGAATGGAACAGGAGTGAAGTGGAGTGGAGTGGAGTGGAGTGGAGTGGAGTGGAGTGGAGTGGAGTAGAGTAGAGTAGAGTAGAGTAGAGTAGAGTAGAGTAGAGTAGAGTGAGTAGAGTAGAGTAGAGTAGTAGAGGAGAGGAATAGGAATGGAACAGGAGTGAAGTGGAGTGGAGTGGAGTGGTGTAGAGTGGTGTAGAGTAGAGTAGAGTAGAGTAGAGTAGAGTAGAGTAGAGTAGAGTAGAGTAGAGTAGAGTAGAGTAGAGTAGAATAACAGAGTTGGAAGGGACCTTGGAGATCTTCTAGTCCAGCCCCTGCCTAGGCAGGAAACCCGATATAATTTCAGGCAAATGATTATCCAAGGACCTTCAACAATTCCTGTCTCCAGGCTTTCTCAGGGTTAAACTGGATAGATGCTAAGTGAATGGCTGTTTTCCACGCGGGCCTATAGGATTTCAATCTCCCTTTAGGGAGGGGGAGAAGTGAAAGGTATGCACGGGAATTGTAACACCCCACAATTCACCCCATTTCAGGGGTTGGTCTGTGAGCTTAATCCCATTCTGGGATACGACATACCCTTGATTTACGACCAGAATTGAGCCCAAAATTTCCATTTGTAAGCAAGACGGGGAAGTGAGTTTAGCGCCATTTTACGACCATCCTTGCCACCGATGTTAAGCGAATCACTACAGTTGTTAAATTAGTAACACGGTTGTTAAGTGAATCAGCTTCCACCCCTGTCTGTCAACCCTGAAGCTGATCTGACCGAGGCCATTTTGGGGCTTCAGTGTTACATAACTGGAGCTGAGGGATGCAGGTGGGGTGGGGGAATAAAGACAGCTGGGGTTTTGTAGCCAAAACAAAATCCTTTCTCTTGAGAACCAAGGACATTCCCACAGGGGGCTGAAAAGAGGAGGAACAAAGTTACCAAGCAACCAGACCGAGCCTTGATTGGACCATGTGACTGTTGGGGGAAGGAAAAAAAACTGTTAGCTTTAATGAGGTGAAAACTGTGGGAACCTTCAGAGTCGGTTTTCACCAGATCTGTGCCAATATGATACACCAAATAAAACTGTTTTCTGAGGAAACATCCTGCCTCAGAGTTCTGTTTGCTATGGGTGTATGACTTGGAACCCTGACACTGACTTTGCTTGTCAGAAGGTCATGAAAGTGGAACACGTGACACACACACACCCCCTCCCAGGACACTGCAACCACCATAAATGTGAGTCAGCAGCTGAGCGTCTGAATTTTTTGATTGGCTGCTGCAATAGCCCTAAGTGTGAAAAACGCTCTTTTTCAGTGTCGCTGAAACTTCGAAGGGTCGCTGTAAGGAAACAGCTAAGGCCATGATGGCGAACCTACGGCCCACGTGCTGGAAGTGGTGCGCAGAGCCACTTCTGCCAGCACGCGAGAGGTCGCCCAGAAGAGCCCCACTGAGCATGCGTGCGTGCCTCCCTGCCAACCAGTTGATCGTCGAGTATCTGCTGTGCATGCGCGGGGACAAGATGCACGCATGGGAGAAGCAGACGCCTGCGCAAAGGCATGCAGGGGTTTGTGTGCGCATGCACAGAGGCTTGCGGTGCAGGGGGGATTGCACGCGCATTGCATCATGGGTACAGGCATGCGAGTGTGGGCATGTGAGCGCACTTTTTTTGGCACGCAACGTGTGTGTGCTGTCCAGACAGTTTAGAGTTAATGGGATTTGGGATAGTTACTTAGGAATTGTGAGCTGTCCCCCTTAAGGGAATGCATCATGGCAAATGTAGCTAAAGGTATCCTGGGAAATGTAGTCCATGTCACGTGACCGCATCTGTAGTCCTGATTGGTCACTATAGTGACCCTTGTTGGGTTGGGGGAGGCTCCCTCACTCTTGCCTGAAACCACCATTTCACACCATGCTTCAATCATCACGGGGCTGAGACCTTTTTATCTTTCTACTCTACAAGACAGATATGCAAAGGATTGGACGTTAAGAAGAACTTCGTCACAAATGTGAGTTATGAGGATACCTGATGTACCAATAAAACACTTGGTTTTGGATGTTTTTGTGGAGTTACTCTGCCTGCTTTATACCACCCAGAGAATAAAATGCAGAACAATGTGGAAAAACTTAAGCCATCCCTAAACTAAGGAAATAAGCAAGAATCTGAGATTTTTCTCCTCTCTTCTGAAGAGAATCTGAGATGACCAGGAGCCAAACAATTGGAAGAGGGAGGAGGGGCCGTGCTCCAGTTTGTTCCCTGATGCAGGAAATGAATAAAACAGGAACCGCCTGACCCACCAGCAGAAACATGCAATTTTTGGACTTAATTGCATGACTCTGTGTAACGGGATGCTCCTAACAAGCAGGTTCGAGTTGCTAAAATTTCTACCCAAGTCGTTCCTCTTCCCTATTTATACATCCTGGCCTCCCTCTTTGTCCATAATTTTAACACTCCCGTTGGGTGGGTGTGGACCAGCTGCAGAGGTCCTGCAGGTTTTCCTTTTCGGAAAGGGACCGAATTAAATGCAAATCAGCGGAGATTACTTCCCTAAGAGTGAAACCACCGAGAGGGACAACTGCCAAAGAGCCTCAGGTAGTCCTCGACATGCAACCATCTGTTTAGTGACCGTTTGAACTTACGGCAGCTGACAGATGGCCTTACACTTACGACCATCACAGCACTTCATAGCTACAGGTCAAAATTTGGGCGAACCAGCATGAACCAGCACTCATGACAGCTGCAGCATCCCGAGTCAAGAGATCAATCAGAATAGAATTGGAAGGGTTCTTGGAGGTCTTCTAGTCCAGCCCCATCTGCTCAAGCAGGAGACCCTGGCCTATACCATTTCAGACAAGTGGTTGTCCAGTCTCTTCTTTAAAACCTCCATTGTTGGAGACCCCACAGCTTCTGGAGGCAAGTTGTTCCACTGGTTAATTGTTCTCACTGTTAGGGGATTTCTCCTTAGTTCCAGGTTGCTTCTGTCCTTGATGAGTTTCCATCCATTGTTTCTTCTTGCCTTGCCTTCTGGTGCTTTGGAAACCAAGTTGACCCCCCCGTCCTTCTTTGTGGCAGCCCCTCAAATACTGGAATACTGCTACCTTGTCCCCCCTAGTCCTTCTTTTCACTAGACTAGACATACCCAATTCCTACAACCGTTCTTCATATGTTTTAGTCTCCAGGCCTTTAATCATCTTGGTTGCTTCTCTGCAACCTTCCCGGACAGCTTCCAAAAAGCAAAAAAAATGCGGGGAGCCAGATTTACTTAATGACTATGTGGTCCACTTAACAATGGCAGCGATTCACTTAACAACCATGGCACAAGAGGTTATAAAATCAGGCACGACACACTTAAAAATGGAAATTCTTATCCCAAACACGGTCGTTAAGTTGAAGACGCCCTGGACTGATATTTAATTCCACTCTCTGCTAACTTTCTAGATCAGGGGTGGGGAAACTGTGGCCTTTTAATGAACTTTAATTCCCAGAACTCCTCCCATGCTGGTTCAGGAATTCTGGGAGTTGAAGTCCACAAGTCACAAAAGGGCCATAGTCTCCCTATCCTTGTCTTTTCTTTTCTTTTCTTTTCTTTTCTTTTCTTTTCTTTTCTTTTCTTTTCTTTCTTTCTTTCTTTCTTTCTCTTTCTTTCTTTCTTTCTTTCTTTCTTTCTTTCTTTCTTTCTTTCTTTCTTTCTTTCTTTCTTCCTTTCTTTCTTTCTTTCTTCCTTCCTTCCTTCCTTCCTTCCTTCCTTCCTTCCTCGTCCTCCTCTCCATCTTCTTCTATAAAAAAGTGTGTGTGTGTATGTTCCAGCATAACTATGGAAACACCGCAAGCAATTTCAACCAAACTTGGTACACAGATGACTTGCCCCCTGGAAACAACTACTGTGGGGGTAAGACACCCCCCCAACACCCCTCGTGTGTGTGTTTGTGTGCCTTAAAATGGCTTCTACTGTACAGCACAGTGGACTTGCCATGGTAACGACTTCACAGTACTCCAGTACTCCACAAGGGGGCTCCCTTCTCAGCCCTCCAAAAGAACCACAACCTCTTTATGTCCTTCATATTTTGACTGCCAGTTATCAAAGTAATCTTTCAAAAGATGCTTATCCTTTCACAGAGCACCATGTCATGACACGTTCATTCCCAGGATATCTGTCCATTTTATAACAATTTTTAGCATTACTATTTATTTTTATTTTTATTATTTTATTCAGAACATTAAACTCCACAAACTCCCCCCCAAAAAAGGGGGAGGAATACAAAAACAAAGCAAAATTAGAGAAAACAAAACAAACAAAAATACCGTAGATGTGCATAAAAAGAAAAAGAAAATACACGTATAGATTGTCCCCCCTGGTTGAATAACCGCTAAGTGTATTTCAAGGATTATTCTACTAGTGTTGCTATTTCATATTGTTCTACTCTGTCAAATCAGTGTTTTATTGATTGTTAAGCTCTCTAGAATTTCCTATAGACAAGTCAGTGGCATATATGTTATTATATTGTAATTAATTACTTTATATTAATTATACAGTAAATACATTTATGATTAAATTTATAAACCAACAAACAACTAAATAAATATCTGTCTCATGGATGAAGGATACTGTACCCTTTTTTTGAAAAATAAACATGTCCTTAACACACTATAAAAAAGATGTTGAGACTCTAGAAAGAGTGCAGAGAAGAGCAACCAGGATGATTAGGGGACTGGAGGCTAAAACATATGAAGAACGGTTGCAGGAACTGGGCCTGGCTAGTCTAGGGAAGAGAAGGACCAGGGGAGACATGATAGCGGTCTTCCAATATTTGAGGGGCTGCCACAGAGAGGAGGAAGGGGTCAAGCTATTTTCCAAGGCACCAAAACTCCAGACAAGGAATAATGGGTGGAAACTGAACAAGGAGAGATTTAACCTGGATATAAGGAGAAACTATCTGACAGTGAGAACAATCAATCAATGGAACAGAAGTTGCCCTCGGAAATTGTGGGAGCGCTATCACTTGAGACTTTCAAGAAGAGATTGGACCGCCATTTGTCAGAAATGATGTAGGGTTTCCTGCTTGGGGGGGTTGGGCTAGATGACCTACAAGGTTCCTTCCAACTCTGATTATCTGTTTGTTATCTGTCCAAAAAACCCCAAGGTTTTCCAAGTTTTTAAAATCATGGCTAAATCTCAAGTCAGTGATCCCTGATCTTGTAAGAAGTGAGTTGTACAAGCCACACTGAACAGATGTTCTTTGTCCACATCTGGAGACAGCATACTGTACAGGTTTTTTTTTGCACAAATTAATTGCTCTCTGAATTGGGACAAGAAATTCCTGTTATTCCGAGGTCCTGCCTTAGATAACTAGGATTCATGGCTTGATCTGCAGACTGTGCGGTCCAATCCCTCTGGACCGCAAGGTGGACAGCTTATAAATTTAATAAAGAAATAATTCAAGTGAGTCCATACCCCACTATGTGATTAGCCAAAGGATGGATAAGTAAGAGGTGCTAGAGTGTCATAAAAGATCTGGTGGGCAGGGAAAGGAAAATCTAGGACAGAAGGAATAAACTTCCTGATAGATTGATTGATCGATTGATAAGTTGACTATAAATCTTGAAATCCTGTTGGACCCAAACTTTCACTCTAAGCTGGAGGAAATATTTTGTACATGTTTATTTTCTTATAAATGTTTTTAAAGCAGCCAGAGCAATGAGTTCATTGCATTCATGTATATTATTACTGAATTCAGATATACTATTTTCACCAATATCTGTCATCATTTTAATGCATGTTCCAGAGGTGGTATTCAGCAGGCTCTGATCGGTTCTGGAAAACTGGTAGCGGACACTTTAAATAGTTTGGAGAACTGGTAAATCCCACCTCCGCCCCCATCTCTTCTCTGCCTCCTGAGTCCCGGGTGATTGGCTGGGTTCTTCTTTGGTTGACCTGCACAGGAGAACGGAGCTGGAAAGCAGGTTAGTGGGGTGGGGAGGGAAGGGGATTTTGCAGTATCCTTCCCCTGCTACGCCCACCAAGCACTCCATGCCCACAGAACCGGTAGTAAAAAAATTTGAATCCCACCACTGGCATGTTCCTTTATTAGACACAGTTTAGCTCAAGTGTTTCTCAACCGTGGCAACTTTTAAGATGGCTGGACTTCAACTCCCAGAATTCCCCAGCTGGCATGAAAGCCACATAGGTGTCTTTGGGCCAGTCACTCCCTCTCAGCCCTATCTACCTTAGAGGGTTTTTGTTGTGGAGAAAATGGGAGACTGCAATATTAGGTATTCCAAATAAATATTTAAAATAGATATTTGCAGGATAAAAACAAAACAACGGCTGTTGCCAATGTCTACGGAGATTCTCAGTCAATCAGATCATGGTTGTCCCAAAGGGGCTTTTTCAAAATGCAACAGGACTTCCTTTGTTTGTTTGTTTGTTTTCCTTGAAGACATTTCGCTCCTCATCCAAGAAGCGAAACATCTTCCTCAAGGAAAAAACATAATCCGGTTGCCTTTTGGGGAAAAAAAAGAAAACCACCTTTGAGAACGGTGTGCCGATAAAACTTCATAGGTATGTTTGCAAAGTCGCAAGGCCTTGATCTCAACTTAGAAAGGATTTCCCCCAATATATTCTTTTTTTTAATAAAAAAAAAATTACAGACCTGCGCTGAAAAATTCAGAGAAGCCTAAATGTCACAGGAAGGCTGTCTTCCGGGTTTTGTTTTGCTTTTTAATTTAAAAAACAAACACACACACTCACACACACAGAGAGAGAGAAACTGAGAATCTCTCCTGAAAATACCACCGGATTCCTTTTCGCCTGTGGTCCTACCGAGTATTTTAAACGGTGACACGTGTGTGTGGGAGGTCAGCCGGTCGGCTGAGTGGACAGGCAGATAAAGGGCAGGAGGATCTGAATTACCAGCTGTGGTGCTCAGGAAGACACAAATTGCACACTCCCTTCCCAAAATTACAGGGGGCTGCTTTGGGGGGGGGAGGGGGGAAGAGGTGGTGGGGGGAGAAAAGAAAGAAACCCACAGGGAGTTTCATTGCAGCATGCGAAATGGGCGTTAATGGGATCCTTTTAAAAATAGAGAATTTTTTTTCAACTGAGAAAGGAGAAGAGAACTTGGGTTTGGGTTTTTTGTTTTTTTTCCCCCTCACCAAACTCAGGAAGAAAAAAAAACACAATAATTGTCCCTGGCAAAGAGGCACCGCCACTCTCAGCTTGCCCGGGCGTGGAGGTTCTCTTCCTTTGGCTCCGTCCTTCAAAGGAGCAGGGAGGAGAAAGCCTGGCCCCAAAAGAGACAATGCGTCCTTGTGTCTTTCGCTGCTGATTCATCCTCCTCACCGCAACCCACTTCGGGCGGAGAGCAGCTGCGATTAGAAGTGCTGCCTCAGCAAAGGAAGAAGCTATTTCAGAAAACCCAGGGCCTGTGTGGGTTTGCATGCCGTGCAGGAGGCCTGGCTGTCCAACGCGGCTGCTCCTCCTCGGCCAGTCGATACAATGGACGGGGCAGCTTCCATTTTCTTGCTAAGAAATGCCAGCGCCAAGGAATGCAGGGTAGCGGGAGTTGGAAGGGATCTTAGAGGTCTTCTAGTCCAGCCTCCTTCTTGAGAAGGAGACCCCCATACCATTTCAGACATGTGGTTGTCCAACCTCTTCTTAAAAACCTCCTGTCGTGTCCCTGGTGGAGGCTGACTCTGAGGGAGTGGAGATGTGGCTCCGGAGGTTGTGGAGGAGGCTGGGGAAGGGCAGAGGCCGGCTGGGCAGTCAGAGGAGGACCCAGGCCCATCCCCTCTCCATCCTAGGGCACGCAGGGAGGAGAGGATAAGGGAGAGGTGTGGTCTACTCGGGAGGAGAGGGCCTTGATCCTCTTCATGGGCTGCAGCTGGGACAACTGAATAAGATACAGACATGTGTACGGGCGAACGCTGGAAACAAAGCACGGGAATATCTCTAGTTTATGGTTCCTCTCTTAAGTTTAGCATCCTTCCCAGTGTGTTATCTGTGGACGTCCTCCAGCCCTTATTTTGCCTGGTTTGTGTTGCTTTTTTCCTTCTTCTTTTAACTGTTGTGGGAGGTTTTTTTTGTCTTCCGTCAAGAATATTCGGAGCTTGGAAGCAAAGTGAAGGAATAAACGGGGCTTCACCTGTTTTCTGTGACTGTGTTTGCTTTGTATCCCATCCTGGGCCATCACACCTCCAGTGTTGGAGCACCCACGACTTCTGAAGGCAGGCGGTTCCACTGGTTGATTGTTCTCGCTGTTAGGAAATGCCTCCTTAATCCTAGATGGATCTCTCTTTGATAAGCGTCTATTTGTTACTTCTTCTCCTGCTCTGAGGTGCTTTGGAAAATAGGTTGACCCCCTTGGAGTTGTATTTTTAGCTCAAGATTGAACTGTGGGGTCCATGTTGCTCTCTGAACTTGGCAGTTTTCTTGCAGACATTTCATTACCCATCTAAGTAACATCATCAGTGCTACCAGGGAGTGGAGTTTGCTCTCTGTTTATACGCAAGTGATTTACCTGTCATGCCAATGGGAGTGTTCTTGGTGATGCCTTGATTAGGCTGTTATTTCCTTTTGGATTGCTTGTCTGAGCTGGTATTGTAGACAATGCTCCAATCAAGGAACTACCATAATCAAACAAAAGGTACATTAACAGCCTACTTAAGATACTACCACGAAGAAAACAACACTCCTGCCAACACTGACAGGGTAGCCACTTCTCTTTTAGCACGGATGAGGTTATCTACTTGGGTAATGAAACATCTGCAAGCAAACAAGCCAGCATCTAATTCCATTGGAATTGATGCAAAAGAAGCCAGATTATATCGTTGACATGGTAGCAATCTTCCATCAGCTATGGGCCTGCCCCAAAGAAGAGGGAGTCCTCCAAAGCACTTGAAGCAATGGATGAAAATTAACCAATCTAGAAACCAAGGATAAATTTCCTGATAGTTAGAACAACTGATCAGTGGAATGGCTTGTCTTCAGAATTTTGTGGGTGCTCCAAACACTGGAAGTTTTCAAGAGGAGATTGGATAACCATTTGCCCCAAATAGTGTAGGGTCTCCTGCTTGAGCAGGCGGTTGGACAAGTAGACCTACAAGGTCCCTTCCAACTCTGTTATTGTGATGATATTATTATTATATACTTTATTGATATGATGTTCTGAGTAGCAGTGTGTATTTTAACAAGATATTTTGTGGATACCAAGGATGCTGGCAGCAACCTGTATCAACCATTAGCACCAGTCACTGGTATTTGTGATATATTTTTAAATGTTCAGTTAACTAAATTTCATGTTTAATGAATAAAAGAGATAATAGCAACAACAATAATAACAATAACGTGTTATCCCAATTGTAATTGGAGCCCTTGGACAGCATGATATTCCCTCTGAAAAAAATCGGGCTGGCCAAAAGAGAAGGGCTACCTTGCTATTTGGAAATTCTGAATTTATCAGACTGGAATACCCTGATTCTACAAAAACCACCCTACTTGGAATGGCTCATATCCTCCGATGCTGTCTTAGCAGTTCCTAGGTCCTTGGTTAGGACTCGAGTTGTTGAACTATCAACCAGCCCCAAAGGCTGTGAATCTCACTAAAGATGCGAATAATGATGATGATAATGATAATATCATCATCATCACAATAACAGATTTGGAAGGTCTACTACTTGTAGGTCTACTACTACTACTACTACTACTACTACTACTACTACTACTATTATTAACATAGATCTACGAAAACGATCTCTGGTTTCTTTCAAACAACGCTTCCCAGTTTAGGGCAGTTTTATCAAATGGCTCTTGTGAAAACATTGGTTTGGTCATGGAGCCTTGCTTCTTGACCACATCCATGAAAACGATGCGTCATTTTATACAATGTCACCTTTGCAAGATGGAAGGGCTGGCTCTGTTGTGAGGTAGAAGAAGGAAACCATCTCAGGTAGCACAGGATGCGTGGAGATGGGCAGAAGATCTGCCTCTCCAAGGATTGAGAGCCATCCTTTTTTCCCTTCGAGGACAAAAAGGCGTGTTCTGATCTCCAAATTATCCTACCACCTCAGGTGCGTTGTAAGATGCTCTCCTGTTCCACATGTTGAAAGCCCACAAAATTCAGCCAGCTGCATTGCCCTTTTTTTTATCTCCTCAAGCAGAAACATATTTTGAATCCAACCCTACAAAGTAGCTAAAAGTGAATACGTCTGTTCTGGCCCTCAAGACTTAACAATGCAACCCAACTGACCATCCAAGGTAAAAAAAAATAAGTAGAGTGGAGCCGTTAGCAACGCCTTAATTGCATGCCAGACCAAGGTTCAAGATGCACAAACTTTCTGGGTGGTCCAACAGGCAGAGAAGAAAGGCCCTGGCCTAGTTTTTCCGAGAAGGCAGAGACAACTTAAAGGCAAGGCAGGCAGGAATTCATAATCTCCCCGTCACAACGGTGTTTTTTTTTTTTAAAAAAAACTTTCTGAGTGTTAACAGGTAGATACTTTCATCTTGGAAAGTCTAACTCGGAGGTGCCCAACCATGGCAACTTTAAGACTTATGGACTTCAACTCCCAGAATTCCCCATACCTGTTGTAGCTTCTATCCAAGCATAGCTGGCCGTAGTTAGCCTGCTAAAATGGGATACTTAGGAGTAACATTTTATTTATTTATTTAATTTTATTTATTTATTTAATTTTATGTATATATGTATGTATGTATTTATAGCAATAGCACTTAGACTTATATACCGCTTTACAGTGCTTTACAGCCTTCTCAAAGCAGGTTAACAGAGTCAGCCTATTCCCCCAATAATCTGGGTCCTCATTTTACCCACCTCGGAAGGATGGAAGGCTGAGTCAACCTTGAGCCTGGTGGGATTCGATCTGCCAAACTGCAGAAGGAGTAGCTTGCAGTACTGCACTCTAACCACTGCACCACTGAGGCCATGTATGTATGTATGTATGTATGTATGTATGTATGTATGTATGTATTTATTTATTTATTTATTTGATTTATATTGCTGCCTATTCGCATGGTGACTCAAGGCAGCTTACAGAATATAAAACCACGTTTAAAACAGTAAAACTAATAAGGAGAATCAAATAAATTAATACAATAACACTGAACGTTTGCTCCCTAATAGACTAATCTATAGTACAGGTAGTTCTCCACTTACAATCATTCTGAGTCCACAATTACAATCGTCAGCTGTGATGTTTAAGCACGTCCCGATTTTAAGACCTTTTTTTGTGGCGTTTGTAAAGTGAATGTGGCAGACATTAGGCAGACGTGGTGGTTCTTAACCGAGCGCTGTGGTTATTAAGCAAACCCACTGCTGTCTAGGGGGCATTTTCCCCCTAGAAATCAGAAGTAAACACTGTGAGTAGGAGCCAGCGACCAAGTGCCCAAATTGTGGTCACCAGACTGGGGGTAGGAGTGGGGGGTGGACATCAGAACTTTGAATCCAGGTTGTAAGTCCTCTTTCCAGTTTTTGGTATAACTTCAAGTATTGTAGGAGATGAACAGGGTAAACCTGAGGGAGGAGTCAAATGCATCATAAGTCACGCATCCCCCTTCGCGCCTGCAAGAGTTCTAAGTCCAGCCCACCTTAAATGCCTTCCTTATCTCCCGCTCATTTCCCTTGACTGTTAGTTGGTCAGATTCTTGTAGAGAGCTTAAGCTTGCAATGAATCTTTCTACTGATTTGAACTGCCTGACTCTCCCCAGTACTTGACAAATAATCGCTAAGCAGCTGGTCATAAACTAAAGACTACCTGGATTCATTCAGTGTACCTGGAGCTTTCTTGAAATCTGGAGCTCATATTTTTTTTAACAGATGTACTTATTTAATTATTACTTTTTTTTTCTAAGAATGCAAGTTGGTCTCCTCTGCCCTTTAGCTTTTAATGGCACGATGTGACTCTCTCACGGGCTAGGCAGTTGAAACACCAAATGGGGATTTACAATTTATGTATTCTTGAATTTCTGAAACAGGGCACAGGCATGTCCAGCCTGTTCTAGGCCCAATTTCTCGGAGTCAGGTCTATTTGCTACTCCAACTTAGGCCCCGTTTCATGTTTCAGTGATGCAATACACCGCATCTATGTAGGAAGCTTCTGTTCTTAGTCACTTAAGGAAGGGTTGTAGTTTCTGGAGAGCACAGATTTATTGTGAGGCCTGACTGAACGCTGATGATTTGTGAGGTTAGGAAGATGGGGAGGAGGGCTGTTGCATCCTAGGCTGAGGTTGTTCACAAAATTGTGTAATCTGCAAAATCTAGCCAGCACTGTATCTTTAAATCAGCACAGCAATGATAATAAAAGACACTGAAGATAAAGACAGACCAGAAACCAGCAAACAAGGAAGTAAGCATTGTGTGTACCAACGCTGGGAGGAGGAGGAGGAGGAGGAGGAGGAGGAGGAGGAGGAGGAGGAGGAGGAGGAGGAGGAGGAGGAGGAGGAGATGATGGTGTGATGCTGAAGTGGTAATTTCCCAGGAGGAAGGGAGCACATTACAGAAAGGGGGACAAGACAAGAGGCAGCACTGCCTGGACTTGGATAGAAGGAGGAGGAAGTAACACAGGATAGCCACTCCTCAGAATCTCCCAGGGTAGATTCATTCAGGTGAGAGTAGTGTTGATTTAGTCTGGCAAGATTCCGTCTGTTGTGTATTAGCAAATAAAGAACCGAACTTTGGCCGAATTGTTTCACACCATTCTTGGCCTTAGCCTGACAAATACAGGGCATAGGTCTCCTTGGCAGGAGACCAGAAATCCAAGCAAACTGAAATCTTCTTCAAGAGCAACCGGGTAGTTAATGATCAAGGTGAAGGTTCGTTCTCCGAGCTTGTGGGTTGGCTTCCGAACATTTTGTTACCAGGCTAGGTACTGGTAACATCTTCAGCGGAGTGTAAGGGGTGTCGATGTTCCTCTGTTTATAAGAGCTTCAGGTGTGGGTATGTCAAGTGAGGGTCTTGTGATGAGAAGATTACATCAGGTCAGGGTCATTGGGAGGTGAACTTCTGGTGGTGGGGTGCCTTGGATGGGTTGGTTGAAGGTCGGTGCTGTCTCTGGTTGGCTGTGCAGTTGAGAGATTCATAGGCTGGTTGTAGGTCAATGTGTCACATGACTTAATGGTCTGTCTGTCTATCTATCTATCTATCTATCTATCTATCTATCTATCTATCTATCTATCTATCTATCTATCTATCTATCCATCCATCCATCCATCCATCCATCCATCCATCCATCTCATAATGAAATTATTCTGGGCAGCTAAGAACATAAAACATTAAAAATCCTAACATATAAAATATCTGGCACTCCACAAGCAATCCCATCAACAGACACATTGACCTACAACCACCCTACGAGCCCCTCAGAATCCAAATCAACCACACAGCCAACCCACAGTTCACCTCCCCCACCAACGGTTCACCTCCCAATGACCCTGACCTGATAATGACCTCCCCATCACAAGACTCGCTGAAGACTCACAGCTGACCCATCACAAGTCCCTCACTTAACACGTCCACACCTGAAGCCCTTATAAACAGAGGAACACCAACACTGACATCCCCCTAAACTCAGCTGAAGAAATTACCTAGCTGTCATCCAGAGGTGGGATGCTATTGGTTCTGTCCCCCACTGCAGAACCGGTAGCTCTGAAGAGCAGCAGATACCTAACCAGTTCTGTGTTTGCTGCTGTTTGGCCCACCCGCCCGCCTGGGCTCTTACCTGTCCTTTATTTCCTGCTTTTTCAACCTCAGCTGCTTTGCGCGGCACAGCTGAGGTTGAAAAAGCAGGAAAAAAGAGGCTTTTCGAACGCTGTGCACCTGCGCGCAGCACTTTTCATCTGTCCGGGCAGCACAGCTAAAGGTTTTTTTATACGTGTGCAGCAAAATGTAGTCACCGAACTGGTAGTAACACCGGTTGAATCCCACCACTGCTATCAGCGTTCCAGGAAAAACCCAGCTCCAACCAAAAACTCCTAGACAGGCATTTTCTCAAAAGTTCCTTTTATTAGAAGAGGTATACTGGCACATCTAGGAAAACCCGAATCTGAAAGTTCTGGGTTTTACCTCAGTAATTCCAAAAGACAAAACCAAAACCCTGCACCCATCAGTCCATCACATGGCCCAATCATGTTTCATCCCAACCTCAGACATCCCTTCAACTATGCCTCTTCCAGGCACAGGAACAACATGACCTTGACCGACAAGAAGAATGCTATTGTCAAGGCTCCGACAAATCCACCCCCGTTCAAATCATAAATCTCTAGTCCCATCTTTCAGAGTAAAAAAAAATAATGATTTATTAGGAGTGACCATGTCAGCATTACCTGGGTGCAGCCAACTCTAAAGCACATCATTCATTTCACCCTTGACGCTGGTCTTCCCCCCCACCCCCCTGGATGTATATTCTCCAATGGGACACATCCACAGCTAAGAGTCATCAATCATGCTGGGTAATAAGTAATAATCTTGCGTGGCATCAGCTTCAGCTACCTAGCAATTATCTGAAGCATTTAAGGAATGCACTACTTTCCCCATTCCCTTTGTGCTGGCAACTAAAAACACCAAAGAAGTATTATGTCAGCTATTATGTCTAACTGGATACGCTCTATTAAATCCCCCCTCCCACATGCCCAAGCTCAAGAATGCAACAGTGTGGAAGCTTCTGGTTTGTAATATGGCTTTCAAAGCTGACAGGCGTCATTCCCCCGGAATAAAAAAGCACGTTGTAGAAAATAAAATAGACAGGTAACAAAATGTTCAGAAACCAATCCACAAGATCAAAAAATGAACCTTCACCCTCATCTTACACCCAAGCTACAGATAGTTGCCACTATTGCGTAGTTAAAGATTTCAGAGATGAGTTTGAAGTTGGCATGACTGTTGTGTCATGTTGATCTGCTTCTCAGTGAAGACTTTGGTGTCTCTTTTTCAACTGTTGCTTGGACTTTAAGACCACTTAAGCCCTTCCCTTGCTCCTGAAGAGTCTTTCATTGCATTTACACGTAGTCCTCAACTTATGACTTACCTGGAACAAGAGAACTGCAATCTAGATCCAATGTTTCGATAGCAATGCCTTCCCTCCCCCGCAGTCACGTGACCACACTTCCCACGGTTGGCAACACAATCTCAGTTATGGCCATTTACAGTGGTCACGCAACTGTGTTTTATGACCGTTTTGTCAAAAATAGGAAATTACTTCCAATTTTTGTCAAAAGCGGGCAATGAGTTTGCTTGAGCAGTCTTCGTTTAATGACTATGGTGTTTCTTTAAAACCGCTTAACAACTACCTCAAAGAAGTTTGGAAAAATCGGGTCAGTCACATGACCAACATGATTTATGATGGTCACGACATTCAACTATAATGGGAAGCTCCATTACAGTCATATGTAGAAGACTACCTATATAGTTCTATGATTTTCAAAGGCTTAGAATAGGAATAGGAATAAGAATAGGAGTAGAGTAGAGTAGAGTAGAGTAGAGTAGAATAACTGAGTTAGAAGGGACCTTGGAGATCTTCTAGTCCAACCCCCTGTTTAGACAGGAAACCCTACACCACTTCAGACAAATGGTTATCCAATCTCTTCTTAAAAACTTTCAATGTTGGAGCATTCAGAACTTCTGGAGGCAAATTGTTCCATTGATTAATTGTTCTAACTGTCAGGAAATTTCTCCTTAGTTCTAGATTGCTTCTCTCCTTGATTAGTTTCCACCCATTGCTTCTTGTCCAGCCTTCAGGTGCTTTGGAGAACAGCTTAACCTCCTCTTCTTTGTGGCAACCCCTGAGATATTGGAACACTGCTATCATGTCACCCCTAGTCCTTCTTTTCATCATACTAGACATACCCAGTTCCAGTTTTAGCCTCCTGTCCCCTAATTGTTGCTAGTCTCTGCACCCTTTCTAGAGTCTCATCATCTTTTTTACATCAAAATTGGATGCTTGATAGAGTATAGTGTCTGGATGTTGTTGCTGGAACACAGATTGTTGAAGAAAATGACTTTTGATGCATCATAATTGATTCTGATTTTGATGACTCCAGCTTACCACGGGGCCATCTCTATCAACCATTTTCAGACAATTTCTTGAATAGAATCTATTTATTACTTCCCATGGGGAAAAGCCTGCAAGGCTCCCAGGGAGGTTTTGATGAAATCCAGACTAGCTCAGCCCAGAAAACTAACAATGTAAACCATCAGATCCTGTTATGGGTTTCCTGGGTTAACCCACGGGATTAATTTAGAACAAGGAAGTGATTGCCAAGACAGGAAATGATGCCAAAGAAGCCGTATTCACCAGCAACAATGATGCCAGATTTATATATTCCTTTTTCAGAAAAGGACTGAACTTTTATACAATTCAACTATTTTTCAGAGGAGGGAAAATCTATTCTGGTAAAACATCCACCGGTAGTTTCAAATTCAATATTTGAGCCGGTCTTGAAGGTGGCTTCATAAATAAGAGTTTATTTTACAGGCTCTAAAGAAGGTTGAATTCTGGTTTGAAGTTTGGGGATAATGAGGTTCCTGTGTTTTAAACACGGGGCGGGGTGCGGGAATTCAGCCCAATTCACACAAAAATATTGAAATGCTGGCTTTTAAAAAATAATCCAAAGCATCTTTTTTTGTTTTTATAGCCTTCTGTTGTGTGGGGACCGTGGTTGACTTTCCAGATTGAGAACTCTGGGAATTGCAGTTCCTACGAAAAAGTTGCAAAGCTTGAGGAAAGCTGTTGTAAGAGCGAATGAATGGGAAGTCCCACGTCCTGGCAATTCAGTCCTTCTCCCCCCACCCCCCCGCTAATAAAATGGATGTTTTCTTGGTACAAAAGGGCAGGGCTATTGCCAGGTGTTCCAGAAACGTACTGGATACTCAAATAATATATGTGCATGTTAAATTCTGCTCATAGACCCACATGAGAAGAAATGTCAAAAATAAGACAAGTATACTAAATGGGAGAAGGCAGGTCTGCTCTCAAATTCAGCCGTACTGTGTGATACAATTGGGGTAGAGGCAGGTCCTCTCCCGCAGGTCCTAATAGAATAATTAGGAAAATTCAGGAGAACGAACATGTATCAACAACAGATAACAGATAATCAGAGTTGAAAGGGACCTTATAGGTAATTTAGTCCAACCTCCCCGCCCAAGTGGGAGACCCTACATCATTTCTGACAAATGGCAGTCCAATCTCTTCTTGAAAGCCTCCAGTGATGAAGCTCCCACAACTTCTGAGGGCAACTTCTGTTCCATGGGTTGATTGTCCTCCCTGTCAGAAAGTTTCTCCTTATTTCCAGGTTAAATCTCTCCTTGATCAGTTTCCATCCATTATTCCTTGTTTGGCCTTCGGGTGCTTTGGAAAATAGCTTGACCCCTTCATCTCTGTGGCAGCCCCTCAAATATCCTGTCTCCCCTGGTCCTTCTCTTCACTAGACTAGCCATGTCCAGTTCTCTTCACTAGAGTAGAGTAGCCATGCCCAGCTTAACTCTTTCTCTGTCTTGTATATATTGTGTATGTGTGTGTGTGTGTGTGTGTGTGTGTGTGTGTGTGTGTGTGTGTGTGTGTGTGTGTTATATATATATATATATATATATATATATATATATATATATATATATATATATATATATATATATATATATATGGATCTTTGGTATGGGTTTTCCGAAAAAGATTCAAAGTATCTAGGCAACTTACGGCGAGGTCCCACTGCCATCTTCAGGCTGGTGCTTTCGGCTTAGTGCCAGTGCAAGCAGTGTGTGACCGGAGCTGCCATCTTATTATACAGGTGGTGGGGGATGGTGTGCTGGGCTGGTTGGCTGCTGCAGCCTCTTGATTGGTTGATGGAGTTGATGTTGGTATAATGGGCTGTGTAATGGCCTTTTGTTGTAGAGATATCCTGGATCTTGTGCTGTCATCTCCTGGGTCGTTAGCCTCTTGTGTTTTAACGGCTTGGGTAATGGGTTGTGATGGGCTTGTGAGTTCTTTTGTTGTGGTATCCTGGGTCTTGCGTTGTAATCTCCTGGGTCGCTTGTGTTTTGATCTCTTTCGATTAGCCTCCTGTGTAGTAACAGCTTGGGTAATGGGTTGTGTGATGACCTTGTGAGATTTATTGCTGTGGTATCCTTGGTCTTGTGCTGTGATATCCTGGGTCATTTGCTGTGTTGTGACTTCTTGAGTTCTTGAGGTGTAATTTCTTGAGTTTTCTGATGTGATGTCCTGAGCGGGTGGCTGTGATGTAGCATTTTGGGTTTTTAATATGGCTTTGAGTTTGGGGTCTGGGTCTGTGTTCGCTTTGGCTTCGAGTTCGTGGTCATGCCACATCTTCATGGTGGGGGTCAGTTCGCTTCATGTATGGTTCAGAGGAGTTTGAAGTGGGTAGTGATGCAGCTGCAGTGCGGCTTCTGGTCTGTGGTCGTGTCTCATCTTCTGTGTGGGTGTGAGTCTGATTTTTACGTGGAAGTGTGGTGGTGGCATCTTGTGTGGCCTCATGGGTGTGGGTCTGGTGTCATTCATCATGTTGGGTACTGCTACTGTGGGTACTGTACTCGCTACTACTGTGTTACTACTCTTCTTCATCCTGTTTTTCTATTCCTCTGAATAACTCTTCCAACCAATGCTGCTGTTAAGGTGACCATGTTCCCCACATCAATGTTTCCCAAACTCAACACTTTTAAGAGGGGTGGACTTCAACCCCCAGAATTCCCCAGCCAGCATGGAATTCTGGGAGTTGAAGTCCCACCCCTCTCAAAGGTTGCAAAGGTTGGGAAACATTGCCCTACATCACAGTTATTGTCCTAAGCAATGAGATCCTACCAGTTCTGACAAGTTCCACATATTGAAATGCACAAAAAAATGACTCCCTGTTGCACATCGGCTGTTCTCAGACATTGTGACAAGCCCTGTGGGAGAGGTAACGCTCCCAACTCCCAACCTCTCCCTTTGTCTCGTTGTGTCAACAAGCAGACGCAGACTTTGACAAGACAAATCCCTTCTCTTTCCAAGCTGCTTGGTTCAAGGCAGTAATAAGGGAATTAAGATGCCTACGCGAGATTAGGCTAAGCCATCAAAGCTGCCCAAAGTCATTTCGAAAAAGAGGATGCCCTCCCTGGGTTGGTCTCGCCAACTCTACGACTTGGGACACACCAGCTGGTGACTTTGAGAAAAATAACCTGATGTCTCCATTTCCTCCTGGAAGACTTGGTGGAACCAGAACTGATAGAAGAATCCAATGGAAGAAGCTTGAAGTTCTGGATGACTTCAGTGCTCCATGCACCATCTTTGGTTTAAGTCAGGAGGCAGCAGTGTTTCCAAGATGATTCTATCTTGGCAAGAAGATCTGCCATTGGGGAATGGTCAACCAAGTGAAGGATGTGGCCACAAAGGGTTGAACTGAAGCCCTGCCTCTTCATTATATGCATCATGGGGACTCACTTAACAAAGTCATAGGGCTTGGATGCAGGGATGGGATTCTACTGGTTTGGACCGGTTCTATAGAACCGGTTATGATTCTGAGCAGTTCGGAGAACGGGCAAATTGTGCCCCTGGCTGGCCCCGCCTCTCTCCGCCCCTCCCCTCCCAGTCAGTCCTTATTGTGCATGCGTGACATCGCATGTATGCCTGGCATTGCTGACTGCGTTCTCCCTTGCCCAGTCATTCCTTAAGGTATTTCTTTTTTTTCCTCCCAACGATCAGCTGTTCCGATGATCAACTGTGCCAGGAATCCCCCTCACTGTCTTACTGCTTCACCGGGGATCCTTCCCCGAGGCCCAAAAATGGAGCTCAGGGGGGGTGCGCAGCAAAAAAAAAAGAAAAAAGAGGGGGTGCTGCAAAAAAAGAAGCCATGCCCACCCAGTCACATGGGCACGCCCACCTAGCCACAGCCATCTAGCCATGTCCACAGAGCTTGTAGTTAAAAAATTTGAATCCCATCCCTGCTTGAAAAAGTGAAGGCAGAAAGTTATTCGAAGGATGAATCGGATTTTGAATACCTTAATTTCACACGTGTGTGGGTTTTTTAACTTCAAGTAGAGAAACAGCACGTCACTGAAGATGTCGATCTTTTTTCTATACCCCCAACAAAACGGATAAAATGATTATTTTAGAAGGCACTTCTACATTCAATGAAATCCAACAGGGACCTACAAAAGCCCAATTCCCCATCACTTGGACACTCAGGATAATGCGGTGAACTTCTCAAAAGGTGAAATCCTCCAAAAATCACATCCTTACCAACCACGGTCAACTTCTACAGTGAAAACTTTCTCCTTTTATTCCTTTTATTATACTTCACGCTTTTGTTGAGCGGAATTTTTTTCTTGCCTTTTTTTTCCCTTCTAGAGCAGCTCACTCAATTAAATAGGAGGATATTTGGTCTTAGTCTTTTCACTCCAAAGGACATGATAATTTGAGGGAAATTTCCCCAAATGGAGTTTGGATTTTGGCCCTTAATTAGTGACAAAAGTTTCCAAAATAGGTGCCAGTATTCAGTTCTTATTTCTACAGTGATTCTCAGTTACCTGCAGCCTCCCAAGTGTCTTAGTTTAGTTTTAGTTTAGTTTAGTTTACTTTATTGTCATTGCACATCGTACAATGAAATTAAATACCATCTTCAGTGTACCATACAGCAGAATTCAAAAGAGCTACTGCCCTGGGATAGAAGCTGTTTTTCAGCCTATTTGTTCTTGTTTTTATTATTCTGTACTGTCTGCCAGATGGTAATAGTTAAAAAAAAAGGGGTGCTCAGGATGAGATGGATCTTTGAGAATGTTTTGAACTTTCTTAAGGCAGCGGGAGCTATAAAGCTCTTCCAAAGAGGGGAGAGAGCAACCCATGATCTTCTGGGCAATGACGTTAACCCTCTGGAGTGCTTTCCTATCTGCCCCTGTGCAATTGGCAAACCATACAGAGGTGCACGTAAGTTAAGATACTCTCTATGGTGCAGCAGTAGAAGGTCACCAGCAGTTTTTCATTCAGTTGTTATTTCCTGAGAAGTCTCAGGTGGTATAATCTCTGCTGGGCCCTTTTGACCAGGGCTGCAATGTCAGCACCCCAGGTCAGGTCCTCTTTTATGGTAACACCCAGAAACTTAAAACTGGCCACTTGCTCCACTTGGTCTCCATGGATAAGCAAGGGCTGGATGTCTGATCTGTTCCTTCTATCGTCCACTATAAGCTCCTTCGTCTTATTGGTGTTGAGGACTTACATTTTAGCTAAATTGTAAGACGTCAGGGTGGAGAGCATCTCTCAGAGCTCTTTATCTAGTTGAAAAATGTGGGCTACAGTGTGATGGGAATGAGGGTCATGAAAAACAGTCTAAGAAAAACTTCCTCAGTGGCTGTGCCTTCTGCCACTTCCAATTATCATCATCATCAATCATCATCATCATCATCCTACCACTGTCTATTCACCGCAGGAGGAAGGCCTTTTCTGTACGTTTCCAACCAATATGGTCTTGTGCTTGGGATCCATTCTGTAACTGCCTTGGTCCACTTGCTATCTGTTCTTCTTGCTATGTGATCAGCCCACGGACACATAGCAAGAAGACCAGGACAACAATGACCTGGATGACTGAGAATCTCTACGGACTTTTAGCTATGCAATTTGGGGTTAACACCCTTGGAATGGTGTGGGAGTAGGAATGGATTTCCAGAAAAAAAATGCAGACCACAAGAACCAGGAGCACCACTCAGGTGACGCTGAGGACTCAGATAAACTTCCAAGTGCTTCAATGACCCTATAGCTGGCTGAGGATTTCTGGGAGTTGAAGTCCACAAGTCTTAAAGTTGCCAAGTTTGGGGACCCCTGCTCTAAAAGGACGC
This sequence comes from Notechis scutatus, assembly GCF_049901735.1. NCBI lineage: Eukaryota > Metazoa > Chordata > Lepidosauria > Squamata > Elapidae > Notechis > Notechis scutatus. The sequence continues at coordinate 257,817,653 of NC_142010.1, read as the reverse complement.
AAATGACCAGCTGTCTGCAAGGAATATAAATCCTTCCATTCCCCACCATCCAGTCAGAGCTGAAGAAGCTTCTTGGATGAGAAGCAAAACGTCTTCAAAAGAAAAAGAAGAAGCAAGTCCAGTTGCCTCCTGAAAAAGCACCTTTGGGAAAACCATGACCTGGATGACCGAGAATCTCTACAGACTTTTAGCTATGCAATTTGGGATGGACACCCTTGGAATGGTGTGGGAGTAGGAATAGATTTCCAGAGAAAAAATTGCAGACTACAGGAACCAGGAGTATTATAAAGGTGACCCTAAGGACACAGATAAACCTCCAAGTGCTTCAAGGACCCTCAAAAAGGATGCAAATGACCAGCTGTCTGCAAGGAATATAAATCCTTCCATTCCCAACCATCCAGTCAGAGCTAAAGAAGCTTCTTGGATGAGAAGAGAAATGTCTCCAAAAGCAAAAACAAAAAACAAAACAAGTAAGTCCAGTGTCTTCTGAAAAAAGCACCTTCAGATGTGACCAGTCAGTTTCCATTTCAATTCTTTTATCTTTTGATGGCATGGTTTGTCCTCCAATCCGTGTGCGAGTCTTTCCATCTTGTCTTGTAATGCTGAGCATGTATCTTTCCATGGCTCTTTGCACCACTTGTAGCTTTTGTATTGATTGTGACGTTAGTGTCCATGATCCACCGGCGTATGGTAGAGCAGGTAGCACACATTGATCGAAAACTTTTCTCTTCAGGCATAGCGGGAGGTTGTTCTTGAAAATTACGCAAGTTTACAAAAATTACACAAAATTACGCTTAACTTGCCAGACGTGTTGGCAAGTTCTAATAATCAAATAATCAAAGTTGGCAAGTTCCAATAGTCAATTAAGCTCAAACTTGCTAGCAAGAGAAGAAATTCTCAAACAACCCAAGAGTAAAGTAGCAAAATGGGAGCCTCTCTTGAGAAGAATGTAATCCTAAACTGCATTAACAGAGGGATACTATCAAGATCGAGTGAGGTACTAATGCCACTTTATAAAGCCTTAGTAAGACCACACCTAGAGTACTGCATCCAGTTTTGGTCACCACACTATAAAAAAGATGTTGAGACTCTAGAAAAAGTGCAGAGAGGAGCAACCAGGATGATTAGGGGACTGGAGACTAAAACATACAATGAACGGTTGCAGGAACTGGGTTTGGCTAGTCTAGGGAAGAGAAGGACCAAGGGAGACAGGATAGCAGTCTTCCAATATTAGTGGGGCTGCCACAGAGAGGAAGGGGGTCAATATATTTTCCAAGGCACCCGAAGGCCAGACAAGGAATAATGGATGGAAACTGAACAAGGAGAGGTTCAATCTAGAAATAAGGAGAAACTTTCTGACAGCGAGAGCAATAAACCAATGAAACAGAAATTGCCCTCGGAAGTTGTGGGAGCATCATTACTTTAGACTTTCAAGAAGAGATCGGACTGCCATTTGTCAGAAATGGTGTAGGGTCTCCTTCTTGGGCGGAGGGGGGTTAGACTAGATGACCTACAAGGTCCCTTCTAACTCTGATAATCAGTTAAAATCTGTTAAAGATCAACTTCTTAACAGAAAACTGCAAGGCATTTTTTGTCCGGAATTACCCTACAAAATCTCTCCGGGTTTGCTGGTTACTTTTTACCAGTCTACCATCGAGTATACCATTTTGGCATACTGTGTAACGGTGTGGTATGCTGGATGCTCTGCAATGGATAAGAAGATGCTCCAGAGAGTTACAAAAACAGCACAAAAAATCATCGGTTGCTCTCTTCCTTCTTTGGAAGAGATTGCGAAGACCAGCACAAAAAATCACAGACCGTTCTCATCCTGGACATTCATACTTCGAGCTGTTACCATCAGGGAGGCGTTATAGGTGTCTTAAAATGAGGACTAATAGATTGAGAAACAGTTTCTTTTCCAAGGCAGTCATTGTCTTGAATCAAACAGTGCATTTGTAATCTAGTCCTATTATTATTATTATAATTATTTTAATTTTTAAATAAACTGTAGAGCGATTGTGATGTGGTGTTTGGGGCATTAGCTTTCAAATTTCATTTTATTTGTGGAATGCAATGACAATAAAGGTATTCTATTCTTCTATTCACTGTTCTGTTCTGAAACCTAAGTTCACAGTATATGCTTTACAAAGCACCTTTAGATGACAAACTAATAAAGCTGGAGTACCGATTGCTGAAACGATAAAAACATGAGAGAAACTGGATTCCTACCAAGGATGGTTTATTTGCTTCTAACCTTCCTTATGGGTGGATGGCTCCATATTTCACAAGTGTATTTTATAGGTAATAGGTAATATATATTTTTATGGTTTCCTTTTCACCCAGGTTGAGGGCAGATAAAATCCATCAAGGTTTTAACTCAAGCAAGAGTACACGTCACAACTATTTTACAAGCTTGCCTGGCAGTCGTACAAGATCAAGATTGGCGAAATCTTGCATAAGACTGCAGAAATCTCATTAGCTTTGGCGAGCTGGCAAAATAAGTTACAAAAATTAATTTTAATGGCGTGTGTGTGTGTGTGTGTGTGAAGACTTGCTTAGAATGATTGGAGGATTGTCTCTGTTTGATGTGAGATAGGCCCAATGGGCCCACCTATTGATCCCATCTAACAGCAGAATCAATGGCTGAGTTTTCCTCCCAACCTAAAAAACATTGCAAAATACAGACTTCACTTAACCACACAAAACTGGTTCGTCTTTACCCTGCCAAAAGTAGATTTGGCCAGAGACTTTTCTGTTAGCGAAACTGTGTGTTAAAAAAACACAACACCACCTAAAATAAGGAAGCCAACGGAGAAAAAAGAAACAGAGTGGACAAGAGGAAAGAAGAAGGAGAGGAAGCAGAGAAGAACAAGTTGGCATGGTTTTAAAAGTGTGTGTTTGTGTTTGTGTGTGCCTACATACAATCATAAAGAGAGACGGGTGGGTGGGATAGCCCTCAGGAGCAACGCAAGTAAAGTCCAAGTAGGAGTGCTGGCACATTAAATCAGAAACAGATGTGCCCACACAGCTGCTGCTCCCAATCTGCTGGACTGAGTCACCAGGATGAGGGGTGGGACATCTGTGAGTGCGTGCACACACAAGCGCACTACATGGAGTAGGAGTTATCTTTGTATCTGCACTGGGCGTGGGGCACAGGAAGCAACACATGCCAAAAAGCAACCACCAGAGTGTCAAAGCAAGTTTACAGCCACATTCAAAGCAGGTAGGGGCAGGTCTTGTACTGCCTCCCCAGGGATGTATGTGAAAGAGTTCCTGAGTAACTTATGGGTACGAGAAATGAGGAGAGGAGAGGAGAGGAGAGGAGAGGAGAGGAGGGAGGAAGAAAGGTCAAATGATTGAGGGAGGGAGGGAGGAAGAAAGGAAGGAGGGAGGGAGGAAATTGAGAAATGGTATAGGAAAGAGAAGAGAGAAAAAGAGAGATGGAGGAAGGAAGGAAGGAAGGAAGGAAGGAAGGAAGGAAGGAAGGAAGGAAGGAAGGAAGGTCAGTCAAATGATTGAAGGAAGGAGGGAGGAAGAAAAGAAAGAGGAGGGAGGGAGGAAATTGAGAGATGGTATAGGAAAGAGAAGAAAGAAAAAGAGAGATGGATGAAGGAAGGAAGGAAGGAAGGAAGGAAGGAAGGAAGGAAGGAAGGAAGGAAGGAAGGAAGGAAGGAAGGAAGGAAGGAAGGAAGGAAGGAAGGGAATAAGGTCAAGTGATTGAAGGAGGGAGGGAGGAAGAAAGGAAGGAGGTAGGAGGAAATTGAGAGATGGTATAAGAAAGAGAAGAAAGAAGAGAGATGAAGGAAGGAAGGAAGGAAGGAAGGAAGGAAGGAAGGAAGGAAGGAAGGAAGGAAGGAAGGAAGGAAGGAAGGAAGGAAGGAAGAAAGGGTCAAATGAGTGAGTGAGAAAACTGAGAGATGGTACAGCCAGGGGTCTCCAAACTTGGCAAATTTAAGACTTGTGGACTTCAATTCCCAGAATTCTCCAGTCAGTTACCAAGTTTGGAGACCTCTGGTATAGCAAAAAGAGAGAGATGGATGAAGAAAGGAAGAGAATGGAAAGGAGGGAGGGAGGGAGGGGAGAAAGGAAGGAAGGACGGAAGGACGGAAGGAAGGAGAAAAAGGGGGGAGGGAGGGAAGGAGGCCCTCTTGTCCATTCCTACTGAGACTGGATTGTTCCTCTGTAGCGTTTCCTCCCCTCTTTTTCCATCGACCGACCTGAACCCCTCAAACTGCAGGGAGCCCACCACTTCCCTTGGAAAGGAAAAGGTTGACTGACCTCAGCATCTCAGAAGTTTCCAGTGGTTCAGCCACATTGTCTCTGCTCCCTCTTCCCGCCCACTGTCTTTGCAAATCTCTCAAGTACAAGCTCTTCCTTTTCTCTGCGACATGCCCAGAAACCTAGCACTGCTTGCTGGAAGACATCCAAGTTCTTTACCCAACTTAAGTTAGAATGAGGACATCTGGCTCCAACCGGTCAGGAGGTGAAGAAGCGGGAGCAGAAGAATATTTTAGCCATTGGGGAGGAAATTTCAGGGGAACACTGATTTTTTTTTTTTTAAGGGGTTTTCAGGACCAGGCCTATTGCTATATTTATCTGGAGGAAAAGAAAAAAAAGGACTCGAAATTCAAAGTGACTCCTCCCTTTACAAAAGAGACAGAAAAGCTATTCTGCATTTATAGGCAAAATTTCCAATATCTCTTGCATTTTAAGGGGCGATTACTGAGGGGAGGAAACAAGTTTTCATCATAGGTAAATAAAACCATTTCAATAAGGTGTAAACAGGGTGGTTGCTTCTCTCATTTTCCTTTTGTTTTTATTTTAATGTTTGCAGAGATGGCCAGGCTCCACCAGGATACCAAAATCACCTTGCATAGTATGTCTATGGATGGTATGCCTAGGAGAGCCGCTACTGCTCTTTTGCAATTTAGGATCTATAGAGCTAATTGGAAGTGGCCCATTCAGAGAGTGTAAGTTGGATTCTTGGTTGTTTTCTTGCAGGCTTTTCATTATCAACTAGGCCCATGGTGGCGAACCTGGACAGCCAGCTGATTGTTGGGTATCTGCCACGCATGCACGAGGAGCAGGACATGTGAGATGAATGTGCAGAGTCATGCGGCGTGCATGGGGAGGGGGCATGCGCAGAGGTGGGTGGTGCATGGGGGCGCACACACATGCGCAAGGGTGGGTCACGCACTTGTTGCATTATGGGTACAGGCACATATGCGCGCACTTTCAGCACGTGACGACGGAAAGGTTAGCCATCACCGAACGAGGCAATACTTCACTCCCTCATGAACTGATGCTGCTACCTAGCTTCGTTGCCCAATATCTACAGCCTTGGTAACTTTAAGACTTGTGGACTACAACTCCCACAATTCTTCAGCTAGCATGGCTGCTGGCTGAGGAATTCTGGGAGTTGAAGTCCGTCACTGGAAAAAACAGCAACAAAGCTCATGTTTGGTTCTGCAGCCTGCCAAGTTTCACCTTTTTAAACGAAGGCATCCTGGCACTGTGGTCCAACCTCAGGAATTTTAAAACCTGTGGACTTCCACTCCCAGAATTCCGCAAGTCTTAAAATTGTCAAGCTTGGAGACTCCTGATCTACAGGACAATCACCGAGCTGAGAGAACACATCAACAGGCCAATTTTGAGCTACACCTATTCTCCATTATTGCAAAGAGCAAATGATGAGCCATGGAGAAATTGATTGTTCCCCAAACCAGGGGTCGCAAACCTTTTGGACCTCGGGGACCACCAAACTCGTAATTTTAAATCCCGCGGACCAGAGACCCTGGGAAAATCCCCAAAAAAGTCTGCAGGAAAATTCCCCACTCCGTTTTCCTACCGATTGATCATTCTTTATTTGGGATCGCAGGAGGGAGGGAGAGAGAGAGAGAGGCTTTTGGCTTCATGCAAGGAAAGCAGCAGAAGCAGCAGAAGTCTTTCTTTCTCTCCCCCAAACTCAGCCAGAAATGAGTTTCTGTGAGACTTGTCACGCCAGCTTCTTGGAGCAGGATGCCTTGCAGGGTCTCAAAGACTCATTTCTGGTGGAGTTTGGGGGAGAGAAAGAAAGACTTTTGCTGCTTTTCTTGCATGCAGCCAAAAGCAGAAGAAGAAAGAAGCGGAAAGAAGCAGCCCGGTGGCCAGGCAAGGTGCATGGGGAGAGTGGGGCAAGTTCCCCCCTCCACACTTTCCCCCTTCCCCTCGCTACCTCATGTTGTTCACAATGCAAGCGATGCAAGCCTTATGTTCCTGCAGGCCATGTGGGAGGCACAGCTGTGTGTTCCCATGCAGCCTGGATTAATTGCTTTGGGGGTGACATTTCTCTGTGGACCACCAAATTTTTTTCGTGGACCACCAGTGGTCCCCAGCCCCACTGGTTGGCGACCACTGCCCCAAATGGCAGTCCCAGCCAGCAGGCAGAAGCACCGTGGCTTCTGCCTGCCACTCGATTGGCTGGTAGCTAATTGTCCCGTGTGGCCAAAAGCCCGGGACAAACGGTGTCCAAAAATTGTGATATTCTTCCTCCCTATCCCATCTTTTCCTCCAAATGGTGTTGTTTTGCCTGGACAAAAAGGCAGAATTCCAAGCCATGCACTTGAGGGGCTGACACAGGGAGGAGGGGGTCAAGCTATTTTCTAAAGCTCCTATAGGCCAGACAAGGAAGAATGGATGGAAACTGAACAGGGAGAGATTTAACCTGGAAACAAGGAGAAACTTTCTGACAGTGAGAACCATCAACCCATGGAACAGAAGTTGCTCTCAGAAGTTGTGGGAGTGTCATCACTTGAGACTTTCAAGAAGAGATTGGACTCCCATCTGTCAGAAATGGTGTAGGGTCTCCCGCTTGGGCGGGGGGTTGGGCTAGATGACCTACAAGGTTCCTTCCAACTTTGATTATCTGTAATCTGTAAAAACTTCAATCTGCTTCCCCTCTCCCACTGGGGCCATTAAAAAATAAATAAATCAAAACTTATGTTTGGTTTTGATGCCAGCCAAGTTTCCCCCTTTTTATCAAAGGCATCCGCAGACAAATCAAGATCAGGAGATACAGCAGTGTGGTCCAATCTTGGCAACTTGAAGCCTTGTGGACTTCAACTCCCAGAATTCCTCAAGCACAGCCATGCTGGCTGGGGAATTCTAGAAGTTGAAGTCCACAGGTCTTGAAGTTGCCAAGGTTGGAATCTAGTGGCCAAAAAACAAAAATCCTGTGAACGCTACATCACCAATCCCAGGCTTACTATGTAAAGAGAACACATCTGACTCAATATACCACAATTAAACAAACAATGGCTTAGCATGATAGTTAGTAGAGCTATGCCAGGAAAAAAAAAAAAGGATTTTCTGCACTGTATAACTTGCCACGTGTTTGGGGGCTGCATGTTGCTATTTCCCTATCTGATATGAAATGCTTCCCTGGGAAACAATATATAATTGTAAGCCAGACTTCCTCTACTAAAAGTTACACCCCAAAAATTAAAAATCTGAAGACAGAGGTTTGTTAACAATTTAAGGTGTCATAATCTGATGCATCCCTTGGATAGGTTTTGGCCAAGAATTTAAAACTAAATCAAGCCAAAATACTTTCGAGAGCTGTAAGCCATTCCGATGCATGCAAATATTTTTTTTAAAGCTTACCAAAACGGTTTTGATTCAGTAAAAATATAGAATTTTCTCCTCTTGGGGTTTTAGCAAAATCTGTGCTCCAAGACGCCAATTAAAGTCTCTGGCAACATTTGGCATCTGGTTCCTGGGTGAAGCAATACAAACTGGCTTGATCTGAATGCACCGAGAGCTATTAATTTCTTTATCTTTTCCTGCTTAAATTCAATTTATCTGGTGCCGTGGTGGACTCTGAATGAACCCATGCCCTATATTACTGACATTAAGCTAACAGGACTGCATTCATTCAAGATTGTTTTGTTTCTAGCACAAGATAAATCCACCCATCCATATTACTTTTCAGGGGAAAATCTGTGCACCAGTTTCAGCCTTGGGGATGGACCTAAACTTTCCTAAAAAATCTCTGAAACCTTGCTGCTCAACCAACTCAATCTCCCATTTTCAACCCTATTTCAGAAACTTCAGAAGACTGCATGCCAGGGGTATCCAACCTTGGCAACTTTAAGATCTGGGGACTTCAACTCCCAGAATTCCCCAGCCAGCATAGAGCATAACTTGACTGGGGAAATCGGGGAGTTCAAGTCCCCAAGTCTTAACGTTGCAAGGTTGAACATATGCTCACACCTTACCTAGTTTGTGGGATCCAATATAACACAAACAACGCTAAGGTTCTTAAGATAGAATAGAATAGAATTCTCTATTGGCCAAGTGTGATTGGACACACAAGGAAGTTGTCTTGGAGCAAATGTTCTCAGTGTACATAAAATATACATTCGTCAAGAATCATAAGGTACAACACTTAATAATAATCATAGGGTACAATAAGCAATCAAATATTAAGAAACAGTCAATATAAATAGCAAGGATACACGAGACAAAGTTACAGTCATACAATCACAAGTGGGAGGGGATGTGTGATAAGAAGTGATGAGAAGATTAATAGTAATAGTAGTGCAGACTTTGTAAATAATTGGACAGTGTTGAGGGGATTATTTGTTTAGCAGAGTGATGGCATTCAGGAAAAAAAAACTGTCCTTGTGTCTAGTTGTTCTGGTGTGCAGTGCTCTATAGCGTTTGTTTTGAGGGAAGGAGTTGAAACAGTTTATGTCCGGGATGTGAGGGGTCTGTAAATATTTTCACAGCCGTCATTTTGACTCGTGCAGTATACAAGTCATCGATGGAAGGGAGATTGGTAGCAATTGTTTTTTTCTGCAGTCCCAATTACTCTCTGAAGTCTGTGTATGTCTTATTGGGTTGCAGAACCAAACCAAAGATCACATTTTGAGATTCTTAAAACTAGTAGGATGCCATCATACAAATATAAGAATATCCCTGTTGGATCAGACCAAGGACCACCTCATCCAAATGTTTATTTCCCATCATCAGGTAAATTTTAGATGCTCCAAAGCAGGAGGTGAAGGCATATTCCTTACATACGGTTGTTTGTTTATTTATTTAATTTATGTCCCACCTTTATAAATAACTCAGGGTTGCAAACACACAATACTCCTTCCTCCTCCTATTTTCCCCACAACTCTGTGAGGTGACTTGGGTTGAGAGAAAGTGGATGGCCCAAATCACCCAGCCAGCTTTCATGCCAAAGGCAGGACTAGAACTCACAATCTCCTGGTAATTGGCCCAAAGTAACCCAGGCAGCTTTCGTGCCTGAAGTGGGACTAGAACTCACAATCTCCTGGTTTCTGGCCTGATGCCACTAGACCAAACCACTTAACCACTAGACCAAAACTGCCCAGAAATACCATTAAGTTTTCAAACTTAATAGCCCTTGACCGATTTCTCTTCTATTAATTTATACAATCTCGGTATAAAGCTAGTTGCTAGTAGGCCTCACCTCAATGAATTCCACAACTTAATGACATGCTGGATGAAGACGTAGTTGCAACTTACATCAACTCATGTAATGGCATATCATAAAAGACTTTGAGACATGAGTAAAGACTGTAAAGGAGACAGTCTTCTTTCAGACTTGCAAGATAGCAGTAGCACTTAGACTTATATACCGCTTTACAGTGCCTTTACAACCCCCTCTAAGTGGTTCACAGAATCAGCCTATGGCCCCCAACAATCTGGGTCCTCATTTTACCCACCTTGGAAGGATGGAAGGCTGCCTGAGTCAACCTTGAGCCTGGTGAGATTCGATCTGCACCACGACAGCTCATAGATTCTGTTAATGTATCCTTACAGCCTCTGTTCGAGACCCCAGCACCCAGGTGGGATGAGTTCCTGTTCCTTGCCTCAGCTCCTGCCCACCTAGCAGTTCGAAAGCAGGTAAATGCGAGTAGATAAATAGGTACCACTTGGGTTGGAAGGTAACAGAGTTCTGTGTGCCTTGGCATATAGGCATGCGGTGTTGTGGTTAGCCGGCAGCAGGTGCGGATGGCTGAGGAGAGCGAGGACTCAGATGAGGGGCCAGGACCATTAGGGAGTGGACTGCTGCCTTCAGAGATTGTGGGGGCTAGCAGCAGCAGTGAGGAGGTTCCCGAAGAGCCTGTGCCAAGTGTGCATGCGCACAGGATTGCTCACAGGAAAGAGCAGCTGCAACAGCACAGGCGACTCGGGAGTAAGGCTGCAAGGTAATGGCCCCTCCTTCAAGAAGATAAAAGCCAGCTGTGAAGTGAACGTTCTTTGTGGGAAGCAAAGACGTTTTGAGACTCAGCCTTGTGGACATTACAGTAACTTAATTTGGTATTTGAAGACTCTTGTGTTGTGAAATATTTCTTATCTGTGATTCTTGGCAGACTCGTACAGTTTTGACAAGGTTTGTGCTTATCAAAGTTAGTAAGTTTGCAGCAGCCTTTTAACCGGGGATTCCTAAGCCTCATTAAAAGGTTTCTGTTTCCTTTGGTTATTATTTGTCTTCTTGGAAAAGGGTTTGGGTCAGAACATGCTGGCCACATGACGACAGAAAGATCTTCAAGCAATGCTGAGTCCCTCTGGGCCATGGGCCTTGAATTTGACATCCCTGCCCTAGGGGTGTAAATGACATGCCTGGACAGGAGAAATTTTTACCTTTTACTCTTACAACATTGCTATCAGAGTGCTATAAGCACAGCACCAGAGGTGGTATTCAGCAGGTTCTGACCAGTTCTAGAGAACGGGTAGCGGACATTTTGAGTAGTTCGGAGAACTGGCAAATGTCACCTCTGACTGGCCCCCCTGCCGCCATCTATTCTCTGCCTCCCAAGTCCCAGCTGATCGGCTGGGTCTTCTTTTGTTGCCCTGCATAGGAGAAGAGAGCTGGAAAGCAGGTTAGTGGGGTGGGAGGGAATGGAGATTTTGCAGTATCCTACCCCCAGGAGTGGGGGGAGGAATTACAGTATCCTTCCCCACGCCCACAGAACTGGTAGTAAAAAATTTTGAATCCCACCACTGCGCAGCACAAACCCTTTCAAACTAGCTGGATGTTTGTAACCTTTCGAGATAGATCCAGGCTAGGAAGTCGAAGTCATATGGTCCAATATTATTTGTATTGTACTGCAGGGGTCTCCAACCTTGGCAACTTTAAGATTTGTGGACTTCAATTCCCAGAATTCCTCAGCCAGCTTTGCTGGCTGAGGAATTCTGGGAATTGAAGTCCACAAATCTTAAAGTTGCCAAGGTTGGAGACCCCTGTTGTAAAGTTAACGCAACACACAACCTTATAATACTGAGTTGCCTGTCTTCTCCCTGGCTTTATCTTCATGAAAGCCTCTTTGTGAATCTGGGGGGAAGGACTTGTGGAAAGCATCAATACATTGTGAAACACTGCTGTAGGACCGGCCAAGATAATTCGCAAACCAACTATAACATTTTTAAAAAAAAAATCTGATGGGAAAGGCTTAAAAAAATTCCACATCTCGGAAGAACAAATGGGACACACAGCCCTTAAGGTATTTTTTTGGTTCAGCAGCCGAGCGCAGATCAATTTGTCAAGTTAAGACTATTTTATAGACCTATAGATAATTGTATAAGTCCTGTATCTCCCTCAAGGCCTGTAAAAACCATTTACTGATGAGTATATACAGCCTGCTTAAATACAAATAGATTTCGAACATAACCCCAAAGCAAGTTTCCTGCATATAAACGCCACCTGGATTTATTGCAGGCCAAAGACTGTGGATGCTATTTCTCCCCCCCACCCTTTTATTTCTGTACAAGTTGTACTCAAAATACGAAACTAGGGCATACAGACATATATACAGGCACCAGGTGGCTTGTTCTGATCCTCCCTGAAAAGGATAATTTCCGTGCCAGTGAAACTTGAACTCCAGGCTCAGTTGAACACAGAGCTTAATTTGGGCAGGGAAAGGAAAGGTAAACACACAAACACACAGAGACACAACTGAAAAGGCGGAAGCCCTGCTATGCATCATAGTGGATCTCTTCTGATATGTCAGGCGAGAATTCTCCGGAATACACAACAAGGGCAGTGTTGTAAATTTTTGATTTTGGAGGGCTGTGGAATTCCTTACGATGCCACCGAGAGTTGGTGTTGGATGCCCAGGTTGGTGCACACCGCTTTGTTTGACGGAGCAAGGAAAACTGCTCTGGCTTGTCAAGCAGAATGCAAAACGTAGCTTCATCATGTGAGCCCGTACTGTTGAATATATATATATATATATAATAAAGGTTCTCATTTTACAGATGAGAAAATGGGCTCAAAACGAGCGTAACGTTCTATACAATTTTCAGAAGCCCGAGGGCAGGTGGAATAAAATGTCAAGTGGTGAAGGTGGCATTGTAAGGGTCTGCGTTGAACCCATGCTGGCTGTATTCATGATCTGAAGAAAGAGAACAGCCCAATTGGCAGATTAAATAAGGCGAAACGAAAAAGAAAAGAAACCATACAATAGCAATAGCACTTAGCCTTATATACTGTCTCACAGTGCTTTACAGCCCCTTCCTTCCTTCCTTCCTTCCTTCCTTCCTTCCTTCCTAATAGTACTTAGACTTATATACCGCCTCACAGTGCTTTACAGCCCCTTCCTTCTTTCCTTCCTTCCTTCCTAATAGTACTTAGACTTATAGTATATAAAAAAACACAGTAAAGCACAGTATGTCTCACAGTGCTTTACAGCCCTTCTTTCTTTCTTTCTTCCTTCCTTCCTTCCTTCCTTCCTTCCTTCCTTCCTTCCTTCCTTCCTTCCTTCCTTCCTTCCTTCCTTCCCAATAGCACTTAGACTTATATACCGCTTCCCAGTGCATTACATCCCTCTCTAAGGGGTTTACAGAGTCAGCTTCTTGCCCCCAACAATCCAGGTCCTCATTTTACCCACCTCAGAAGGATGGAAAGCTGAGTCAGCCTTAAAGCGGTCAGGATCGAACTCCTGACTGTGGGCAGAGTTAGCCTGCAATACAGGTACTTACGACCATGATTGAGCCCAGAATTTATGTTGCTAAGTGAGACATTTGTTAAGTGAGTTTTGCCCAATTTTACGACCTTTCTTGCCCCCTTTGTTAAGTGAATCACTGCAGTGGTTAAATTAGTAACACGGTTGTTAAGTGAGTCTGTTTTCCCTCTTGACTTTGCTTGTCAGAAGGTCGTGACAAGTGATCCTTTAAGGTGAAGGTAAAGGTTCCCCTCACACATACGTGCTAGTAGTTTCCAGCTCTAGGGGGCGGTGCTCGTCTCTGTTACAAAGCTGAAGAACCAGCGCCGTCCAAAGACGTCTCCGTGGTCATGTGGCCGGCATGACTAAATGCTGTTTAGGCGCACTGAACGCTGTTCCCTTCCCACCAAAGGGGTCCCTATTTTTCTACTTGCATTTTTTACATGGTTTCGAACTGCTAGGTTGGCAGAAGCTGGGACAAGTAACGGGAGCTCACTCCATTATGTGGTGCTAGGGATTCAAACCACTGAACTGCCGACCTTTCTGATCGACAAGCTCAGCGTCTTAGCTGCTGAGCCACCGCATCCCCCTGAGCTTCCTTTAAGGCAGCCAATAATAGGATGCAAATGCTCCCTTCAGTTACGGTAAGTCACGGAATAATAAAAACCCACAGCCGCCTCCATCCATGTAGAGCAGGGGTGTCAACTCAATTTCATTGAGGGCTGCATCAGGGTTGTGTTTGACCTCCGTGGGATTAACGTCACTTGTTGTCAGGGGCGCCTGTGGCAGCCCAAAAGCTCTGCCAGCAAAAATGGGCTCCTGAGCTCTGTTTTCGGCTGCGACGGCCACCTGCAACCCTCTGCCAGTGAAAACAAAGAAGGGCCCAAACAGGCACCATGGGCCCATTCTTCTCTGTTTCCAGGGGAGCCCCACAGGCCAGATCTAAGCACACCGCAGACTGGATCCAGCTCAGGGGCCTTGAGTTCAACAACCCTGATGTAGAGAATGCTTCACTGGTCTCCCAATTCTTGTATTCAGTTTCTGCTGTGTGCATTCAACTATTTTCCAAAATGTCTAAGCAGCTGGGTTAAGGGCAGAACTCTGTGACAATCAAGACCTCCTTCTTTTTCATATATGTATGTGTGTGTGTGTGTGTGTATGGTATTCAGCTTTGTTCGGGTATTTTCCCACGTCATTATAGTTGTGCTTTTAAAGTTGTAGCAATGTTTCGGCAGAATCTCATCTGCCATCATTAGGCTTCTGTATTGTGTTCGTCTGTGAGTCAGACTTTTACAGTTGTTTCAGTTTTAAATTTGGGGCTAGCCTACTGCTGTGTTAGAATGGTTTTTTCTTCATCCTGATTGGTTGAGAGTCTTGGTCTGTGTTTATTGGTCTTGGAGTTTGCTGTGTTCTGCTTGATTGGTGTTTCTAATATCTTCTGTCTGTTTTGTGGCTTTTTTTGTCTTGATTGGCTGGCAACATTGTGTTCCTGTATTGGAGGCTATATATATATGGTATTCAGCTTTGTTCAGGTATTTTCCCACATCATTATAGTTGTGCTTTTAAAGTTGTAGCAATGTTTGGCAGAATCTCATCTGCCATCATCAGGCTTCTGTATTGTGTTTGTCTACACAGACGAACACTATACAGAAGCCTGATGATGGCAGATGAGATTCTGCAGATGTGTGCTGCAACTTCAAAAGCACAACTATAATACGCGGAAAATACCGCTAACAAAGCTGTATACCATACATATAAATACCGAAAACTTAAGAAAATATATATATATATATATATATATATATATATATATATATATATATATATATATATATATATATATATATATATATATATATGGATCTTTGGTTATTCGGGTTCTCTCCCGCGTAAGATTCAAAGTATCTAGGCAACGTTTCGGCGAGGTCCCACTCGCCATCTTCAGGCTGGTGCTTTCGGCTTAGTGCCAGTGCAAGCAGTGTGTGACCGGAGCTGCCATCTCTTTCTATATACAAGTGGTGGGGGATGGTGTGCTGGGCTGGTTGGCTGTGCTGCAGCCTCTTGATTGGTTGATGGAGTTGATGTTGGTATAATGGGCTGTGTAATGGCCTTTTGTTGTGGAGATATCCTGGATCTTGTGCTGTCATCTCCTGGGTGCGTTAGCCTCTTGTGTTTTAACGGCTTGGGTAATGGGTTGTGTGATGGGCTTGTGAGTTCTTTTGTTGTGGTATCCTGGGTCTTGCGTTGTAATCTCCTGGGTCGTTTGTGTTTTGATCTCTTTTCCATTAGCCTCCTGTGTAGTAACAGCTTGGGTAATGGGTTGTGTGATGACCTTGTGAGATTTATTGCTGTGGTATCCTTGGTCTTGTGCTGTGATATCCTGGGTCATTTGCTGTGTTGTGACTTCTTGAGTTCTTGAGGTGTAATTTCTTGAGTTTTCTGATGTGATGTCCTGAGCAGGTGGCTGTGATGTAGCATTTTGGGTTTTTAATATGGCTTTGAGTTTGGGGTCTGGGTCTGTGTTCGTTTGGCTTCGAGTTCGTGGTCGTGCCACATCTTCATGGTGGGGGTCAGTTCGCTTCATGTATGGTTCAGAGGAGTTTGAAGTGGGTAGTGATGCAGCTGCAGTGCGGCTTCTGGTCTGTGGTCGTGTCTCATCTTCTGTGTGGGTGTGAGTCTGATTTTTACGTGGAAGTGTGGTGGTGGCATCTTGTGTGGCCCTCATGGGTGTGGGTCTGGTGTCATTTATCATGTTGGGTACTCGTCTGTTCATGAGGGCGGGTTTCCAAATGGCTGGTAAGCGGGAGGTGTCATCTCTTTTATTCATGCTGTGTGGGCGTTTTCTATCTCTATGGCTTCTCTGATTATTCTGCTGCTGTGGTGTTCAGTTTTGGCGATAGTTCTGGTATTTTTAAGGTCAATCTCATGTCCTGTGGCTTTGAGGTGTTGGACCAGGAAGAAGAGGTTGGTTCTTCTTTTTGATTGAGTTCTTATGTTCTTCAACGCGTGCACTTATTCTTCTGTTAGTTTGTCCAATGTATGTGGTGAGGCAGGCAGTGCAGGGGATTTCATATACTCCTTGGTTTTCTAACTCGATTTTGTCTTTAGGGTTTCTTAGGATGGTGGATATTTTTCTGTTTGTGCAGAATGCTGTTTTAATGTTGTGTTTTTGGAGGATCTTGCTGATTTTGTCTGTAGTGCCTTTTATATATGGGAGGAGGGCTTTGCCGTTCTCTTGTTCTCTGTCTTGGATTTTGGTTGGGGTTTCTTTAGAATGGTTTTTTCTTCATCCTGATTGGTTGGGAGTCTTGGTCTGTGTTTATTGGTCTCGGAGTTTGCTGTGTTCTGCTTGATTGGTGTCTCTAATATCTTCTGTCTGTTTTTTGGCTCTTTTTGTATCTTGATTGGCTGGCAGCATTGTGTTGCTTTAATGTTTTTATCTTGTCCCAAAGTAGAGGTGGATTTTGCTGCTCAGTTCCAGGTGTTAAAGCAACACAATGCTGCCAGCCAATCAAGATACAAAAGAGCCAAAACAACAGATATAGAGACACCAATCAAGCAGAACAGCACTCAGACAATAACACAGACCAAACTCCCAACCATCAGGATGAAAAAAAAACCATTCTGGCACAACAATAGGCTGCCCCAAATTCAAATCTGAAACCACTGTAAAGTCTGACTCACAGACGGACACAATACAGAAGCCTGATGATGGCAGATGAGATTCTGCTGAAACGTTGCTACAACTTTAAAAGAACTACAATGACGTGGGAAAATACCCGAACCAAGCCGAACACCATATATATATATATATATATATATATATATGAAAACACACACACACACACATATATGAATAAATATATACACACATACATACACACACTAACACACGGTATTCCCCTTTTAGTCGTGATGCAGACATTTTGCAGTGGTTCCCCCCCTGCCAACACCTGCAACGTTGTTTGTAGGCTGCTGCACAGGGTCCCCTATGAGGGTCTAGTAGAGAGGAGGGGGAAGTAATAGCTCAGTGGCGCCAGGATAAAGGTAAGGTGATAGTTTAGAGCATGCTGTGAATATAAATAAAGAAAAATCAAACTCAGCATTTCTTTCCCCCCTATCGAGATTCTAAAACTGACAAGAAATGAAGCTGAGATCCAGTTTCGTGAGAAGCTTTATCCATGAAACCCACTAGAGATCTCCCTACTTAAATCATACATAGGAAGTAGGGTAAAGTGAGAGTATAGGTAGTTCTTGACTTATGGCCACAACTGAGCCAAAATTTACGTTGCCAAGCAAGACAGTTAAGTCCCCCCCCCTCCATTTTAAGACCTTTCTTGGCCCATTTGTTAAGTGAATCACGGCAGTTGTTAAGTTACCAATACAGTCGTTAAGTGAAACTGGCTTTGCTTGTCTGATTGTCCTATGCACAGGTGCTTTGGAGAATAGCTTGACTCCCTCTTCTTTGTGGCAGCCCCTCAAATATTAGAACATGATCATGTCACCCCTGTTTCTTCTTTTCATTCAAGTAGACCAACTTAATTCCTGCAATTGTTCTTCATATGTTTTAGCCTCCAGCCCTCTAATCATCTTTGTTGCTCTTCTCTGCACGCTTTCTAGAGTCTCAACATCATTTTTGAAAATCATTTTTTAAAAATAAATTTTGGCTCCCACCCGTGGTGAGTACCTGTTCCAAACAATATATATATAATATTGAATCAAACAGTCCAATGACTCCCTTTCAGGTAACACCTTAGCAGAAGCAACTTCTGCTGGTTCTGCTGATTTCTGCTTGGTTTGGAAGCACCATGGAAATGGCCAGAGGGTGTATATTACAGTTTTTCTGATTAACGATTAGGTGGCTTGAAAAAAATTCCCTCCATCTGTCTGGACCAGTGTTTTCAAACTTTGATTTCAACTCTGGCTGCTGGAGGGGAATTCTGGGAGTTGAAGTTCATACATCTTGTTGCCAAGTTGCCACGGTTGAGAAATGACAACCAGGACTGAACTCTTACCCCAGAGAGTCACTTTCCCTCATCTGATAAGTAGGTTCCATGATTTCCAGTTCAGGGTGTAACTTTATTCAGCCATATCAGTTGTGGAACTGTGTTTCATGACTGTTTTTGGTGGCGCAATTTATCTCCGGGTTGAGCTGTCCTGTCCTTTCAGAATGGCGGTGGAAATTAGGCAGCCTTATAAAATATAAGTAGTGTAATTATCAAGCTCCTGTTTGTGAATCAGCCCCCTTGCCAAGGCAAAAATATGAATGCATGGGAGATGCTGATAAGATTCTGGCAGGTGAGAAAGAGAAAATCAGGAACAAACTTGGTGCAACGCATTAAAATGGCGAGGGAGCAGCTTTAGATGATTCAAGCAAGTGAGTCAAGCTGTAGAGTTATATGGGAAGCAGTAGTTTTAACTCAAAGAACTAGTTATTACAGGCAATCCTCAACTTGTAACCATTCATTTAGCGACCAATGCAGTTACAAAAATGCAACTTACAACCAATCCTTTGACCTTACAACCGTCTCGGCATCCCCACAAGTCACATGACCCAAATTTGAGAGCTTGGCAACTGGCATATATCTATGTCGGATGAGGTGCCCTGAGGTCATGTGATCACCCTTGTGACCTTCCCAGCCAACTTCCAATAAGAAAAGTCAATGGGGGAAGCCAGATTTGCTTAATGACCACCTGATTCGCTTAACAACAGCAGGGGTTCGCTTAACAACCGTGGCAAAAAAAAAGATAATAAAATCAAGTGGGATTCCACTTAACAACCGCCTTGCTTAGCAACAGAAATTCCAGTTCCAATTGTGATCATAAGTTGAGAACCAATTATAACTGATTGACGCAGGAATGGTCCTTAATAGCTTTGCGTGTACTGCTCACATTTCTTCTCTCACCTTCACTTCAAAGATGCTCAGAACTTTACACTTCTTTATTTTCTTTTTTTAGCTATAGCTAATAAAATCAATATTCAGCATCGCCAATTAAGACTGAACCTTGGCTGTTATTCAGAACATTTAAGTGGAAAGTCTTTTTAATGAGCGCACCCCTTCAAAGTTTCTTTTAATTTAAAATAAGGAGAAAAAAAATACAATTTTATAAATGGGTTGCACATCTACCCATGAAGATTTTTCAATCTGCCTACCTCAAATGTGGAGATTTAAAATCTCCATCTCTCTATGCGTGGGACTGAGTCGCTTGCATTTGAGCACTCTGTTGGCCCATAAAGGACCTTACCTCATAAAATAAGAAAACCTAGTGTTATATCCACCTGCAAGCTCAATCCACACCAAAATAAGTTAATAAAAGAATCAAATGATCAGCTTCTCAAACTGGATCGTTGCAAAACTCTGGGAAAGAAAGAGGTTTTCTTTCATTCTTCTCCAACTCCGATTCAGCACAGCTGACACACTTCTTTAAGGCCTAAATTTCATTTGAAAAAGAGCAATCAAGAAATGGGATTGAAATGAGTCCCTGGTTTACTTCTAAATTTTACTCATTTATTTCCAATACCGTTGACTACACGTTGGCTCAAGTTGGAAAGACCAGAAGTATTTAGCATGAAAAATGGCATCCTGTATAACATTTTACAATATTTTTTTCCTGCTTTTCCTTTTCATCAAAAGACCAAGACTGTTTACATAAATGTAAACAAGTTAAAAGCATCAAAGAGAACGGATGCTAAAGGCGGCAAAAAACCCCACAAATGATAAAAACCCTTAAAACTGCTAGTCCATAAACAAAACCAGGCTAGAGTCAATAATTGCTTAAAGAAAAACAAGTCTTATTTACAATCTGATCTCTAATAAAAAGGACGTTGAAGTTAGTCAATGAAGGAAGTCCTCAATTTATGGCCACAATTGAGACCAGAATCTATGTTGCTAAGCAAGGAGGTTGTTAAGTGAGCTGCACTCAATGTTATGACACCTTTACCACAGTTGTTATCGATGCATATCAATGCAGTCGTTAAGTGAATCATGCAGTTCGTTAAGCGAATCTGGCTTTTCCCCATTGATTTTGCGTGTTGGAAGCTTCAGGGGAAGGTCACAAGTGGTGATCTTGGGATGCTGGAACCGTCATAAATACATACTGGCTCCCAAGTGACCTGGGAGATGCTGCGATGGTCACAAGTAGGAGGACCATTACTTTTTCAGTGCTGCTGTAAATTTGAACAGTCACTAAGTGGAATGGTTGCAAGTTGAGGACTACCAGTATTCCTGAAGATAAGATGGGAAAAATAGGATGAGTAAGTTGCTATCATCATCATCACCACTACCACCTTCATCAGTATGTCAGAGTTCCAAGTAATGCACCCATAGAAATAAGCTTCCAAGATGGCCTCAGCCATGATCACCTCAGGGCTGACACAGCAATCCTTCTACCAAACTGCCTGGTTTTGAGCTGCCTCACAGTCTATGGTGGGATTCAAATATTTTCTGAGTTCTGAGGAGAGCCGCATCTCTCCTCCCCAGCTGGCCATTACTCCCTTTCCCAAAGGCGGTTGTAGCGGTGGTCAGAAATGGCCACCACAAAGAAGAACTCGACCAGAAAAGAATGTGCAGGAGGAAGATAAGAAGAGAAAGTTTTGGTTGACCGGGTCAAACAGCAAAAGCAAAAAATAAAGTACCCTGGAATTGAAACTATTAAAAAAAAAAAAAAAAACATTGTTCCCTAAGAAGATTTTTAAGCTGCGAAGGAGAGAGAAAACGGAAAAGATTTGGTTTTTTTTTCTCCTTTTCCTATACTGACAGCTAAGAGACTTAAGCAAGAAATTGGAAAAAAATCCACTTTGACATTAATAGGCATTTAACGCTGAAAATAAAAAGTCAAAAGGATAATAAAGATTTCTGGATAATTAAAAGCTTTTGAAAATAGGAAAGGAGAGAAAAAGAATAAAAGGGCAGGATCTGGAAGGGAGGAGACTGCCTGGAATTAAAAAGAATTTACAGCAAAATCTCAACAAGACTTCCAAAAGATACATTCTAACTGAAATATCGCAACAAAAACCCCAGGAAGAGAAAGTGAAAAAAGAAATAAGAAGAAATAACTTGGGACTATTTGGATTACTTGATGATTTCTGGATTTTTGGTTATTGTATTTGAATGACTAAAATCAATCGGGTGGTTGTTTAAAACTGTTTAAAATGGCTCCACTTTTAGAAGAACTGAAAATGGAACTTAAAATGTACAAAGAAGATGCACAAGAAGGGAGAGGTTCTTTTGGCTTTGTATTTTTAGAAATAGAGATTTGGAATTATGAGAAACAACAAGAAATGCCTGCAGAACAAGAAGATTGCGACAAAGAAGAAGCCATATTTAATGAACAAGTAATCTTAGGTGGGGGGAAAAAGGAAAGGGGGGAAAGAGAATGGAAAGTTTAAGATTGGGAAAAACAAAAAAATATAGAGTGAAAAATAAGTATAAAATCAGAAAGCAACAGAAGAGGGAAATGCAGAAGAGAGAATTAGAAGTAGAGAGACAAGGGGGTAAAAAGGGGAGGGAGAAGATGAGAGGGAAGAAAGGAAAAGAAGTTGTAAAGGACAAAAACAAAATATAGAGAAACAGGGCCTATTTAGAGATAATGGGTGAAAATTTAATGGAAAAAGGGATTCTGAAAAGGTACCTAAGATAGTATTGTTATATTAGAAACAGAAATAATTTTAGAAAATATGAAACAATGTATGATTAAAATGTTTGATAAAATAGCTATTGTAATTCAGTGGAATGCTTGTCAATAAACAAATGTAACAAAATGAATATTTAATGATTTACAAAACATATGTGAAGAGAAATAAGGGAAAAATTAATTATGGAGATTATATGTGTCTTTAAGGAAGTATGATATTTAATTGAAAAGAAGTGTTAAATTTGTTAAGATTTTAATGATTATTAATGATAGAACTGAATTGGAATGGAATGAGGGTTTATAATTACATATATTTATAATCTTTTTTTAAAAAGAATATAGTGTGTATTATAAGAATGTACCAAGCAGAATTTGATTGGAAGTTATGTATTATATTACCTTAAGGTATATATTGAAGTTTACATAAGAGTTGAATGGATGTAATTAAAAGATATAAAGGTGTCATACTCCAATTAGTAACTACAGGAGAAAATTTGTTTAATGAGAAAAGATAATATGAAATTGAAACAGAACAGACTAAGGTATAAATATAATGATTTGATTTGAGATGAGATAATCAAAATAAAATTGAGAAAATTAAAACAGGGGAAAAACTATATAGAAAATGTAGAATAGTATAAATATGGAATAGAACACAAAAACGAGCATGAAATTGAGTTTTGTGTCTGTATAAAGAAGTTCAACCCGGGACCATGTTATTTTCAAAAAAGATGTTTTATTTGTATTTTGTATGTGTGAAAACCCAAATAAAACTTTATTTAAAAAAAATTTTTTTTTTTACTACCAGTTCTGTGGGCATGGCTTGGTGGATTAAAATCTCCAGTCAGAGGTGGTATTTGCCAGTTCTCCGAACTACTCAAAATTTCCGCTACTGGTTCTTCAGAACCGGTCAGAACCTGCTGAATACCACCTCTGATATAAATATATAAGTATAAACAGATGTAATTATATACATAATAAATGAGTATAAATAAATGGATAAAAGGGAACAGTAGGACAGGGACGGTAGGCACACTGGCGCACTTATGCACGCCTCTTTACAGACCTCTTAGGAATGGGGTGAGGTCCACGGTAGACAGTCTGAGTTTGAAGTTTTGGAAGTTTGAGGATGTAACAAGAGAGTCAGGCAGTGAGTTCCAGGCATTGACCACTCTGTTGCTGAAGTCGTATTTTCTGCAATCGAGTTTGGAGCGGTTTACTTTGAGTTTGTATCTGTTGTTTGCCCGTGTGTTATTGCGGTTGAAACTGAGGTAGTTGTTGACAGGTAGGACGTTGTAGCAGACAATTTTGTGTACTAACCTTAGGTCAGACCGTAGTCAGCATAGTTCTAGGTTGTCCAGGTCCAAAGTTTCAAGCCTGGTAGCATAAGGTATTCTACTGAGACCTGAGGAGTGGAGTAATCATTGACGGCTGCCTCAGGGTTATGTTTGACCTCGGGGGTGGGGTGGTGGTGGCCAGGTGGGCATGGACAGATTGATGTCACTCAATGAGGCTCCATTTTTGGCACAACGACCTGCTGGAGCCCGCGGCCAGCGAAAACTATTGCAGCCTCCCCAGGCATTGTTTTTGCTGGCGGAGGGCTTCAGGAGGCCGTCACAACCCAAAACAGAGCCTGGGCAGGCCGCACACGGCCTCCCCAAGCTCCATTTTCACTGGCACAGGGTCGCAGGAGGCCATCGTGACCAAAAACGGAGCCTGAGAGCCCTGTTTTTGCTGGCAGAGGTACTGCGGGCCGGCCCTTCACTGTTTCCAGGGTGGGCCCACGGGCCAGATCTAAGTACCACCTGGGCCGCATCCAGTCCACGAGCCTTGAGCTTGACACCCCTGTAATAATACCACATAATACAGATACAGAGTTGGAAGGGACCTTGTAGGTCATCTAGTCCAACCCCCTGCCCAAGCAGACCCGACACCATTTTTGACAGATGGCAGCCCATCTGTCTCTTCTTGAAAGCTTCCAGTGATGAAGCTCCCACAACTTCTGGAGGCAAAAGATCTCCCTCGTTGCAATTGGGGAGCTAATACGCAAACTGTGAAGCATATTGTACAAGATTGTCCACAAGGTGCGTCCTCCGGTTCTTTAGAAGATCTACAACGAAGAAACGCCAGAGACGATTGTCTGGGTAGCTGAACTGGACCTCCAGTTATGAGGTCCCTGCCGTACTCATGGTTGTTAAGCAAATCACTGCAGCAGTTGTTAAGTGAATCATGTAGTTGTTCAGCAAATCCAGCTTTCCGCATTTCCCTGTGGGGATGCTGTGATGGTCGCAAGTGCGAGGACTTGTAAATCACTTTTTTCACTGCCATTGTAACTTCAAACCATAACTCAACGGATGGTTTATAAGTCAAGGACTAACCTGTATATGTTTTATCTACAATCCCGAATATATACGTTCCTGGGCTTCTGCAACTTTAACAGGGTAGCCCAAATATCCTTCCTCCTACATGATATGTTATAATCTTTTATATATGTTTTCAAAACCCTGAAAAGTTGTTTGATCTCCCAGTCTCCTGCCCGAACAAAGTCAAACAGGACACTAAATCCTCTAATCCATTCAGGGAACAGGAGTAATTATATTAGATCAGACAATTTCTTAGTGGGAGGATCAGAACTGCTGAATCCCTCTTGCATATGAAGAGAATATGGGCTGCACTGCACCCACAAATGGAGCACTGGGGAGGAATGGGGGAAGGGAAAGGGGGAGGGGAAGGGGAGGATGGGAAAGGGGTGGAGGAGGAAGAGGAGGGAAAAGAGGAAAAGGAGAAGGAAGAAGAAGAGAAGGAGGAGGAGGAAGGGGAGGAAGAAAGGAAGAAGAGATGGAGGAGGAGGAGGAGGAGGAGGAGGAGGAGGAGGAGGAGGAGGAGGAGGAGGAGGAGGAGGAGGAGGAGGAGGAGGAAGAAAAGGAGGAGGAGGAGGAGGAGGAAGAGGAATCCTTTTGCCCATCTAAGATCAGGATTGCTCAACTCCCAACACATTAACAAAATAAGAGTTGGAAGGGTTTTAGAGGTCTTCTAATCCAACCTCCTGCTCAAGCAGTAAACTGAGTTTATACCATTTCAGACAAACAGCGATCCAGAATTTCCCAGAAGATGCACAGCAGCAGCCCAGAATGCTGTCTCCAATCCCAGTGAGACCCGGGCTTCAAAGACCTCACCATAAATCAGTAAGATGCTAAAGTTTGCTGTGCTTTATTTTAGTAATAATGCAAAGAACCTCAAAGCAAAACTGAAGGGGGGACCAGGCCGTCCCAATGGGCACCTGGAGACATGTTTGGGGCCATTTTAATGCCCACTGGCACCACACTGCCTTCTGCCTTCAGCCCACCAAATTCGGTGTAGCCTTCAACCCTCCAAGCATGATTTCACGAACTGGACAGTGGTCCAAGAGCCTTTTCAATGGGACCCTCCTGCATATTCAGTAGACACAGGCCCACCCCATCCCCTCTCTTGTTCTCTTACCGTTAAATCAGGAGTGAAGAACTGTGGCCCTTTTATGACTTGTGGACTTCAACTCCCAGAATTGAATTTTGGGAACTGAAGTACACAAGTCAGGATCACCTGCATTTTGTAAATCTCTCAAGGCAGTGAGCGTACTTAATACTCCTTCCTCGTCCTATTTTCCCCTCAGTAATAAACCTGTGAGGTGGGTCAGGCTGAGAGGGAGAGACTGGCCCAAAGTAAACCCAGCTGGCTAAGGCAGAACTAAAACTCCCTGGTTTCTAGGCCAACAGCTTAACCGCTATACACCAAACTGGTTCTTTAAAAGGGCACCCGAACCTTTGCAGGTGTGAATGGCCTCGCATTCTCTCTTCCCTGCTCGATCTCCGCAGAATTGTGGAAAGTGGAACAGAAAATGTTTAGCGTTATTATGTTTCAGAGCAGCCATTTCTTTTTCCAAACAGTGACCCACAAAGAAATGTTCCTTTTCCTCAGGGAATTTAAGAAATTGTGTAGGACAACATAGCACTGAAGGGTAGGCAGAGGTGGGATTCCAATTTTTTAACAACCGGTTCTGTGGGAGTGGCTAGGTGGGTGTGGCCATATGACTGAGTGGGCATGGCATTTTTTGCAGTACCCTCCCCCGCGTATCCCTTTTGGCCTCCTGGGCCTCTGGGAAGCCTCCTGGATGAAGCAGTAAGACAAGGAGGGAGATCCCAGCACAGCTGATCATCGGAACAGCTGATCGTCAGCAGGAGAAAAAAAGAAATACCTTAAGGAGTGTCTGAGCAAGGGAGAATGCAATCAGCGATGTGGGGCATGCACGATAAGGATTGACTGGGCGGGGAGGGGAGAGGCAGATGGAGAGGGGTGGGGCCAGCCAGGGGCACGATTTGCCGGTTCTCCGATCTGCACAGAATCATAACAACCAGTTCTATAGAACCAGTCCAAATCGGTAGAATTCCACCCTTGAACGAAGGTGTTTTGAGGGGGCAACTGGAATAGACAGAAGTACAGATCTAAAAAGCAGGTGGCGGCCACCGAAATCGATATGGTTGAATTATGCACTCAGATATATAAACCTGTTTCCACAGTAAGGGCTAAGTAAGTTCCCTTTCGCATGATAGTCTAAGGTGCAATGAAGATGACATCATAAATTTAAATCATCACACTTTGGCTGAAGAAAAACAGCCGTTTCCCAATATTGACTTAAGGAGAGTAGTTTTCTGTGGAAAGAGTTGACCCATTCAGGTAAGGCTTAGCTACTACCCAGATGGAAAATCCATATGTGGATTGTGTTGTCTACCCCGGTGGATGGCAAGTATAAACCAAACGTTGTTCAATGTTTTTCTATTAAATTATCCTCATCCAGCCTATAGAAAAGCAAGCTATCAGGAATGGCTGAATTTCAACCCGAATGTCTGAGATGCTAACTTGTTTTAAAAACAGGAGGAAAACCCACATGCCTTAGCACCGATGATGTTACTTAGTCGAGTAATGAAATATCTGCAAATGAACAACCAAGCACAAAGAGCACCAAGGACTCTGTGGTTGTTACTTTATTTTTGTATCTATAGATAGTCCTGAACTTACAATTGGTGATGTTAAGATAGTATAGTGTAGTGTAGTGTGGTATAGTATAATACAGGACAGGTCAGGACAAGACATACATGCGCACATATATACCTATGCTATATACATATACATATACATATACATATACATATACATATACATATACATACATACATACATACATACATACATACATACATACATAATGATGTGGTGTGGCGTGGTGTGGCATAGAATAGAATAGAATAGAATAGAATAGAATAGAATAGAATAGAATAGAATAGAATAGAATAGAATAGAATAGAATAGAATAAGGGTAGAGTGAGTAGAATAGAATAGAATAGAATAGAATAGAATAGAATAACAGAGTTGGAAGGGACCTTGGAGGTCATCAAGTCCAACCCCCTGCCTAGGCAGGAAATCCTACACCATTTCAGACAAATGGTTGTCCAATCTCTTCTCAAAAACTTCCAATGTTGGAGCATTCAAAACTTCTGGAGGCAAGTCGTTCCATTGGTTAATTGTTCTAACATCAAGAAATTTCTCCTTAGTTGTAGGTTGCTTCTCTCCTTGATTAGTTTCCATCCATTGCTTCTTATCCTGCCTTCATGGGCTTTAGAAAATAGCTTGACCCCTTCCTCCTCTCTATGGCAGCCCCTCAAATATTGGAAGACTGTTCTCCTGTCTCCTGTCTCTGGTCCTTCTCTTCCCTAGACTAGCCAGGCCCAGTTCCTGCAACTGTTCTTCATATGTTTTAGTCTCCAGTCCCATCATCATCTTCGTTGCTCTTCTCTTCACTCTTTTCTGGAGTCTCAACATTTTTTTACATCGTGTCAACATCTTTTTACACACACACACACACACACACACACACACACACACCTCCTTAATGGTGGCCAGGCAGTTCAAAGGTCACAAATCTGCATTTGGAGAATGTTCTTTTTTTTCACCGCAAGATCTTCCCATTGGCTCAGCGCCTTTTAGAAGAAGGCGTATCCAACTGGGACTCCAGCATTAATGAGCCACGGTGGCACAGTGGTTAGAGTGCAGTATTGCAGGCTACTTCTGCTGACTGCCGGCTGCCTGCAATTTGGCAGTTCTGATTCTCACCAGGCTCAAGGTTGATTCAGGCAGCCTCCCAATCCTTCCAAGGTGGGTAAAATGAGGACCCAGATTGTTGGGGGCAATAAGCTGATTCTGTAAACCCACTTAGAAAGGGCTGTAAAAAGCACCGTGAAGCGATAGATAAGTCTAAGTACAATTACTATTCATGTTTTGTTTTTTTTAAAAGATTGGCGAGTTGCCAGGAAAAGAAGCGGGCAGACTAATAGCTCAGTCTACTGGTACAGAAATGACCTTCAGTGATTAAGGAGAAATAATTGATTTCTTTGCCAACCCAAGCAGGATTCAGCAGAAGAATCCTCGGCAGGCCTGGGACGGATGCCGGGTTTAGAAAGGATGGGGCCGGCCGAGCGAAGGTCAGGCGTTTCAGAGCTACAGTAAATTGGTTTAATGCAGCCGGAGATGGCCTCGGCAGAGAGATCCTAATAAATATGCAGTGAAATGTAAGGAGCAGAGACCGCAGAGGCGGAAAACAATTACTCTGAAACCAGGAGAAGAGCCTGTCGTCAGGCACAGATTAATCAGAGTTTTTCTATCGCAAATGTAGATTGAGTCTTCGTTCCAGGCACAGGACCAGCAGTTGAAGAGGTTAAGGCAAAGAAGGCAAAGGAGACAGCCAGAACTCGGACACAAAGCAGATAAAAATTAGGGCAGCCCCTTGGCTACAACTGTACAGGTAATCCTCAACTTATAACACTTCACTTAGTGGCAGTTTGAAGTTATAACGGCACTGAAAAATGTGCCATTATAAAAAAAAGTGATTTATGACCATTTTTCACACCGAGCATTATTGCACCATCCTCATAGTCACAGGGGCAAAATTTGGAAGCTTGGCAACTGACTCCTCTTTATGACGGTTGCAGTATCCCAGGCTATTCACCTTGTGCAACCTTCCAACAAGCAAAATCAATGGGGAAGCCAGATTCGCTTAATGGCCATATTACTAACTTACTTAACTGCAGTGATTCACTTAAGAACTTCCAAGACCAACAGTTATAGAGGTGAAGGCGGAAGATAGAGGAGAGAACCAAAGCAAAACAAAATGGCGGGCAGCCCCTTTGCTTACAACTGGCCAGGTAGTCCTTGACTTCATGACTTACAACTGTTTGTTTAGTGAAGGTTCAATGTTGCAACAGCACTGAGAAAAGTGACTTTATGACCGTTTTTCACACTTAGGATTGATGTAGCATCCCCATGGTCACAAGGTCAAAATTTGGAAGCTTGGCAACTGACTCCTATTTATGACGGTTGCCGTGTCCCGGGGTCATGTAATCCCCTTTTGAGACCTTCTGACAAGCAAATTCCATGGGGAAGCCAGATTCATTTAACGACCGGGTGACTAACTTACTCAACTGCAGTGATTACACTTAACGACTGTGGCAAGAAAGGCCCTTAAAACGGGACAAAATTCACTTAAGCACTGTCTCGCTTAGCAACATAAATGTTGGGCTCCATTGTGGTCGTACGTCAAGGATTACCAGTACTGTTGATGCCATTGGCAAGGAATATTTTTTCTTTAAATTATACAACCAGTAACTCCAAGGCAGACATCTTCTCAAAAGTTCTTTTTATTTTGGATAGTAAACAGGCACAACTGGGGAATCCTGAATCTGAAAGTTTCGGACTTCCCTGCAATAAGTAAAGACTACAAATCCACCCCCTCCACCCATCATCACATCACATGCCCCTATTGTCCCAATTTGAGACTTCCCCTCACCCAGGTGCAGAAATAACATGACCTTGAATTAGAAAAAGAATGTTATTATGTCTAATTACATATACTCCAAGAAATCCTCCCCTCCCAATTTCCCAGGCGCAAAATGTGGCAGTGTGGGAGCATCTGGTCTCAATATGGCTTCCAAAGCTGACACAAAGAAAGTGTTTCTGATCAGGGATGGGTGTATGAAAGGTTTTGTTGATATGGGTAGGTGTTGAGATACTAAAAAACACTGGTGGTATGCTGCCGGTTCGCACCGGTTCTAGCGATCTGGTAGCAGCAGTTGGCCGCGCCCACCCGCCCTTGCCATTTCCTGTCCTATATTTCCTTTGTTTGTAGCTCAGCTGATAGGCACGGCAATCCGTTCTGCCGCACCTATCAGCTGAGCTACAAACAAAGGAAATATAGGACAGGAAAGGGTGGGGCCACCTACCCGTTCTGCCGCGCCTCAGATGTTTTACTCACCAGCGCTGACGGTAAGGTAAGTTTTCATGCTTAAAATTGCCCGTTTTAGAACGCTCCGTGAAGCGTGCGCCCACAGAACCGGTAGAAAAATATTTTTAATTCCACTGCTGACTAGAAAGCATGACTTGTTATGAAAGAAAAATGATATGCATTTATTTGCATCCTCAGTCTCTGCAAATGTGAAGGTTGGGGTGTCAGCTGTGCAGCAAAGCAGAAGGATAGGTGCACAGGTACTCCTCAACTTACGACCACAATGGAGCCCCAAATTTATGCTGCTGAGAAATTTGTTAAGTGAGTTTTGCTCTATTTTACGACTCTTCTTGCTATATTTGTTAAGTGAATCACTGCAGTTCTTAAACTAGTAACGCTGTTGTGAAGTGAACCTGGCTTCCCCACGGACTTCACTTGTCAAAAGGTTGCAAAAGGGGATCATGTGACCCCAGGACACTGCAACCATCATAAATGTCAGTCAGTTATCAAACATCCAAATAAAAATCACAGGGCGATGGAGATGCTGCAACAGTCATAAGTGTGAAAAACGGTCATATCAGTTACTTTTTTCCACGCTGTTATAACTTCAAACAGTCACTAAATGAACTGTTGTAAGTTGAGGACTATGTGAATATATGTATATGTGAATATATGTATACTTCTACAACATTATCTCTTTCTTTCTCTCTATATACCTGATATCTTCAAAAGCACATTGAGGGTTTTTTGTGTGAATTTCAACAGGTGTGGAAAGGATTCTTCAGTCTGTTTTTCTGCAGAAACAGAATAATATTTATTATACCGTTTCTACAGAAACATACCTTGAACAATCCTTCCTGCAGCTGTACCTGTTAATTCAACTTGTGCTCTTTTAAAATAAAATATTAAAAACTTTATTACTATAGTTGAATGAATGAACAGCCTTTGCACAAGGTGGAAATATCAGATTTCTTTTTGTACTACAATATAGGACGATGTTGAACCTATGGCAAGAGCCCTCTCTGTGGGCATGCAAACTGTTGCCCCAGCTAAACTCTGCCACGCATGCGCACAAGCCTCCTGCTAGCCAGCTGACCTTTGGGTATCTCCCGTGCATGCACAAAGGGCAGGGCGCATGCACGGGGGACATGCAAGCATTGCATTTTGGGGATGCACGCACATACACGCACGTGCTTTGGGCACTCAATGCCGAAAAGGTTAGCCATCACTCATATAGGACATGGTTTTAAAACAGCCACATAAATTCAACTGTAATACAATATTATTTTCAATGGTACAGGTAGTCCTCGATTTATGGATCACAATGGAGCCCAGAATTCATGTTGCTAAGTGAGAAATTTGTTAAGTGAGTTTTGCCCCATTTTACAACTTTTCTTGCCACATTTGTTAAGTGAATCACTGCTGCTGTTAAATTAGTAACATGGTTGTTAAGTGAATCTGGTTTCCCCATTCATTTTGCTTGTCAGAAAGGTCACAAAAGATGGTTATATGACCCCGGGACACTGCAACCGTCATAAATATGAACCAGTTGTCAAGCCTCTGAATGTAAATCACGTGATCATGGGAATGCTGCAATAGTTATAAGTGTGAAAAATGGTCAAAGGTCACTTTTTCCCGTGCTGTTGTAATTTCGAATGTTCACTAAATGAACAGTTGTAAATCGAGGACTGCCTGTATCAAGAGGGAAGGTGGGGGGGTGGAACAAATGCATATGAAGCTAGAATTAAGACAGTAAGAGACAGCAAATACACCCCTGCAAAAGAGCTGAAGAAACAGTGGGCCATCTAGTTACTGTGTTTCCCCGAAAATAAGACCCTGTTTTATCATATTTTTTTGGCCACCAAAAAAGGCACCAGGTCTTATTTTCGGGGGATGTCATCCACAGACTAACCTCACTTGTGTGTGTCGCCCCGGCCTCCTTTTCACTGTCAGAGAACTTCAGGAACTTCTACTTCTGCGGCTGTCAAGACTTTCCTGAAGGCCTCTGCAGCCGATAACAGAGATCGGATCGATCCAGAGCTTGGTTATCAGCTAGAGGCCTTCAGTAAAGTCTTGCCAGCCTTGTCAGCTGCAGAAGAAATGGGACCAGTAAGGCAGGTGTCGGGGTGTGCAAGGCCTGGCTACAACTGTCCAAAGGTAAGTAGTAGGGCAGCTCCACCCCCCTCCAATAGCTTAATTTTTACCCGTGCACTCTGGGGTGGGTGGGATCTTAATTAGGGCTTATTTTGGGGGGTACGGCTTATATTGGGCGTACATGTAAAAGTCAAGCTAGCAGTTACTTTCAGGGTAGGTCACATTTTCAGGAAAACAGGGTAGCTGCTGCAAGAAAATTGCACAAATTGACCTCAACGACAGCATGACAAAGTAGCAACAAGGAACCATTGGATTATCTTGAAGAAATACCACTTTTCTGCAAGCAAGAACTGCTGGGACCAGATAATAAGACAAAATAATAGAAAATGAAATGACTTTGCAATTCACACAGACAAGCTCCTGCCACATCACATCCTGGACTTTGTGCGACCAACCACAATAATGATATATTGCTGGCTCAAATAAATCCTCTCCCCCATAAGGAGAGGATGTACAGAAGATTTGAGAAGCGCTCACTTCTTTCAAAAAAAAAAAAAAAAAGCAGAAATAAACTAGGGCAAATAAACACCACTAAAATGCCTATTGATTTTTGCCAGGGGCAACAGCAGATGAGATGGCCGCAGCTTCTGAGGGAATCTTGCAGACTCTGTATGTCCGAGTGTGCATAAACTTCGTAACACTTTTGCTGCAATTAATCATGGTGCAATTACAGCAGAGGGGAGAGAAAGATTCAGGCAGAATCTTGGGAAATTTCTGAGGGCTGAATTTGCAATGGCTGCCCCAAAATGGATCCAACACTTGTTTTAAGTCGCTAGAAAGCTACAGGTGTTCAAAATAGCTCCAACCAAGATCGCTATGCATTTGTACATGTAAAGCAAGGGTCTCCAAAACTTGTCTGTGGAGATTCCCAGTCATCCAGGTCATGGTTGTTCCTGTTGTGGTTCACCGGCAGCCTGTGCAGACGGCAGCAGAATTGGACAATGGGGAAGAAAGGGGACCAGTCCAGGAGTCTGGGGAGGACTCGGACGAGGGCCCTGAATCCAATGCAGCGATGGGACCAGGACCATCTAGGAGTGGGGTGCTGACTCCAGAGCCTTCGTAGTCTGGCAGCAGCGACGCAGAGGACCCAGGGGAGCCTCTTACCAGTGTGCATATGAGCAGAGCTGCTGGAAGGCGAGAGCAGCAGAAACAAAAGGGGTGACTTGGGAGTAAGGCTGGGAGGTGATTGCCCCTCCCATAAGGGATAAAGTACAGGCAAAGATGATGAAACCTTCGCAGGAAGCAAAGTCGTTCGTTCTGTTCAGATTCATTCTTGAAGCTCTTTGTACTTTGGCTGGTTATTTTTCTAGTTCATTTGACACTTCTGTTATTGGCAGCACCTCACAGGAAAGAAAGGTGGGTGCTTATCTCGAGATTATCTGTTTGAGATTCATTACCGGCGAGGAATGAAAACAATTCCCAGCATTGCAATAAAATAAGACTTGGTTTTAAAATAAGCGTGTGCGTAATTACGGTCTAGGAAGCCCTGGTCAGAACAGGCCCAAAGGTGCTTTTTCAGAGCTGAAGAAGCTTTTTCAATAAGAAAGGAAACATCTTCAAAGAAAAAGCAGGAAGTCCACACAGAACTCAGAAATGAAAGCAAATGTACATGTCCCAAGATAATGATGCAAGATCAAATTTGGGTTCATCACTGGGACCAGAGATTCACTCTTCTGAGCTTTCAGACTCATGCCAGAGAGCCCATCTTCAGGGAATTTCTCTCCACTTCAATACATGTTCTGTGCTGTTCTGTGAGTCATATTTATGTGGTGCCTTCCTATTGGTGTGTTGATGGCTGGCAACTGGCTGACGTTTCCTTGTGCTGCCAAGTCCTTGGCTCCTAAGTATCTGATAAACTGGTAGTTATTCGGCAGTCCCGTTAACTAAGCCTCTTTCCCAGGCGTCAATCATTTCCCTGGCTATCAGCCAACAATCTTAGTAGCTGAAAAATTAAATGTGTGTCCTTGTTTATTGCACAGTGAGGATACCAATGAGTTCGGGTCTCCTCATCTGACCACGCACTTGTGTTCTTGCAATCTGATGGTTCGTTTCCTCCCCGTTTGTCCTACAGAGTCACAGGAGCAATCCATGCAAGGGATCTGATAGATTACATTGGAATCCACCTTCCACCTCCAAACAATCTTTACAATGCATATAGACAGAAGTCTTGTCTCTAGGTGGGACAGTCACATGATATCACACACATTTGCTTAATGATGCAAATTCCTTTCCCAATTATCATCATTAAGTGAGGACTACCTGTATTAGGAAGCCTATAAATTCCTATTAATGGATTCACTCTTCAACCATATCTTGCGCATATGTTGGATGAATAATTCTGTATATCCCAGCACCTTGAGTACCTGTGGGAAAAGGAGTGGAAGAACTTGGAGGTGGAGTCAAAAGAGGAATCAGCCTAGAGCCGTGATGGCGTGCCACAGGTAGTACACAGAACCATTTGTGCCGGCACTCGAGCCGCAGGCAAACTTACCTCATTGCACATGTGTGCCCCTCCCAGCGGATTTTTGGCCTGTTTGAGGCTCTTTTCGACCTCCCAGAGGCTTGAAGAAAGCCTCTGCAGCCTGAAAAATAGGCCCGTTTTATCACGTCCTGTATTTCTGGAAATACTGGAAGTGATGAAACGGGCCTATTTTTCGGGCTGCAGAAGCTTTCATCAAGCCTCTGGGAGGCCTTTTTCGGCCGAAAATCAGCTGGGAGGCTCAGTGTAGGTTAGGGGGTGGGGAGAAGGGGGGAATGCGCGTGCATGCGCAGAGGGCATGGAGGGGCACGCATTGCCTTTTGGGTGCTGGCACGCGAGCGTGCAAGAGCAAATGTGCGCACAATTTTTGGCACAGGAGCCCAAAAAGATTAGCCACAAACAGACTTAAGTCCAACCTTTCTTGAATTCTGTTGATCCTTTTCTAACACCAAGAAAGTGTTAATCCTTAGTGGGTAGATTCCTGTGCACAGGCTATGATTAATAATAAATCAGTATAATTAGAACTTCCCTTGTGGTCCTGATCTTTCACACTTGACAATTCCATTAGGGATATAAAAGAAGTCTACTGATCTTGCTGGGAGGATATTCAAGTTGTGCATTCACTGAAAATATCTGAGACTGGATAACTATGCGAGCAACATCTTAGTAGCGTTCATTTTTCCATTAAAAAGATTCCTGATTATTTTTGGCAATAATGACTTTAAATTACGAGGAGGATCCCTGTGTAACATTAGGAGAACAGTGCAACAGCGTTTGCAGTTGGTTCATGAGTTGAATAGCTTGAAGTCAAGGGATTCTAATCAAGCTCATAGCCCTAATGCAGCCTATATGGACATAAGGTTTGTATAGGCCCGTGACCTATGCATGCATGCCACAGGTGGCACGCAGAGCCATTTGTGTCAGCACGCGAGCTGCAGGCAAACTTACCTCACTGCGCATTTGCATGCCTCATAGCTGATTTTCAGCTGGTTTGAGGCCTTTTCCGGCCTCCCAGAGGCTTGAAAAAAGCCTCTGCAAGCCGAATAGGACCATATTGTCACTTCCTGTAATACCGGAAGTGACGAAACGGGCCTATTCGGCCTGCAAAGGCTAGCTACAAACCAGCCAAAAATCAGCTGTGAGGCCTGGTTTGAGGCCTTTTTTGGCCTCCCAGAGACTTGAAAAAAGCCTCTTCAGGATGAATAGGACCGTTTCAACACTTCCTGTAATACCGGAAGTGATGAAAGGGGCCTATTTGGCCTGCGGAGGCTTTTTTCAAGCCTTTGGGAGGCCGAAAAAGGCCGCAAACCAGCTGAAAATCAGCTGTGAGGCACAGTGCAGGTAAAGGGGAGACGGGGGAGAGATTGCCTGTGCATGCGCAGTGGGGGTGTGTGCGCATTGCCTTCTGGGTACTGGCATGTGAGTGCACATGCACCAGCATCCACACAATTTTTAGCACGGGAGCCCAAAAAGATTAGCCAACACTGGCCTTCTTCCTTAACCATTTTGGGATGCCCAAGTAGTTCTCAACTTATGATCAGTTACTTAACAAAATTGCAATGGACCTCCCCAGAACTACTTATAACCCATTTTTGAAGTTACCCCTCCAGCAGTGATGCGATCATATTTTGGGCACTTGGCAAATGGCTCATCTTGATGGCCATTTGCAGTCACATGACCATAATTTGCCTCCTCCTCCGCCCCAGTTTCCAGTGTTTACTGCCAGCTTCCAGCAAAAGATATCCACTGGGAAAATGTATTTGGTTAACAATAAAAGCAAAAAAATGTTGCAAAACGTTTGCCACATTTGCCTAGTCATGTGTTGAGTCAGTGGTGCCTCAACTTACAAGTGTAGTGACTTACAAACATAATTCCAGGTTCAATTATGGTCATAAATCAAGGTCTACCTGTAATTAGTTTATAGCTAAGGAGAGATTTTCTTAGTGGCAGAAGAAAATTCCACTTGGTGAGTTAATTATTTTTTTCTGAATTACAAAGGAATAAAGAAAAAAAGTTTTAATGATGCTTGGCAAAAAGCTTAACAAAGAATTGTTAATCATTAGTTAATTGATGTAATTAATTATTAATTGATGTAATTCTTAATTAATTGATGTAAGGAAATTTAAAATGGATAAAAGGGAGTTATTTTGAATTTTATTTTTGGTGAAAATGCTTTTGAACAAATTGTAATGAAATGAGATAAACGAACCAGACCTTCATGGGAATGTTTTTTGTTTATTATTAAAGTATGCGGTTAATTGGTAAACTTTACAAAAAAAGAGAGATAAAGGTCACTTAAGCCACACTGTAATACTGACTGTAACTATGGAGATGTTGACTATAGAGCAGTGGTGGCTAACCTTTTTTGGCTCCCATGCCAATAATTGCTCATGCGCTCGCACTTGCATGCCAGCACCCAAAAGGCAATGCAAGCTGCCCCCCCACCCCCTGCACATGCGTGCGCAACGCCCCCATGTGCTGTGTGTCTCTGCGCATGCGTATCTCCCGCGCACCCTCCGTGCATGCGTGCCAGATGCCCAACAACACGCATGCCATAGGTACGCCAACACAGCTATGGAGTGCCATTTGGGACAAAACTATTAAATGCAAAGACAAAAGAGAAAAAAAAAAGAAGGGCGGCTTGGCTCTTCTTTTTCCCTTGTTTCAGACGCTTACAGTTTTGCATTACAATATTATAATGGCAATTACCAGAAAAGTAGTGACAATGGAATGGAAGAGAGAATTGTAGAGCAACACGCAGAGAGAGGAATTAAATCAGATTTGCTTCAGAAAACTTTAAAACAACTGGCCAATAAGTTAGATCAGGGGTCCCCAAACTTGACAACTGTAAGACTTGTGGACTTCAACTCCCAGAATTCTCCAACAAGCTACGTTGGCTGGAGAATTCTGGGAGTTGAAGTCCACAAGTCTTAAAGTTGCCAAGTTTGGAGGCCTCTGAATTAGATTAATCAATACAGGTAGTTCTTGAGTCACAACCTTTGTTTAGTGACTACTGGGGGTGGAAAAAGACTTACGACTGGTCCTCAAACATCTCTGGCAACCCGCATGTGTTTATGATGGATGCAATGGCCCGAGGGTCATGTGATTGCTATTTGTGACTTTCCCAGCTGGCTTCTGACAAGCCAAGTCAATGGGGGAAACAAAAGTTGCTTAACAACTGTGTGATTCACTTAATGACTGTGTGATTTGCTTAACAGCTGTGTGATTTGCTTAACAGCAAAAAGAAGGTTGTTAAAAACTGAATGCATTTCACTTAATTGCCTTGCTTAGCAATGGAAGTTCTAGTCCCGATCGTGACCATAAGTTGAGGACTCCCTGTACTAAATTGATAGCTCTTGAGGTCTGAAATAGGACTGAAATCTCTTTCTGTTCCAGGCTTTGTATATGGAACCTGGAAAAAGTCTTATTTGTGGTCCATGAACCTTGCACACCATGCGCAATTCTTAGATTTAGATCTCGATCGGCAAAACGGCAATAAAGATGATGTTATTCACCTTGCCTCTGAAATAAAAAAAAATTGTGGGGTGCAGACTGACATATCTGGAGAACATCTGATGAGACATTCTATCTTTACACACTGAGCTAAATAGATGTATCGGTAAAGCGGCCACCGCATTTTCCAGACTTACATAGAGAGTATGGCTTAATAAGAAGCTGACGGAACATGCAAAGATTCGGGTCTATAGAGCCTGTGTCTTGAGCACACTCTTGAATACTGCAGTGAGTCTTGGGCCCTTTACGCATGGCTGGAGAGAAAGTTGAACATATGTGCTGTCTCCAACGTATTCTTGGCATGACAAAGTTCCAAACAGTGCAGTCTTGGAACGTGCTGGAATTTCTAGCATGTATATACTACTAAAACAGCGACGTCTACGCTGGCTTGGGCATGTCGTTAGGATGGCTGATGAGCAGATTCCGAAAGATCTCCTGTATGGAGAATTAGTGCAGGGAAAAGCGCCTTAGAGGGAGACACCACAGCTGCGATATAAGGATATCTGCAAGAGGGATCTAAAGGCCTTGGGAATGGACGTCAACAGCTGGGAAACCTTGACCTCTGATCGTTCAACTTGGAGGCTAAAGACACAGCATGGCTTCTACAATTCGAAGAAGAGACACTCATTCGGCAGGCTGAGGCAGACACAGTCCCAGAACCAGTGAAATCCAGGGTCTGGACAGGGGACAGGCCGTATCTGTCCTCAGTGTGGAAGGGATTGTCCCTCTCGAATTGGCCTTTTATTTTATTTATTTATTTTATTTTGTCATGCGATTATAAGATAACAGGTATAAGTATAAACATAGTTATGAATATATGAAATGGATATGTAGAAGAAAAATATAAACAAACAATAGGACAGGGACGGTAGGCACGTTGGTGCGCTTATGCACGCCCCCTACAGACCTCTTAGGAAAGGGGTGAGGTCAATAGTAGACAGTCTAAGATTAAAGTTTTTGGGGTTTGGGGAAGAAACCACAGAGTCAGGTAGAATATTCCAGACATTGACCACTCTGTTGCTGAAGTCGTATTTCCTGCAATCAAGTTTGGTGTGGTTAACCTTGAGTTTGTATCTATTGTGTGCTCTTGTATTGTTATGGTTGAAGCTGTAGTATTCATTGACAGGTAGGACATTGCAATATATAATTTTATGTACTATACTTAGATCGGACCGAAGGCAGCATAGTTCTAGCTTTTCTAGGTCTACAGTTTCAAGTCTGGTGGCATAAGGTATTCTACAACGAGTAGAGGAGTGGACAACTCTTCTTGTGAAATATTTCTGGACTTTCTCAATTGTGCTAATATCAGATACGTAGTGTGGGTTCCAGACTGATGAACTGTATTCGAGTATTGGTCTAGCAAATGTTTTGTATGCTCTGGTTAGTAGTGTGATATTACTGGAGAAAAAGCTACGC
The DNA here is from genome assembly GCF_049901735.1 of Notechis scutatus. Taxonomy (NCBI): domain Eukaryota; kingdom Metazoa; phylum Chordata; class Lepidosauria; order Squamata; family Elapidae; genus Notechis; species Notechis scutatus. The sequence goes on along the minus strand of NC_142010.1, from coordinate 257,778,193 downwards.
AGGATTAGGTTAACAACTCTTAATACCTTTTTGGCTATGTAGTTACAGTGGGCTCTAGCACTTAGATCATTAGAGATGAGTACTCCAAGGTCCTTGACAGAGTTTTAGCCACACTAGTGGCTTTTTTAAGACCTCTTTTCAGAGCACGACACCATAGTCTCTTGAGACTGAAGAAGGCCAATTCTATCTGATTAGACAAATGCTACATTTAACGCAGAATGAAAGATTTAGAAGTGTTTCCCTTGTATACGAGAGAAAGGAGCTAGACATTTCTGTAATACTTATTGTTTATTTACAAATAGAAAGCCTGAGCAGGTATTGCAGTGAGAGCCAGCTGAACTGGAGTAACCTGCCAATTTTTAGGAATGACACCATGGTGAAGTCATCAGGGGAAAAAAAATCACAAGTAGTATTAAAAACAAAGCACCTGCTATATAGATAGGTCAGCCTCTTAGGAATGAGTTTCACGTCTTTCAGCTGGTTTATATGAATGTCTTCCTGAGAAAAATATTGAATGGCACTTTGCATCTCTCCTTAAGGTTGGAAAAGTATTGATAGATGTTCCCTAATTTGCTTTCTTTTTTTTAATCTATGATTTTGTTTATCACCAGCATGGTCAGACCACCATGCCTGATGAATAGAATAGAATAGAATAGAATAGAATAGAATAGAATAGAATAGAATAGAATAGAATAGGAACAGAATAGGAACAGAATAGAAATAGAGATAATAGAATAGAATAGAAAATTAGAATAGAAACAGTGGAATAGAAACAGAATAGAATAGAATAGGAATAGAATAGAATAGGAATAGGAATAGAATAGAATAGAATAGAATAGAATAGAATAGAATAGAATAGAATAGAATAGAATAGAATAGAATAGAATAGAATAGAATAGAATAGGACAGAATAGACAGGACATGACAGAACAGAATTAGAATAGAATCTGGAAGGGATCTTGGAGGTCTTTTAGTCCAGCCCCTTGCTCTGGCATGCGCGTGTAAAACCCACCCACCCCGCCGCCTGCTTACCTGCACTGCACCTCACAGCTGATTTTCGGCCGGTTTGAGGCCTTTTTCGGCCTCTCAAAGGCTTGAGGAAGGCTTCTGCAGGCCGAAAACTAGCCCCGTTTCATCACTTCTGGTATTTCTGGAAAAACAGGAAGTGACAAAACAGGGCTAGTTTTGGGCCTGCAAAGCCTGCAGAAGGCCTCAAACCGGCCAAAAATCAGCTGTGAGGCATGCGCAAGTTTGCCTGCAGCTCACGTGCTCGCACAAATGGCTCTGCATGCCACAGGTGGCACGCATGACATAGGTTAGCCATCACGGCCCTATAGCATTTCAGAGAAGTGGCTATCCAGTCTCTTCTTAAATTCTATTCTAGAAAAATATGCCCACCCATCCGTGTGTCGGAGTGTATGTGTGTGTTTGTCTGTGTGTCTATTAGAGACAGAGGCTTTCTTTTTCTATTTATGCAACCTCATCAAAGAGATTCTGCTCAGGAAAAGTTCCTTGCCACAAACATCAATGTTTGCTAGACGTCCGCCAAAACCAGAGCAATAATTGAAATAAGTAATTTCCGTTTTCTCCTGTTTAAAAAATAAATAAACAAAATCCATGTTTGTAGAGCTCCTTTTGTTTAGGGTTTTTAGATAACTCTGCGTAGGCAGCTTTGGCACCCTGTTCAAGAAAGCCAGCAATCAAGAGGAGAGAAGAATGTAAGGGAAAGAACTCTTGAATAACATGCCAAGAGTCTCCCCGATGCCTTTTTGGCAAAAAGAAAAGAAAAGAAAAAGGGAGTAAAAAAATAAATTCAACCCCGGCCTCTGATCACCTCCCTCTATTCATCTTTCAGGGCTCTCAGCCAAAAGAAAATAAACCGTACAGCTATCAGACTGACCAAACCTGTAGAGTCATGTAGCTGAATAGGAACACGGCAAACAAAACAGTTCTAGACAATGATACACCTGTATAGTTACCATAAACACAGAAGAGACCCGAGACAAGGGCCTCAGCCTTCTCCTCTCCACTAATCTTTATATTTAGAAAGAAGAGCGCAGAACTTGCTGGAGCCCCTGGGTGGGAAAACCGTATGCAATCTGATCTGGTGGCCTCAGATGAGCCTGACTTGGAAAAGATCCGGCAAAAGAAATTGAAAATCGGTCCGGGCAGATTTGACTATAGGTGTATTCAGGGGTGGGATTCTCCTGGTTTGGACGAACCGCTAGCTGCGATGATCAGCTGGCTCGGAACTTATTCTATCCGATGATCATGTGGGTCCACCCGCCCACATCTGTGCTGTACTCACCTATATCGGCTCAGTGTCAACTCATAAAATATTTTCATGGTCTTTTTAGTGTTGTCAACAGAAAGGGAGGGGGGAGTAGTGCAGCCGCTTGCAAACCAAAGCTGCATTCCATAAATGTTTTCAAAGATAGTAACTAGGTGACCGAAGTTTCTGCAAAATTCTAACTGGAGAGCATGAGCTATGGATGTATCCCATTGGACAATATGAATTATGATACACCCAGGGGGTGGGGGAAACCAGGGTCAAGGGTGACAATGAATGATGTGTCCCAGAGTCTGCTACACCCAGGCACTGCTGGACAGTTTAACTCCCAATAAATTCTTTTGAAGTTTTTGAAGTTTGGCTCGAAAGTCATGATTTAATTCGGGTAACTGCCGGAATCCTGACACTCAGCTGATTCATGTGACAAAGTGGATTGCTATGCCTCAGCTGTATTACTTCCCTGAAGTAACATTGAAGGTAAGTAATTGCAATAGCTGTGCACATGCGTGCAGGCAGCGTGCGTGTGAGATTAGCAAGCTGATTGTTACACAGGGAGAATCCCACCCCTGGGTGTATACAGCACAAGGTTGAAGGACATCGGTGGCTTATGTAATTGTCCTCATTCACTGCAGTCGAAGATGGTTGGGATCATGAGATCCCAGGGACCCTGCCATTTGATTAGCAACCATCACACACACAAAAAAGGTTTGTAAAACTGGGTGCGTCTCACTTAACATCTCGGAGCAATTCGGCAGTTCGATTCTCACCGGCTCAAGGTCGACTCAGCCTTCCATCCATCTGAGGTCTGTAAAATGAAGAGCCAGATTGTTGGGGGCAAGAGGCTGGCTCTGTAAACCGCTTAGAGTGGTCTGGAAGTCTAAGTGCTATTGCTATTAATAACTGTCTTGTTTAGCAACTGCAGGAGAAGAACAGGCAGAGTCTGGAGTGGAGTCAAGAAAGGAATCAGTCCACAATCTATGGAACAATAGTTGCGGTATGTAACAACTGTATAGCCAGTTGTGGGTTTCCAAATTCATCAATCATGCTCTCCAGTTAGAATTTTGTGCAGCAGAAACTTCAGTTACCTAGTTACTATCTTTGAAAACATTTATGGAATGTAATTCCGGTTTTGCAAGCTGCTGCACTGCTCCCCCTCCCTTTCGTTGGCAACTCCAAAAAGACCATTGAAATATTTTATGAGTTGACACTGGCATTTTCTCTGGAGGTCCCTCATCCAAATAGTGACCAGACTTAACCCTGCTTCACTTCCAAGCCCAAACAGGTTTCGCTTAGCGCTGTTGCCTCTAGATACACACAATGTCTAGGGAGGAGAATAAGGTACGCAGGACATCCCAAATCCCAAGTTCTACATCACCAAAACTATCTTACAGAAAGAGCTAAACATCCACAGAGGGAAAGCAGATGGATTCCAAGAGCAGATGGCACTTGAACAAAGTGGGTAACATTGCACAAACAGGTTTATAAAAGATGAGATTCTCTACTCTGCATGACTGTTCTGGAAGTCTGCTCAAGAATAGATTCTGGGGTAAAAAAAAAATGTGTGCCTTAAATTCACTTTGTTGAAGATTGTGAATGCAAGACAGGTAGGTAGGTAGGCAGGCAGGCAGGTAGATAGATGATAGGCAGACAAATATATGGATAGATATGAATGGATTTATGAACAAGCAAGCTAGAGAGAGAGAGAGAGAGAGAAAGAGAGAGATGGAGAGAAAGGGAGGGGGTTTAGACAAACAGATCAGAGGTGGTATCCAGGAGATTCTGATCAGTTCTGGAGAACCGGTAGTGGAAATTTTGAGGCATTTGGAGAACCGGCAAATGCCACCTCTGACTGGCCCTGCCTCCATCTATTCTGTGCCTCCCCGAGTCCCAGCTGATTTATTTATTTTATTTTTATTTTATATTTATTTATTTATTTATTTTGATTTGTCAATCGCTTACAAGATAATAGGTATAACTATATACATAGTTATGAATACATGAAATGGGTACATATAAGAAAAATAAAAGAAACAATAGGACAGGGACGGTAGGCACGTTGGTGCGCTTATGCACGCCCTGCACAGGAGAACGGAGCTGGAAAACAGGTTAGTGAGGTGGGGAGGGAATGGTGATTTTGCAATAACCTTCTCCCGCCATGCCCATTAAGCCATGCCCACTGAACCAGTAGTAGAAAAATTTGAATCCCACCACTGAAACAGATCTAATATGGCATCAGGTTTCCTAGAAAGATTCTACAAAAGTGCCTCTCAAGTCTGGTGCTTTCAGTGCTGTGTACTACAAATCCAACTGTACACATCCAGCAAAATAGGCAAGGTAGCATATGAAGGCACTGCCCTGTTTTATGCCAGTGCTCCAGTATCTGCAACTGCACTCTTCTAGACACAAAAATCACAGAACTGGAAAGTCCCCTTCAGCCCATTAAGTCCAACTTCTTGCTCTTTTGCAGAAATCCTAATTAAAGTATACCTCCCACGGTGGCTGTGTAGCCTCTTTTTTTGAACCCCCCAATTCTCTTGGCCACTGGTTCCACAATCCAAAGGCTCCTGAGCTGAAGATTCTTCTAACTTTCCACTGGGATCTGTGTTCCTCCACTCAAACAGTTTATCCGGCACTGCTGGAGCAAGAGTGGATAAGTCTTTGTCTTAATTTTATTTGTTTGTCAAACATGTATAAGATAACAAGTATAAATATGAACATGAACATGAACAAAGGAAGTAAATACAGATAAATGGGGACAGTAAAACAGGGACAGGATTTTGATGGGATCTTCTTTCAGGCACTTAGACAATCCCTTCACATCTGCTTAGATCTAAATACATTCCATTTGTCTTTCCTCCTAATTGTTCTATCCTCCATTACCTGATTGCCATTCTCTGCATTTGCTTCTACCTTCCCTGAACCTTTCTTAAAATCTGGTATCCAGAAATATTTGCAATAGTAGTTCACTTTATGTAGGAGAAGAACAGGCAGATCTGGAGGGGTGGAGTTAAGCATGTCATCAGGTTAGAGTCACTGTGTTCCTACATGCATTCCAAGTCCAAGTCCTTTTCAATTCTGTTGACTCTTGTCTGACGCCAATTTAGTGCTGAATTTTAGTTGACCAGATTCTTGCGTATGTCAGACACAAAAAATCAGGAAAATATGTAAAATTGGAGCATAGGAGGTTTATTCAAGCCTACACACAAGAATCTGGTTAAGAACCATTCAACGCTAAATTGGCACCGGATAAGTGTCAATGGAATTCAGGAGGGGGTGGACTTGGGAGAGCATGTGGAAATGGAACAACTCTAAGCTAATGACACACTGAATTTCACCTCCCATCTCTGTCTGCTCTTCTACATTTTATTTCTGATTGACCTTATATGATCCATATAAAAGGAGACAGAATTATTATTGCCTATGATTTGGAAATTACAGAAATTTAAACATTCAGTAAATTTTATATTTAATGTACTATTTTGGAGAAGAAAAGTTGTTTATGTAATTTGTGGGTAGTGTAAATTGAGATAAATGGTATAAAATAATCAATCACATCATTTTACCAATGAAGCAACCTAAGTGAATTTGTCAATCGCTGAGAAATATGTTCAGAAACAATGAACTACTGATTAGTTCACAAATGACAGTCCAATGCAAATTTTGTCCATTGTCCACCAAAAATTCAGTATATCAAGGTTTTATATCTAAAATTGCAACTGGCAACTGGACCACTCGTGTTCAAGCATATGCAACTTCAACTACAGTTTAGTATCCAATGTTCCATACATGAACATCTTTGTTTTATTCCCTTAATTGAAGAAGTTTGCATTCATTCCTATTAATTTAATCCTCTTATTTTCAGTCCATTTCTCTATCCTACCCAGATAATTTTGAATTTGTTTTCTGCCTGCTAAAGCATTCCACCTAGTTCTGTGTTATCAGCACATGTAATAAACATTTGTTCCACCACTACATCCAAATCACTAATGGAATACCATTCCAAATCCAACTGTCAGGTTCTGCCAAATCCATCAAAGAGCAGCAGCTGAGACAAAGATTCTGGAAACCACCTTGATGAGATCTGGCATGATGCGAGGGCTTAACAGATAAGGGACTCCTAGCATGACAGTTCCTATAGTGGGAGATGTACAGTATCTGTGACTGAACCTTCAATATCTCAAGCCTATCAAGGACCTATCAAGGACGTGGCAACAGCTCATATCTATTGTTCTGGAAGAATTTGTTCAAAGGAAGGAAGAGTGCAAAGCTTTGGATTGATTGATTTTACACAAAGTAAAAAAGCAAATACAAAGAGAGAGGGAGGGAGGGAAGGAAGAAAGAAGAAGGAAGGAAGGAAGGAAGGAAGGAAGGAAGGAAGGAAGGAAGGAAGGAAGGAAGGAAGGAAGGAAGGAAGGAAGGTGTAAGCACGAACATACTGGAAGGAATAGGAAGGAAGGAAGAAGGAAGGAAGGAAGGAAGGAAGAAGGAAGGAAGGAAGTTGAGGAGGGAGGGACGGAGGGAGGAAGACTAAATGAAATACAATTACTTCCAACTTTCTCTTCAACAAATATTAATAAATACCTCCTCTCCTTAACTCTTCCAGAAGTCCCTTCAATCTCTTATTGAATTCTCATCTGTTTCAATCATTATGCAAGTTTTGAACTAGAAGATTATATTTTTAAGACTTTATTTCCCCTAAAAAGTTGGAATTAGGGGAAAGAAATCTGTTTCATGCTTTAAAAACTCTTTCGGATGCTGTTATCTCCACCTGTTTTGCTCTGTGAGTGTTTCATACAGATCAGAAACATGTATTTGTGTGGCAAATGTGTAAGGAGGAGGACACGCCATACACACTGCGGAACTTTCCCCACGTATAATTTCAGTAAAAGCTGGTACTAAAAATAATTTCACACAGAGGTTTGGAGACCTCTTTGTATTTAGGTCAAATGTTTCTGGGTTCACACAATTCACCAGTTCATAAATTAACCAAATGGATTGGCTTGTAATACATTGTAGCACAAACACACAAACATCCTGAGCTTAAAACGAATGCAATGCATTTGTTGGATCTTTCCCTGACCTGGATAAGCTTGGAACTCTCTAGAAAGGACTCTGCATCTACAGTAAAGGATTCTGGGACAGTGTTGTCTTGCTAAACCAACCTGTGCCAATGTTGTTGGGTGTAAGCAGTCCTCGGTTTAGGACTATAATTGAGCCCAACATTTCTGTCATTAAGCAAGACATTATGAGATGCAGCGAATCCTCGATTCGAGGTGGCACAGGAGACAACACCAATATATAATCAAGTGGAAGGACTACCCCTTATCAGAGGCATCTGGGATAAAGAGTAGGAACGTCCAAGCCGATCGCCTTGTGGTGAGGTTCCATGCAGAAAACCCATCCAAACCTGGTGGGGGTTCGCAACTCTAAGTTACCTGCGATAAACTTTTCTTTTTATGTTGTACAGGCCACCTTCAAGAAGTGAGGGGAGCCGAATGTCAACTCATAAAATATTTTTCTGGTCTTTTAGAGTTGCCAACAGAAAGGGAAGTGGGAGTAGTATATAGCAGCTTGCAAAACAGAAACTGCATTCCATAAATGTTTTCAAAGATAGTTTCCAGGCAACCGAATTTTCTGCAGCGCAAAATTCTAACTGGAGAGTATGATTGATGACTCTTGGCTATGGATGTGTCCCATTGCAGAATATGAATTATGATACCCCCAGGGGGTGGGGGAAAGCCAGGGCCAAGGGTGACAATGAATGATGTGTCTCGGAGTCGGCTACACCAAGGCAGCACCGGCATGTTTAAATCTTCTTTAAGCTTTGAAAATCCAGCTACAGACTCATGATTTAAATGAGGGTAACTACCGGAGCCCTGAGTTTTGCCCCACTTTACAACCTTTCTTGCCACGGTTGTTAGGTGAATCATGGCAGCTATTAAGTTAGCAATACAGCCAATAAATGAATCTGGCTTCTCCGTTGATTTTGCTTCTCAGAAGGTCCCCAAAGGGGCTCCCACCATCCCAGGACACTGCAGCCGTTGTGAACAGGAGCCAGTTGCCAAGCGTTTGAATGTGACCAAGGGGATGTTGCAATGATTATAAGTCACTTTTTTTTCAGTGCCGTTGTAACTTCGAATGGTCACTAAACAAACAGTTGTAAATTGAGGACTACCTGTCATCAAACACTAGCATCCCAATGCCATGTAAGGTCCCTGCATATGGGGGAGCTGTGGTGCAATGGAGCCTTCAGAGAAATCGTTTCTGGGGTGAAAAAATCAATCAGCCAGAATGTTGGTTCGAATGAGCTCCATAGAGTGAGTCATGTGACTGGTAGGGTAGGACAGAGGAAGGTGCAGGAGATGACCAGGCTGAGCCCAAGGGAGGAGGTCAAGCACGTCATCTCCCTCAAGTCCCTTCCTGCCCACAACAGATCTAAGGTTGCCACAAAGAAGAGGGAGTCAAGCTATTCTTCAAAGCACCAAAGGCAGGGCAATGGAAGCAACGGATGGAAACTATTCAAGGAGAGAAGCAACCTGGAACTAAGGAGAATTTGTCAGACAGTTAGAACAATTAATCAGTGGTACAACTTTCCTTCAGAAGTCATGGGTGCTCCAAGACTTGAAGTTTTTAGGAAGAGGTTGGACAGCCATCTGTCTGAAATGGTATAGGGATGCCTGCTTGAACACACAGACGTCCATGGTCCCTTCCAATTCTATTCTATTCTGTTCCGTTCCATTCCATATTTTCTATTCTATTCTATTTTATTCTATTCTATTCTATTCCATTCCATTCCATATTTTCTATTCTATTCTATTCTATTCTATTCTATTCTATTCCATTCCATATTTTCTATTCTATTCTATTCTATTCTATTCTATTCTATTCTATTCCATATTTTCTATTCTATTCTATTCTATTCTATTCTATTCCATATTTCCTATTCTATTCTGTTCTGTTCTATTCTATTATTATTCAATTCAATTCAATTCTATTCTATTCCATTCCATATTTTCTATTCTATTCTATTCTGTTCTATTCTATTCTATTATTATTCAATTCAATTCTAATTCTTATTCTAGTCTATTATTATTCTATTCTAATTTCAATTCTATTCTAATTCTTATTCTAGTCTATTATTATTCTATTCTAATTCCAATTCTATTCTAATTCTATTCTAATTCTATTCTATTCTTATTCCATTCCATTCCATTGTCCAGCTGATCTTGAATTCCACAGACTCTCATCTACCGCCAACTTAGCTGTGACTGTTACTAGTTCAGATTCTTGTAGAGAGCTTTAGCATGCAATAAACCCGTATTCATTTGAACGACCTTCACTCCTGATTTCATGAGCCTAACTTGAGGATGAGAATGGATCAATCAGCAACATTCCCAGCTGCTGCTTGGTTGACTCTCCTCTTAAGAGATGCCTCGAGGACATTTTCCAGGATTGTTTTCCTTTGCAATCTGGTTCAGACTCATTGACAGGGTTTTCCCAGCACACTAGATTAGATTAGATCAGAACAGAATAGCTGGAAGGGACCTTGGAGGTCTTCTAGTCCAGCCCCTTGCTCAAGCAGGAGAACCTATACTATTTCAGACAAGTGACTGTCTAACCCATCCTAACCAGTTTAGGAGATTTTTGCTGCTGTTAAGGAGTCCCAACATTCTTTAGACCAGGGACGTCAAACTCAATTTCATTGAGGGTCACAAAAGGGTGTGTTGACATCAGGGGGGCAGAGGGGGTCGTGACCCGGGGGGGCATGGTCAACTCAACATCACTCATGTTGGGGGCACCTGTGGGGGGCCAAGTATTCTGCCAGCAAAAACGGGCTCCCGAGCTCCGTTTCTGGCTGTGACAGCTTCCTGCACCCCTCCTGCCAGTGAAAACGGAGCTTGGGAGGGCCCTATACAGCCACCCAGAGCTCCATTTTCGGCTGCGACAGCCTCCTGCAACCCATGCACCCCTCCCGAAATCATTTTCGCTGGCAGAGGCACTGCCGGCCGGCCCTTCACTGTTTCCAGGGTGGCTCCATGGGCCAGATCTGAGCATCCCGCAGGCCTTATGCTTGACACATTAGACCTTCAACCTTCTGATGGGTTGGAAAGAAGAATGGGGGGAGGGAGACTTAAAAATAAGCAACCCCCAATTCCACAAAAATATCTACACACCTTGAAAGATGCAACTTTGCCTGTCGTAGCCTGCTTCCCGTGGCCCTCGATTGCTTTCCAAAAGAGTTCAGAGAAAAATGGGACACCCCATCCCTCCCCACTTCAACCAATAAGTGGCGGCTTCTGATTTGAAATGAAGGAAAAGTCTTCCTTGAATTGTGCCGGTCTCCTGAAAACCTCGTGGATTCGTTCAGGTCCTTTTCATAGCAACCATACAGACTGTTGTGGTTCGCCGGCAGCCTGCGGAGACGGCAGTAGAATCAGACAGTGGGGAAGAACATGGGCCAGTCCTGGAGTCTGGGGAGGACTCGGACGAGGGTCCTGTGTCCAATAAAGTGATGGAGCCAGGACCATCTGGGAGTTGTGCGCTGACTCTGGAGCCTCCAGAGTCTGACAGCAGCGAGGCAGAGGAACAAGGGGAGCCTGTTTCCCAGTGCGCGTGTGCGCAGAGCTGCCAGAAGACAAGAGCAGTTAAGACAAAAGGGGCGACCCGGGAGTAAGGCTTGGAGGTGATTGGCCCTCCCATAAGACATAAAGGAAGTGCAAAGAGACAGGAACCTTTGCAGGAAGCAACTTTGTTCGCTCTGTTCGGATTAAACCTTGAAGCTCTGTGTGGACTTTGTACTTCGTTTGGCTTTTTACAGTTAATTTGGCACTTTAGATGTTGGCAGCAATTCAAAGAAGATAAAGGTGAGTGCTTAACTCAAGAGACTGTATGATCATAATTCCCAGTGTTGAAATAAAAAGAGAGTTGTTTGGACTAAGTGTGTGCTTAATTACAGTCTCAGGAAGAACACAGACTTTCCTAGCTCTTGTTTTCTCAACTTCCATCAACTTTCCAGTCTAGCCTACCGCCCTAGGAGTCCTGGAGATCTGCCATCCGGGTTTAGTTGTTGCATAACATTTTTGGTCCCAAGATCAGCCAGGCCCTCCCCTTTGGGTGAGGCACGGGAGTCCCTCACTCAAAGCAAGCCCGTTGAGCAGCTCCAGAGAAGTTTCCATTACATTTGTGGGCACAGAAATTGGGCGGACAAGCATGAATGAAAGTGGCATTATCTCAGCCAGAGTTTGCTTTTCTCACTCTGATGATCATGTGCCCAAGGGGACGTGTGCAAACATGCTTGCATGATAAACATCTCAAAATGGAAACAGAAAGAACTCAGGAAGCTACAGAGGGTTGGGACCACATCATTAGTATTCAGGTAGTCCTCGACTTACAACTGGTCATTTAGTGACTGTTCATAGTTATAGTTGAATCTCCCGAAAGGTACTTAGGTTTCAAAGTTCTGATGGACACCAATCCTCCTGTGGTCACATGACTGCAGTTTCCTTTCCTTTCTCTCTTTTTTTAAAAAACCAGCATTTATTTCTGTTTTTTTGGGGGGAAAGTGCTCACAATGAATGGTAGGTTTGCTTAACGACCATAGCATTTGTCAAGGGCCGTGGTGGTGCAGTGGTTAGAATGCAATATTGCAGGTTGACTCTGCTCACAGCCAGGAGTTCGATCCTGACTGGCTCGAGGTTGACTCAGCTTTCCATCCTTCCGAGGTCGGTAAAATGAGGACCAGATTGTTGGGAGGAAATAGGCAATAAGCTTAGAGAGGGCTGTAAAGCACTACAAAATGATGTATAAGTCTAAGTGCTATTGCTATGTCACTTAACAAATGTTGCAAAAAAAGATATCAAATGGGTGTAGTCCAGTTGCGTTATCACAACTTATGACCATAAATTGCCCATCCTCGTCTATGACTGAATAAAGATTTGACTGATACCACAATTTGCCAGCTTCAATTACAGTCGTAAGTCAAGGACTACCACATAAAAGCAAGAACACCACATTCCACTAGTGGTGGTATTCAAATTTTTTACTACCGGTTCTGTGGGCGTGGCTTGGTGGGCACGGCAGGGGAAGGTTATTGCAAAATCCCCATTCTCTCCCCACCTCACTAACCTGCTTTCCAGCTCCGTTCTCCCGTGCAGGGCAACCAAAGAAGACCCAGCCAATCAGCTGGGACTCGGGAGGCAGAGAATAGATGGGAGCGGGGCCAGTCAGAGGTGGGATTTGCCAGTTCCCGGAACTACTCAAAATTTCCGCTTCCGGTTCTGCAGAACTCGTCAGAACCTGCTGAATACTCACCTCTGCATTCCACCCATGAGAATTTCATCAAATTATTATTTTTCTCCCCATGGGAGATTCTCTTAAAGCAGAATCTCCAGAGCCAAATTAACAGGAGGGAAAAATGCAGCGTATCTGTGCAGCCATAATCGTGGACAATTATTGGCACAACAAAGACACACCTGCAATTATATATATATATATATATATATATATATATATATATATATATATATATATATATATATATATATATATATATATATATATATATATGTTTTCTTACAGATGAACACTATACAGAAGCCTGATGATGGCAGATGAGATTCTGCCGAAAGGTTGCTACAACTTTAAAAGCACAACTATTAATGACGTGGGAAAATACCCAAACAAAGCTGAATGCCATCACATGTAAGTACCAAAAACTTAAGAAAACACACATATACATATACATATATATATATGTTTTCTTAAGTTTTCGCAGTACTTACATGTATGGCATTCAGCTTTGTTCAGTATTTTCCCACGTCATAGTAGTGGTGCTTTTAAAGTTGTAGCAACGTTTCAGCAGAATCTCATCTGCCATCATCAGGCTTCTGTCTTCAGCTCTGTGCTTCTCAGAGTGATGTGAGCTTGCAGCTGCTTCTTCCTTTTAACTGCTAGTGGGGGTGTGACTTGATTGGGTGGGGGCTTGGCTGTGTTCTGATTGGGTGGGGGTGTGTTCTCATTGGTTGGGGGTTTGGCTGTGTTCTGATTGGTTGGGGGGTGGCCATGTTCTGATTGGCTGGAGGTGTGTTCTGTTCAGGTGGGGGCTTGGTTGTGCTCAGGTTGGTCTTAGTTACTGGGGGATTTGAGCTGGTGAGCTGTGATCTTGCTGGTGAGCTGTGATCTTGCTGTTTCTAAGCCGAAAGCACCAGCCTGAAGATGGCGAGTGGGACCTCGCCAAACGTTGCCTAGATACTTTGAATCTTACGCGGAGAAAACCCAATAACCAAAGATCCACATACAAATACCCGCGAGAACTCAGAAAACATATATATATATATATATATATATATATATATATATATATATATATATATATATATATATATATATATATATATATATATATATAAAATTTCCTTTAAGACCTTGAATAGAGAGGAGAGGTGAGCCTTGTCCTCCTTCCTGGACCTTGCATTTCTTTTCTAGATTTTAAAGCGGTTGCATTTACAGGAACCCATGGAGTAAAAAGATGTAGGTGGGGGAAGAAAACTAATTATAACCCCACACCCACTCTGAAATCTGGGAGGGGACATTTCTCTCCCCCTCCCCCATAATTACACCCACGGAGTTTGTACATTAATGGTTTCAGTCTGTTTGACGATGTTTGGGCTTTAGCCCAAGGTCAACTTGACCAGCCTACAAGGGGTTTAGCGTCCTGTGCTATTATCATGCCAAATTATGCGGTGACATTAAAAGATGTATAATATGTGAGGCAGGAGCTTAATAGTTTCCTCAGAATATCTTCAAGGCAAGCACCAGGTTATCCGCGGTCTCAAAAGCTTCCCCTGAAAGACTATTCACAGTTCAGTGGATTCATTCTCCAACACAGACATTTGTGTCTCTTTGTGTTAATGGAAGATGAGACCATTTACCTTCACGGATGAGGAGCTGATTTGCATATGCCGCTGGAAGTGACCTCAAGAGTCAGTCCTTCTTCGCCTCAAGAATGGGAAGCCACAGATGAACTCAATCCAGGCTTACTAACCAAGCCAACTTTCTTCAACCTTGGGCACTTTCGGTTCCCAGAATCCCCCAACCAATATGTCCTTTTTCTTTTGTTTTTTTTTTACAATTGTGCATGTTGAAGGTCTTGCCCCCAGAAAGCACCCAAGGTTAAAGGACATGAAACGAATCTAAAGCTTAGTGGCCCTTGGAGAAACAAATCTGGGTTTTCGCTGGCACTGAGAAAATGTTCTCCCATCCCCGTTGCATCCATTGTGGGTCAAAGGAGAGGCAGGATGGCCCTTGGCGATAGATGGAACTTGCTCCCTCTCTCATCCTATCTCCTCATTGTTTGTTGACTGCCAAATGAAGTCCATCGAAAGCTCTCCGGAATAAGGTTATGTTATGAACTCGGCAAACGGCATTCTGGGGGGAAATAAGAGCCGGTTTGGTCTAGAGGTTAAGATCCCAGGTTAGAAAGCAGCAGACTGTGAGTTCTAGTCCCGCTTTAGGCATGAAAACCAGGTGGGTGACTTTGGGCTAATAGCCAGGAGACTGGGAGTTCTAGTCCCATCTTAAGCATGAAAACCAGGTGGGTGACTTTGGGCTAATAGCCAGGAGACTGGGAGTTCTAGTCCCATCTTAAGCATGAAAACCAGGTGCGTGACTTTGGGCTAATAGCCAGGAGACTGGGAGTTCTAGTCCCATCTTAAGCATGAAAACCAGGTGGGTGACTTTGGGCTAATAGCCAGGAGACTGGGAGTTCTAGTCCCATCTTAAGCATGAAAACCAGGTGGGTGACTTTGGGCTAATAGCCAGGAGACTGGGAGTTCTAGTCCCATCTTAAGCATGAAAACCAGGTGCGTGACTTTGGGCTAATAGCCAGGAGACTGGGAGTTCTAGTCCCATCTTAAGAATGAAAACCAGGTGGGTGACTTTGGGCTAATAGCCAGGAGACTGGGAGTTCTAGTCCCATCTTAAGCATGAAAACCAGGTGGGTGACTTTGGGCTAATAGCCAGGAGACTGGGAGTTCTAGTCCCATCTTAAGCATGAAAACCAGGTGGGTGACTTTGGGCTAATAGCCAGGAGACTGGGAGTTCTAGTCCCATCTTAAGCATGAAAACCAGGTGGGTGACTTTGGGCTAATCACTGTCTCTCAGCCTTATCCACTTCACAGGGTTGTTGTAGTGGAGAAAAGACAAGGAGGAGGAAGGTATGTTGGATATGTTTTGCTGCCTTGCACTCTTTATAAAAATAACAAAGGCAGGATATGGGTCACAGGATAGGCACTAGAGGAGGGTCAAATAACGACAGTGAGCTAAATCCTCATGTTGTTGATTTTACTACCATCTGTCCAGAGAGAAGAATCTGCATGAAATCAATTGAGTTTATAAATATTACAATATTACAATTAATAAGTAAATAATTGGGAGGGGGGCGTTCCTTCATGGCTAAGGGTTGATTTTAAGTTTGATTTTAACATTTTTGCTTTCACTAAGATATAACTGTAAGCCGCCAAGAGTTGCCCTATACCTATGGAAAGTTGGGTGGCCAATAAATTTTATAAAAAATTAAATTAAATTAAAAGCTGCCATGTGTTTTTCTGACTTCACAATATACTTTGTTCTAGAGCAGGGGTGTCCAACCTTGGCAACTTTAAGACTTGTGGACTTCAACTCCCAGAATTCCTCAGCCAGCAAAGCTGGCTGAGGAATTCTGGGAATTGAAGTCCACAAGTCTTAAAGTTGCCAAGGTTGGACACCCCTGTTCTAGAGGTTGTTTAAATATTTAACCTCAAAGGTGTTAACAGGTGGTACTTTCCAGAAGAAATCACTAGCACTGAATAACGCTAAATTTTAAAAAAATCATTCATAGTCCAGGGAGTTGCTCCATAATACAGTGATTTTCTCCCACAAAATTCCCAAAATATTTACACTTCTCTAAAACTCTCTCTCTTCCCCCCCCCCTTCCTTCTTCTCTCCCTGCCTCCCTCCTTCTCTCTCACACACACAATTCAGTGGTCTTGCTTTAAATAATAATCATCATAAAAACTAGGTCCCACTCCACAATGCTTTCCTGCAATTTCAATTAATTTCCACCCGCCTCTCTAATGTCTCCTGCTAACTGCTTTGCGCTCAGCATGGCTTCAGCATTACTTGCAGTAGAATAGCCCAATTAATCACTTCAGTCCTTTCCAAACCAGGGAAGGGACATTAACTACCGCCTTCCTTTTAGTCATGTCCTTTTTTACTGCTATCTCACAATTAAAAAGTAAAGAAAGACAGTCAATGTTAGATAAACAGTAATTAATGCGAAAGACTAATTTAAGCGAATATTCTCATAGACCAGATTCGTTCATGGCCAGGAAGAAACTATAGAAAGCTATGATCCCGTGATGGTATTCACATTTTTTTTTTACTACTGTTCTGTGGGCGTGGCTTGGTGGGCGTGGTATGGCTTGGTGGGTGTGGCGTGGCTTTGGTGGGCATGGCAGGGGAAGGATACTGTAAAATCCCCATTTCCACCCCACTCCTGGGGAAGGATACTGTAAAATCTCCACTCCTTCCCCACCCCACTAACCTGCTTTCCAGCTCCGTTCTCCTGTGCAGGGCAACCAAGGAAGACCCAGCCAATCAGCTGGGACTCGGGAGGCAGAGAATAGATGGGGGCGGGGCCAGTCAGAGGTGGGATTGGCCGGTTCTCCAAACTACTCAAAATTTCCACTACCGGTTCTCCAGAACCTGTCAGAACTGGATGAATACCACCTTTGCTATGATCCTGGGAGGAAGTTTCTAACTAAAGATGCAGTGTCTCTTTAAAACCATAATAGTATTACAGTCTTTAGTTTGCATCAATATTCTGGGTTTGCAATTGAATTCTGAAGTCTAGAAAAGTTGGAGAAATAACAACCAAAAAAAAAAAACCTTCATGGCACCACAATATCATCAGGCTCTTCCATAAAAATAGAATTAAGAATTGGAATTCCAGGTGAAACCGTGTAACTACAAGAAATGAAACTAGATAAATCTGGATTAATTAATCCCAGAAGGAAATGTAGTTTGAATTTGTGATTAAGACCGCTAGACTTGGAGCTGTGATTAATTATTCCAGCGCACCATTTTACTGCAAAAAAAAAAAAAGGTTCTTCAAAGGCTCTGCGGTAACAGAGATGGGCCCGTAACAAAAATGAAGAGATTGCATGCTTTTATTTTTATCAGCAGTAATAAAACCATCTTGCAACAAAAGAATACACTTTACTGCAAAAAAATGCAGTGCTGCAAAATCACGGAATCCCCCATAAACTATTCAAATCAAGCAAATTCTGCATAACCTTTTCATGGGACTAGATAAACATGAATTCTGAGAGCCAGTTTGGTCTCGTGGTTAAGACACCAGTCTAGAAAAAAGGGAACCATGAATTCTAGTCCCACCTTAGCCCTGAAAACCCAGCTGGGTCATCTTGGGCCCCGTCACCAAGAGAATGTGAGTTCTAGTCCCGCCTTAAGGCATAAAAACCAGTTTGGTGACTTTGGGCCAATCACCAGGAGACTTTAGGCATGAAAGCTAGCTGGGTGACCTTGGACCAGCCACTGTCTCTCAGCCAAATTCACCTCACAGGATTGTGGTTGTGGGGGAAGTAGAAGGATAAAGGTATTTTTGATACGAAGGGTCCTTGATGCTCTCTGAGTTTAGTTTTCTTGCAAATGTTTCACTGCCAACACTGATGATGTTATCTAGTTTGGGTAATTGAAACGTCTGCAAGAAAACCACCAAGTTCAGAGAGCACCAGGAACACCTCGTTTCAACCGTGAGCTACAAATATTCTCTCCTTTATTGGTAAGTAGGATATGTGTGCCACCTGCAGTTATTTGTAAAACTAATATAGATGGGAAAAGGAAGGAAGGAAGGAAGGAAGGAAGGAAGGAAGGAAGGAAGGAAGGAAGGAAGGAAGGAAGGAAGGAAGGAAGGAAGGAAGGAAGGAAGGAAGGAAGGAGGCAGGGAAAAAGAAAGAGGGGAGGGAGGGAGGAAGTAGAAAGAAAGTAGAAAAGAGGGATGGAGGGAGGAAGAGGAAAGAGAGGAAGGAAGGGAGAAAGGCAGGTGGGAGGGAGGGAAGAAGGAAGAGGGAAGGAAGGAAAAAAGGAAGGAAGGGTGGGGGAAGTAGAAAGAAAGGAGGGAGGGAAGGGAGAAAGGAAGAGAGAAAGGAGGGAGGGAGGGAGGAAGGAAGGAAGGGAGGGAGGGAGGGGGAAGTAGAAAGAAAGGAGGGAGGGAAGGGAGAAAGGAAGAGAGAAAGGAGGGAGGGAGGAAGGAAGGAAGGTAGGAAGGAAGGAGGAAGAGGGAAGGAAGGAAGGAAAAAAGGAAGGGAGGGAAGGGAGAAGGAAGAGAGAAAGGAGGAAGGGAGGGAGGGAGGAAGGAAGGAAGGAAGGAAGGAGGAAGAGGGAAGGAAGGAAAAAAGGAAGGGAGGGAGTGGGGAAGTAGAAAGAAAGGAGGGAGGGAAGGGAGAAAGGAAGAGAGAAAGGAGGGAGGGAGGGAGGGAGGGAGGGAGGGAGGAAGGAAGGAAGGAAGGAAGGAAGGAAGGAAGGAAGGAAGGAAGGAAGGAAGGAACAATTTTCAAATGGACGCAGTCTGAAGTATGCCTGTCCAACAGATTGTGTAACATTTAAGTGCTGAGCTAGGGGCTTTAGCCAAAACAGAAGATGAGGTATGCCTGGTTGACAGAAAGCTGATCTGGGGCAACAATGCACAATTTATGCCAAGTGTGAACTCCTGATGAATCCTACTTGTTAAACAATGTGTGGCAGGGGAGCAAAGTACTCAAAAATCCTGAGCTCTCAACTGTAGATCTTACAACCTTGAAAAAAAAAAGACAAATCTTCTTGGAAAGTTTTGCATTTCCAGGAATAAACTCAACTTTCAGCTCAAGGTAAAGAGTGAGATGATTTGGTGGTAAATTCATAGCCAAAATATGGATCCAGCTCTTTGTGAGGAAAGGAAATGCTGCCTTTTCTTCATAAGGTGGAAAGGTGAAATACTCTGTCATGCCCTTGGTAGAATCGGACTCTGAGGGAGAGGAGCTGGAGGTCGTGGAGGAGGCCGGGGAAGGGCAGAGGCCGGCTGGGCAGTCAGAGGAAGAACCAGGCCCTTCCTCTCTGCATCCTAGGACATGCAGGGAGGAACGGAGAAGGCAACAACTTGGCTTACGAGAGAGGAAGCGGCCATGATCCCCCTCATTGGTGGCAGCTGGGGAGAACAGTATATAAGAGAGACGGTTAAAACACAGCGTGTTTTATTTTGGGCTGAAGTTATTTTGGTTGGCGTCCTTCCAACAGACTGTGCCTTATTATCTCCTTGAATTTGGTAATTACTTATCCTGGTCCATTGTGGAAATTTCTTCATTGTAGTTGGTTTTGGTTTTTTATTTCACCTCTATCTGCTCATTGAGTTTGGACTGAATTGCTTTCTTTTGAAGACTATTTTTGAGTAAGTTTTATCTCCAACTGAGAATTATTGAACAGTGAGGCCAAGTTGGAGGCATTAAAGGACATTTATTTACATTTTGGATTTTGTTACGTTTGTGTTACGCTCCGGGTCATCACATACTCCAAGAAGCCAGAATGGAAATACACTAGAGGTAATCCTCAACTTACAACCAACAATTGAGCCCAAAATTTCTGCTGTTAAGCAAGACACTTGTTACGTGAATTTTGTCCCATTTTATGATCTTTCTTGCCACAGTGGTTAAGTGAATCACCACAGTTAAGTTAATAAGATAGGGCTTCCCCATTGAGGAGATCACAAAAGGGATCACGTGATCCCGGGATGCTGCAACCGTCATAAATATGAACTAGTTGCCAATCATCTGAATTTTGATCATATGACTATGGGGATGTTGCAATGGTCGTATGTCTGAAAAACAGTCATAAGTCACTTCTTTCGGTGCTGTTGTAACTTGAACCGTTCAAGTTAGTAGTAAATTGAAGGCTACCTATACGCTCAAGGAGATTAATATCATGAGCAACTCCTGAGTGGGGCTCAACCCTCTTTATCAATTGCTGCAAGGCCAACAAAACTTACACCTTGGCGCAGGGAGGGAAGCCGTATGGATTTTTATTAAATAAGATTTTCGTATCGTTAGATTTAGAGAAGATTTTCCGAGAGCAAGAAACTGGGCGTTGGTTCTTACCTGATACGCCCCTTCTCGGCGAGCCGCGAGGAGCATCCAGAGACTGGGATGTGCTTCTGAGTCCTCTTCTTGCAGGCTGAGCTTTAGATGAGGAAACGCTCCGCCCCCTCACGTGGTATCGCGCAGCGCTCCCCAGTTTTTTGCGATAACGAGAAGAGAGGTTATTAATTCTTTCTAACCTACTATTGGCTCCTTGGCTGAAGCAAGAGTCCCCACCAGACGGAGAAATTAGGGTGGGGCTGGATGCTCCTCGCGGCTCGCCGAGAAGGGGCGTATCAGGTAGAACCAACGCCCATTCTCCCTCGAGCCGCTCGGAGCATCCAGAGACTGGGACATACCAAAGCTGGGCTGTCCCTACGGGTGGGACTCCGTCTGGCCCGAAGGCCCCTCCGGATCACTGATGACCCTCTGTAAGACCCGTCGGCCAAAGAAGCCTCCGCTGAGGCGTACGTATCTATTTTATAATGTCTGATAAACGGGGTCGGAGAGGACCAGGTGGCTGCCCGACAAATGTCAGCGATGGGGGCTTGTGTGGCCCAGGCCGCGAGGTGGCTGCACTTCTGGTGGAATGGGCGGTTATTCCACCCGGAGCGGGCAGAGAATGGGAAAGGTAACACCTTGCAATGGTAGCCCTGATCCAGCGACTGATGGTGGAAGGAGAAACCTTAAGCCCCAGAGACCTGGGTTGAAAGGATAGGAAGAGGGATTCCACCTTCGCATGGATTGAGTGCGCTTAATATATATACGCAAGGCCCTTCTAACATCTAGGGTGTGCCAGAGGACCTCCTGCCCCTGGAGGGCCTAGGGCAAAAATTTGGTAGAACCAGTTCCTGTGACCTATGGAAGGGAGAGTTAACTTTGGGTAGGAATGTGGGGTCAGGACGAAGGACCACCCGATCAGCGTGAAACACACATGGGTCGCTCCTAACTGACAAAGCTGCTATTTCGAAACTCGACGAGCAGAAGTAATAGCTACTAGAAAAACTACCTTAAAGGTAAGAAACTGAAGGGATGAATCCCTCAAAGGTTCGAGCGGGGAACGTGTGAGAAACGAGGACCTTGTTGAGGTCCCATGTGGGAACCTGTGAACAGTGGGAGGGCACAGGTTGGTGGCACCCCTAAGGAAAGATCTAATTCGGGGTGATGAGAAAGGGAACCGTAGTTATCACAGGAGACCACGGTTGAGAGGGCAGAAACTTGTCGTCTCAGGGTGTTAGGAGCGAGCCCCTTACGAAGGCCTTCCTGAAGAAAATCTAGGATCTGAGCCACAGAGGAGAGAGGGGATCAACCTGAGACCCGCTACACCACTTGCAGAACCCCTTCCAAGTGGCATCATAAATTCGTGTAGTGGAAGGTCGCCTGGCGGCCAAAATAGTGTCGATGACTTGACTCGAGAGATTCTCACCAGTCAGACGGATCCGCTCAACCTCCAGACGGCTAACTGGAGCCATTGAGGCTCCGGATGCAGAAGGGCCCCTGAGAGAGGAGACCCTGTCCGGGGGATCCTCCATGGGGCGCTACCGATAAATTGCGGAGATCCGCAAACCACGGTCGCCTGGGCCAATAGGGAGCCACCAGGAGAAGGTCTGCCCTCTCCTGAAGAAGTTTCTGTATTACTCTGGGAACTAACGGGAGCGGAGGGAAGGCATATAGGAGCCCTGGGGGCCATGGGCAGCGCAGAGCGTTGTGATTCTCCGACCGGTGAGATGGATACCGGGAGAAGAACCGTGGAAGCTGAGTGTTGGATGGGGAGGCGAAGAGATCCACCACCGGAAGGCCGAATATTCTGGACGCTTCCTCGAATAGGGATGGATGGAGACGCCATTCTGCCTGGTCCACCGTGGCCCTGCTCAGCCAGTCCGCCTGAGTATTGTCTACTCCGGAGATGTGTTCGGCTTTTAGTGATAGGAGGTTGGATTCTGCCCAGCGGCAAAGGCGCTCGGCTTCCCTCATTAGCTGGATGGACTGGGTGCCGCCTTGCCTGTTGATATGGGCCTTGGCCGTGACGTTGTCCGTGAGAACGAGGACGTGATGTTTGCGGATCTGAGGAAAACTGCGCAGGGCCAGATGGACAGCGTGAAGCTCTAGCCAATTGATGCTGCACCTCTGCTCGGACGGCGACCATCTGCCCTGTGCCGAGAGCGAGTCGAGATGAGCGCCCCAACCGGACAGGCTTGCGTCCGTAGTGACGGTGAGTCGTTGAGGTTCCGCGAAGAGGTGGCCTCTGTTGATGGCGGATTGGTCCACCATAGAAGAGACGTGAGGACCCTTGGAGGGACCCTGACTCTGGCCTTCGAGTTGCTTCTTCCGGATCGTTGGAACGGGAGCAGGAACCACTGGAGGGATCTGCTGTGAAGGCGGGCCCAGGGAATAATAGAGATGCATGACACCATTTTGCCCAACAATTTAGAGAGGTCCAGTAAGGCCACCCTCCTTGAACGCCTGATCTGTTTGACCAGGGCTTGAATGCTAAGGAACCTTTCCTGGGAGAGGAAAACTCTTTGAGAAACCGAATCAATTATGGCACCCAAGTGGTTGATTCGGGTGGAAGGGGTAAGTTGGCTCTTTTGCCAATTGACTAGAAACCCGTGTGCCTGTAAGGAGGAGAGGGTGACCCTGGTATCCCTGACTGCCTGGGATTTGGACGGGATAGAATAAGGATATCGTCCAAGTAGCAGTGGAGGCGGACGGGAACGCTCCTGAGATGAGCCGCCAGGGCCGCCAGGACCTTGGTGAAGGTCCGGGGGCCGAGGCCAGTCCAAAGGAAGGGCCACGTATTGATAATGAAGGCTATTGTGACAGAACCTGAGGAATTTGTAATGGGAAGGCCTGATTGGAATATGGAGGTATGCCTCCGAAAGATCTATGGAAGATAACCAGTCTCCCGCCTGGTGCCTAAAAGAATTGATTGCAAAGTGTGCATTTTGAATCTACGCTGGATAAGGTAACGGTTGAGCCGTTTCAAGTCCAGGATGGCTCTCCAACCCCCAGAGTGTTTGGGCACCACAAAGAGATGGGAGTAAACCCCTTTCCTCTCTGATCCGGAGGGACAGGTTGAATGGCCTGGATGTCAAGAAGATGATGGATGGCAGCATCCATTAGTGCACGTTGGAGGGATCCCTTGAGGAGGGGGATGGGAAGAAACAATCAGGGGGAGCGGACCTGAACTCCAGGGCGAGGCCAAACCTGATTGTGTCCCTAACCCATGCATCGGATGTGGATAGGTCCCATTGGGCGGCGAAGTGGCTGAGGCGGCCGCCAATGGGGGGAGGAAGGGCTCTACCTTCTGCGGTAGGGCCTTCCTCCCGATCCCGAGGGGTCTCTTGTAGCCGCCACCGCGTCTGGATCTGTCGCCCGGGTCCGTGCGGTCCTGGGATCGGAAGGAAGGGGGTCTGGGGTATCTGGGCGGGAAGGGGGTTGGTAGAAGGGGCGTGAAAGCTCCTCCGAAAGGGCTGAGAGCCCCTGGCCTCCGATCTTCGAAAAAGGGAGGGCAGATACTTTCTCTTACTGCGGCCCTCGACCAGCAGTGGTTCCAAAGCTGGGCCAAACAGTTTATCTCCCGTAATGGGAGCGGTGGCCAGCTTGACCTTATTCTTTAAGTCCGCCTGCCAGTGTTTGAGCCATAGCATGCGTCTAGCCGTGACGTGCGCGTGATGGCCCTGGAAGAAAATTTTACCGACTGGTAAGTGGCGTCAGCCGAGAACTCGGCTGCAGCCACTAACCGCTATATCCTGGTGAGCTCTGAGATTGGAAGCAGGGATGTGGTCCTTGAGCTGACGTAGCCAGCGGATAGAGGACCTCGTGAAAAAAGGCGGCCGTAGCTGATTTAATGGCCCAGGCGTCAGATAGGTGAGCCCTGCGTAGCGCCTGCTCCGCCCGCCTGTCCTCAGGTTTCAAGGCCTCTAGGGCCTCACTAGGGGTAGAGGAGGAGGCTAGACCCACAATGGGGTCATCGACCTCCGGAATATTCAGAAGGTTAGACAGAGCCGAATCGAGATTAAAGAATCTCTTGTCTTGGCTAGAGGGAGTGGGAGGGTCCCTGAGGAGGTAAGTTGCTTCGCTACCAGATCTACGAAGATGGGAGGGGATGGGATGACCTCAGCTTCCACCACTGGTTGGGTGAAAATGGAGTCTTCCGGGCCCTCTGGGATAGGGGGGTTTCTGCAGTGGACTGGGGAAGAAGGCCAGAGACATTCTTGGCCTTAAGGAGGAGGGACTTGAACATATGCGGTTTGAACAGCCCCCAAGGGAGGGTTGGTCGGGGGAAGGGTCCTCGTCCTCCGACATCTCCCCTCCATGATGTCAGCCTCTAAGAGGGGTTCACTGTAGCGGGAGGATCCCATCCGGGAATCCTCTTCCTCTTCCCTGAAGTCCCCAAAGTCCCCTTCCTCCTCCACCTGGGCCCCAATCGGAGGAGGGCTGTCCCTCTGAGAGAGTACCTGATCAACTGGGGGGACCGGTTGTGGAAGGGATCTGATTGATATCGAGTCGTGCTCAAAGGCTCGCGGAGAGAAGCCTGATCTGGTCATGTGTTGAAGTCCCTCAGCTATGCCCTGGCGGATGGCTGATTCCATCCAAGCCCTGATGTGAGGTGGAACCTCGGAGGTAGAGGGTTCATCGTGGCGCAGACCCGCGGCTGTGGGTGTAAAGGTGGCTTCGGGGTCCGTCTGGTCGGAGGTCCGGGGTCGGGAGACCCTGAAGCGAACTGCGCCTAGGTAGGGAAGAGGGGTCTGAGGGGAGAGATTGAGCAGAGGTAGAAGGGTTTGGAGGAGGAGGTATTGACGGCTCCGAGCGGGACTCCCTTGAACGCCGGTCAAACTCTTTTTCCAACGCTTTGTGGCGCCTTAAGGCGTCACGTTGGGCGGCCTTGGAAGGTTCCTTGTCCTGTCTAGAGCCCTTAGGTTCCTTGTCCTGCCTGCGCAAGTAGTGGGACTTTGCCTTAGCCTTCAAAGAAGGACGTTTAGAAGGATTGTCGTCTGCCATGTTAGATACAAATACTAGCAAAGGCGGTTGGCTCGCCCAGATCAGGCCTGGATGAGGCCGGGTGAAGGTGAAGCTGGCCCTCTCCCCCTTTTGGAATTTTTTGTGTACAGAGATAACAGTAAGGTATCTAAGAAATATAGTATGTACAGAAAAATAGATACTCTAATTTGTAATTCTTCCTTTTCCTTTTGATAGCTTTTTTATCTTTATTATGCTTTTGTACCAAATGTATATACAGGTTATCCGTATATATTTACGAAAAAATATTTTTGTACAAAACAAAAATTATTATTATTATTATTATTAATTATTATTTTTTAATATATTCCCTTTTGTATTTGTATTAAGTATATATATATATATATATAGATTTCTTTTTTTTTTTTTTTTTTTTTTTTGAAAGTATCCGTAACAGTGAGAACTTCGTATATCTCAGTACAGACCAATCAGTCAAATAAACACCTGAGGCCTATGGTAAGAAAGAGCCTCTGGCAGCAGGCCTCCAGACAAGAAAAATAAAACCGGAGGGGGGGGGCTGCAACTTCGCCCCGAAAAACGGGCTGCGGGAGGCCAACAAGTAATAAAAGAGCGAGCCAGGTGGAAGAAATGGGCAGCTAAGCTTTGACCCAAGGCCTGGGGCTCCAATTCACCGCAGCTAAGAATTTCAAAATGGCGCCCGACCACGATGCGGAGCCAAAATGGCGGCCGCAAGCTGAACCGTCGGGACGCCTTCGGGACGGAAAGGAGGGCTTTGCTGGTCAGCTCAGCGCCTAGGGCCCTAGGGGCGATGACCCTCCCGATCGGTGTTTAAGGTGGGGGGGAATCCAGCTGTAAAGGAAACGCGTGCCACAAGGCAACGCGGAGGCAGCGAAGCGATCTGATAAGGGTGGGGGGTCGCGCTATCGCGCTGCGAGCCCGCAGCTTTGCCCCAAGGACGGGGAATTTTTCCCTTAAGTCCAGACCCTTTGCGCAGGAGGAGGAAGGAAAGGCAAACCTTATGAAGACGAAGTTGGAATAGGCAAGAAATAGGCAAGAAAAGTACGATCAGCCAAGGAGCTCTCTGAAAACACAGCCTGACTCTTCGAGGCTGAGCAAAAGACTGGGGAGACGCTGCGCGATACCACGTGAGGGGCGGAGCGTTTCCTCATCTAAAGCTCAGCCTGCAAGAAGAGGACTCAGAAGCACATCCCAGTCTCTGGATGCTCCGAGCGGCTCGAGGGAGAAAGAACAGAAGCCACAACCAGAATGCTAGTCTACTGCTTCTATCAAGGGAGCAATTTAAGCCTTCCGCAACACTTAGTTCTAGATTATCTTACTGACTCCTTACAATATAGTAGGGTAGACTGACATTATCATTCCTAGATTGCACCCACAACAGTGGTGGGATTCAAAAAAATTTACTACCGGTTCTGTGGTAGGCGTGGCTTAGTGGGCATGGCAGGGAAAGGATACTGTAAAATCCCCATTCCCTCCCCACCGCACTAACCTGCTTTCCAGCTCTGTTCTCCTGTTCAGGGCAACCAAAGAAGACCCAGCCGATCAGCTGGGACTCGATGGGAGGCAGAGAATAGATGGGGGCGGGGCCAGTCAGAGGTGGGATTTGCCAGTTCTCCAAACTCCTCAAAATTCCACTACGGGTTCCCTAGAACCTGTCAGAACCTGCTGAATACCCACAACTTGAAGAAAATGAACATTAACTAAGGATGTTGCCTTGGTTTGATCCCATAGCACAAGGCAAGGCAAAATGGGGTCCATCTGCCTGAAGACATCTCCATGGGTGCCAGACCCCTTACCCTGAGTTTTAGTTGGTGGTCACATTATGTCACAACAGGCTATTCCGGATTCCAGGTGCTTTCACTGGGCCCTTTAAATTACGACCGTACAACTTAAAACCATTCATTTAGTGGCCTTTAAAATTTACACAACACTAGACCAAACTACACCAATTATCCATTTCTTCTGGTTTCCAGCCTAATAGAAGAAAAAGTGCACATATGGCTATTCAGCTATTGAACGACCAGCTTTCATGCTTAAATATTTTAACAATTTGATTTTGTTAACATACATAAAACTTCAAAATATTTACAAACATTTTAAGGGACAGTGATATATTGTCAGCAAATCTAAATATGGAAAATATGTTTTGAAAATACAGGGTAATCTACATTTTGCACAATACGGTTTTGCCAGAAAATATTTATATTTTGGCTGTACACATTCAAAAAGAGCACAATTCTATCGAAAACTAAACACATATCACTGTTTATGTTGTTATACGATGTTTCTGCTTTTTAAAATATATTTAAATTGAATACTTTTTGCCCAGATGAAAAGCTTTTGAGAATAACATAATTTCCTTACTCATATAATTTAAAAAAAGGAATAATCATAGCCCTTAAAAATAACCAACTCTATAAACTTCTGCCTTTCCAATATGGGAACTGCTCTGTCATGAAAAAGGATTATCTAGAATTGCTTCTAAAGTTTTGCAAAAGATAACAATCAAGAAAACAAACAAACCCTCAGATACTCCTTATGTGAAAGAAAAAAAGAATTTTAAGGAAAACTATAGGGACATCTGAATACAAGTTAGCAAACATCCAAATTAGTCCTATTTTCTACAGGCGGCAACACCATTTTTGCAATTTGCTTCAAGAGAAATTTAGACGCTCTTTCATAGCCGAAATGTCAAAATGAAATTTTGAGCAGTTTTAAGAAAACCTGCAGTATTGAATTTCATATGGCCTGAAATAAAAATCTCATGGACATCATTCTGTGGTCCTTGAACCCCCCAAAAATAAAAAAATGGGTGGCACAAAAAATAAATATGACAAATAAGGAAAAAATTAACATGCCAGCCAATAGACCATCATAAAACAGAGGTCCCTTGCGATTCCCAAGTGTCTGCCAACAAAATAAGAACAACAATAATTTTAGCGTTCTAATTTTGACACGACTGAGAAAGCAAACCACAACCTAGTGGTAAATATCAGATTTAACTAACCCGTGTTCCATTGAAATACAGTTCTTAATCAACCATGATCTCATGGACATGTTCTTTACAAAAGCAGGAAAATTGAACACATAAGAGTTATCTCTTGAATGGCCATTCATTTTTGAAACTGTACCGAAGAGAGTGAAAATAGTTCACCTTAACCTCATAATGAGATTTCAGCAACTGGTGGGGGGGACGGGGACATTTAATTCAGCCTCCACAAATATAGGTCCTTCCAGGTGCATTTAAAATACAGTTGTAAAGACTCCAGGGATCATGGTTAAGATACAGTCATCATCCCTCATTAGACAGCGATACCCCCTCTTGCCAAAAATGCTGCATTGAATGGCTACAGCTTTTCAAAACAACAGACTGAAGGGGCCAAATTCATCCACCTGGACACAACAGCCACTGAATTCAATGGGGCTTCTGCATGAATAGGCAGGGGAATCATTTACAACAAGGGGGGGAAAAATCCAGTCTGTCTATCTGTGTTTCTTTAGGATCCGAGGCACAGAGAAAGCCACAAAAAACCCAAGTTTTCCTAGTTCCAAATAGCATCTGCAAATTATGATATATATATCTTAAGCACCAGGGGATCTTTTAGCTTTTAGCAACAGTGAAACTGAAGCGTCTTATGGAGATTCTCGGTCATCCAGCTTTTTTTTTTTTTTCAAAAAAGAACTGGACTTTGTTTTTCCTCGCAGACGTTTCGCTTCTCATTCAAGAAGCTTCTTCAGTTCTGACGGAAGACTGAATTGAAAAAAAAGGATCTTGGATGAGAAGCGAAAGTTCTCCAAAGAAAAACAAAGCACTTTCAGGGGTGAAACTGAAGCTAAAGTATTGCACTTTCAGAAAAAAAAAAACTTTTCCCCTTCTTTCGTCGCTATGACGGTTGATTCATGCGTTTGCAAACAAGGAGAAGTCTTCCGCAGATTTATCCATTCCCCAATCTCGGGAAATGAAATCAGGAACCTGCACCTTCTTAAGCATAGCTGGCACAGACAAACAATCAAATCTGCCCCAAATCATCAGCTGATGGCAACACATGACATTTCAATGCCACGCTTCCCCCCCCTTGCCAGCAAATCAAAATAAAATCTCCAGTACAGCTGAATAAAATCTGTGCAACAAGTGAGATGGGGAGAGAAAAATTTTCATTCCAAATTCCAACATTTCAGGAAGATTCTGGAGAGTTTGCTTTAAAAAAAAAAAACACGGAGAGAAAAGCTTCTCCTTCAAACAGCGATTAATAAAACACACAGAAGGTAATAAACTGTAAGAGGAAAGGGTGGGGGGGGGGGAAGAACCCCATTAAAACAAAACTGCAGCTCTCCAAGCAGGGTGGAAACATTATTTTTCCTTAATTAACCACATTAACTCTGCCTTGAGAAGGCAGGATTCTTCCGCCTGATTAAATAAAACTGGGAAGCTCTGAAAATAATAAACCGCTTTCAGAAAAAGAAAAAAAGAAAAATACAGCAGACCCAGGAAGAACGAGGCTTAATCAACCTACCTGGCTAATTCTTTTTTTTTTTCTCCCCTTTTTCCTCTGGTGCTGGCAACCCTAAAACGTGCTGCTCGGTTTTAATAACACCTCTGCCAAAAAGACATTCTCGCCAGAGTGGTTGGAACAGAATGTTGTAGCTTCTCCTCCTCATTTGCTAGAGGAAAGTTAAACCCTTCTAGGAGCGGTTCGCAAGTTTCCCTCCCACTACTTCCTTTAAACCCAAAGAATTTGGCACCCGGCCCTGCTGTCCACCTGTACTGACAACCGCCTGACGTTATGCCGGCACTCCGCAGTGCTTGGATGCTCGGATCTTCCCACCAGCTTGCTGGGTGTTTTGTTTTCTTCTTCTTAAAGAATCCCCTATTTTGGCTCACTTTGCTAACAGAGAGAGAGAGAGAGAGATATAAAGTCAATCTAAAATCTTAAACCAATGCTATTATTCCATGCCAATGGTGGTTTTTGTCCTTGCTTTCTTATCGGCTGCAAACAAACCACTAAGAAATCTGGAGTGTGTCTTATAAATTGATGAGCGGACTGCTGCAATTGTACTGACATTATATAATAAACCAGGGGAGGCAGAAATTAATTGGCAAGGGCTGGTTGTGGCAAGGAGGGATTTTGATACTCTAAGGCAGGGGTCTCCAACCAGGATGATGAGGGGACTGGAGGCTAAAACATATGATAAACGGTTGCAGGAACTGGACATGGCTGGTCTAGGGTAGAGAAGGACAAGAGGAGACATGATAGCAGTGTTCAGGGGTGGGATTCAAATTTTTAAACAGCCGGTTCTGTGGGTGTGGCTAAGTTGTTGGGCGTGGCTTGGTGGTCATGTTATTGGTTGGGCGTGGCCAACTCAATATCACTCACATCGAGGCACGCATCTCCTCGCCTGGCCTCTCGTGACTATGGGGATGCTGCAACAGTCATAAGTATGAAAAATGGTCATAAGTCACTTTTTTCAGCGCCATTGTAACTTTGAATGGTCACTCCACACAAGCAAAGTACCGGCAAAGGAGGGGAAAAAAAACCCAGAAAAGTTCCAGAGTCAGGAAGTCTAGTCCTGCCAAGAATGGAATAAGGGTTAACGGAGAGGCAGTTTCTGTAAGCAACACCAGAATGTTTCCTTCCTGCCTTCCTTACAGGATTAGGCCAGTGTTAAGTATGGAGAATAAGGGAGACCAGACATCTGACCAGTGACTTCAACTCTTTAATAAAGTGATAGACATAACAGAGCAATGCTATGGGCGCAGTAACCCTTTTATAGGGTTAGCTGTTGCCTTATTAACCAATGAAAATGTGCAACAGGTTCAAACTACTGACCAATAAGGACAGTCCCAAAAGTGGCCAATCAGGGACTGGTTCTGGCCCAATCCCAAATTGTTGTATAAGGACCAATCAAGTGTGCAGGTTTTCAACCCCTAATTTGCATTTAGGTTATACACTTTTATTGATTCACAACAGCCAGTAATTTCTTCTAACAACCGGTTCTCCGAACTGCTTAGAATGTTAACAACTGATTCTAGCGAATAGGTGCGAACTGGTAGAATCACACCCCTGGCAGTGTTCCAATATTTGATGGGATGCCACAGAGAGGGGGTGGGTGGGGTCAAGCTATTCTCCAAAGCACCCAAAGGCCAGACAAGGAATAATGGAAGGAAACTAAACAAGGAGAGATTCAACCTGGAAATAAGGAGAAACTTTATGACAGTGAGAACAAGCAACCAATGCACTGAATAGCTTGCCCTTGGAAGTTATGGAAGAAATGGTGTAGGGTCTCCTGTTTGGGTGGAGGGGTTGGACTAGATGACCTATAAGGTCTCTTCGAACTCTGATTGTTAACCTTGGCAATTTTAAGACTTGTGGACTTCAACTCCCAGAATTCCACAGAGCTGACTGGGGAATTCTGGGAGTTGAAGTCCACGTGTCTTAAAGTTGCCAAGGTTGGAGATCCCTGCTCTAAGGAACTTGGCTCTTACTTTCTGGGAAGGAGAGAAAATCAGGTCTGGTTTCATCAACCAGCTCAACAATTATTTGAATAAATGTAATGGCTGAGCGAAAATAGGTGAATGTTGGTTCGGGAAAGACAAAAGGAACCAGAGGTTTAGTCTTCTGAACTTTCGGACTTGTATTGGAGCCCATCTTCAGGGAACTTCTCTCTCGCCAGAACGTGGCAATGAGAAGTCCCTTCAGCACAAGTCCGAAAGTTCAGAGGACTAAACCTCTGGTCCCGGTGACCGATCCAAATTGGATCCTGCAATCCTTCTCCTAGCCACTTTTCCAAAAACTTCTCCAAATAAAACAGTGGAGATCTAGAATTAGGGAACAGGTGAAAAATATGAAAAGAATTTAGAAACCCAAGTGCTAATGGAGAAAACAAACACCTACAACAGGCTACAAGGGAAAGGATGCTCTCAACACTCCCCAAACACTTCTGCGGTCATGCCCACAACAGGTTTCCTCACCTTACCTCCCAGGTAATGGGTGGCAAACCGTGACAGGTATTGCACATTGTAAAGCACTAATGGCACACCACTTAAGAATGACTTCAGGCAGTTTCACAGGGGTGGGGGAGAAGGAAAGGCTATGCCGTGCCAGGGGAGGAAAACTAGGGTGGCAAGGCATGGCAGTGCCATGACAAACCGTCAAAGGGAATAGGGCAGGGGTGGGCTGCTACCAGTTCTCCCCGGTTCAGGCCAACTGGTAGCTAATTTTTTGGCCGGTTCGGTGAACAAATAAATCCTACCCCTGGCTGGCACTGCCCACCCCATCCCACTCCTCCCAGGAGTCCCCCCGTGGCCTGTTGTGGATGCCAGGTAAGTGCAGGGGCCGTGCGAAGGCTCGAGGAGAGTGAAAAACGGGCTTCCTGGAAGTTCCGGAAGGCCAGAAATGGGCCCGTTTCCAGCCTCCAGAGGGTTTCCTCATGGAAGTTCTAGAAGGCCTCCGGAGCCCGGGGAGGCTGTTTACACCCTTCCGGAGGCTCAAGGAAAGCCTCCGGAGCCCAGGGAGGGTGAAAACGGCTCCCCCACCGTGGTGGAGGCCAATTAGGCCACACCCACCCATAGCCACACCCACCCAGCAACCGGACAGAGAACCGGTTGCTAAAATTTTGAAATCCTGAGGGGAAAAAATAGCTGTGGAATTCTCTCTTGCCTTGACACACGTCTGTGAGGGAGCAAGATAGGACAAGGGAGCAGACATGCCACATAATGAAAAGACTACTCCCTGAACATATTTGTGTGCCACATCACAACCCACGTTACAAAAAGGCTCTCTGCTGGCAGCATGAACATCACAATGCCTGCTTTGTTGTTCCTAATGGAGCTCCGGTTAGTTGCACACAAATTTGCTTGCATCCATCACAACCCTGGGGTACTGCACTTGGGCAGTTGTGTTTTAAAATTGTAAAGGGTCGCTCCTCTGAATACCATGCCCCAGGCTGCAAATATTAGAAAGCCTGGGCGGAAAATTCATATGTCTTTGTCAGCACTACAAGCTATACCATTGATCCACATAGAGCTAGTCCTCGACTTACAACCACAATTGAGCCCAGAATTTATGTTGTTAAGCGAGGCGTTTGTTAAGTGACTGTTGCCCCGTTTGACGACTTCTCTTGCCACGGTTCTTAAGTGAACCTGGCTACCTTTGCTTGCCAGAAGGTCGCAAAAGGGGATCGCTTGACCCCAGAACACGGCGGCCATCGTAAATGTGAACCAGCTGCTGAATTTTGAACGGGTGACCATGGGGATGGATGCTGCAATGGTTGCGAGTGTGAAAAATGGCCATTAAGTTGTAATTTCGAACAGTCACTAAATGAACTGTTGTAAGTCAAGGACTACCTGTGAGTGGCCCAAAAGAGAGAAGTCTTATGACCAGGATTCGAAGTTCGGACAGTCCAGCTCACTTTGTGGCGAAAAGGTTGAACTTCGGATGCTTGACAATATGGAGTGCCCTACACTAAGAGCACCGTATTTTACGATGATTTTGTTGAAAACTAGGACTTATTTCCAGCTTTTAGCAAAACTCATTGCAAACCACTGGTTCGCTTAATGACTGCCATATTAACAACCATCACCAAGCCACCATTATAATATAGGACAATAATGGGCAGGCTCCATACTGGTGGTATAGACTACAGGTAGTCCTCGACTTACGACCACAATTGAGCCCAAAATTTATGTTGTTAAGTGAGAAATTTGTTGTGAGCTTTGCCCCATCTTACGATGGCACAGTGGTTGGAAGACAGTACTGCAGGCTACTTCTGCTGACTGCCGGCTGCCTGCAATTTGGCAGTTCGAATCTCACCAGGCTCAAGGTTGACTCAGCCTTCCATCCTTAAAATGTGAAAAATGGTCATAAGTCATTTTTTTCAGTGCATTATAACTTCAAACGGTCACTAAATGAACCGTTAAAAGTTATAACACGTTATAACTTTTATAAAGCATTGAGATGTATTAAACTAAAAAGCCAGTGTTGGATTAGGCAAAGTCATAACCAAAGGCAGGAAAGCTTTTAACAGACAGATGTAACACTGAAATTAACAGAAGGGGGGAAAAAAGAAGTGAAGTGGACTAAAAAGTGATGGAACTTGGGCTAAATTATGGTTTTGTCTTTGTTAATATTGGCTCTGCTGACACAACATGCTTAATCAAGTCAGTTCAATGCTTAATGAAGTCCTACATTTGTACAATGGGCAAAGCTCAGTTAGTTTTATCCTGATTATTCGGGGGTAGCAATTTGTTTGGCTGACTGTTTGCTTAACCTGTATGATTCAGAATATTGTGCAAAGCCAGGAAATGGATTCAACTCAGTAATAAGGTTGAGGGTGTTATACCAATGTAGCCATCATTGAGGCTATTTTAGGGCGTATATATCATCGTTTTCGTATGTTCTCTGCCTCAGAATAGCAGGAGATCTACCTATTTGCAGCAACCATATATCTTTCTCGTTGAAGTGTAGCTAAGGATACAAAAAAAAGAGGTCACGATGGCTTTGTCAACAAGTGGTTACAGATAGCAATAGCAGAAATAGCACTTAGACTTATATATCGCTTCACAGTGCTTTACAGCCCTCTCAAAGCGGTTTACAGAGTCAGCTTATTGCCCCCAACAATCTGGGTCCTCATTTTACCCACCTTGGAAGGATGGAAGGCTGAGTCAACCTTGAGCCTGGTGAGGATCGAACTCCTGGCAGTGAGCAGTGAATTAGCCTGCAGTACTGCATCCTGACCACTATGTCACCCTGGGTCCTTCTTTCCTTCGTTTTCCTTTTTTCCTTCCTTCCTTCCTTCCTTCCTTCCTTCCTTCCTTCCTTCCTTCCTTCCTTCCTTCCTAACTTACTTACTTACTCACTCACTCCTTCCCTACCTTCACAATAGCACTTAGACTTATATAATGCTTAACAGTGCTTTACAGCCCCCTCTCTAAGCAGTTTACAGAGTCAGCCTCTTGCCCCCAACAATCTGGGTCCTCATTTGACCCCCCTCGGAAGGATGGGAGGCTGAGTCAACCTTGAGCCTGGTGAGATTCGAACTGCCAAATTGCAGGCAGCCGGCATTCAGTACAATTAGCCTGCAGTACTGCATTCTAACCATTGCGCCACCACGGATTAGTTAATACTTAACTTAGGACCATTCGTTTAGCAAGTGTTCGAAATCACAACATCACTGGAAAAAGTGACCGATGACTGTTGCGGCATCCCCGTGGTCACATGATCAAAATTCGGGCACTTGGCAACTGGCATGTATTTACGATCATTGCACTGTCCTTGGGTCACGAGACCACACCTAGAGTACTACATCCAGTTTTGGTCACCACACTATAAAAAGGATGTTGAGACTCTAGAAAAAGTGATGAGAAGAGCAACCAGGATGATGAGGGGACAAGGAGACTAAAACATATGAAGAATGCTTACAGGAACTGGAACTGGCTAGTCTAGTGAAGAGAAGGACCAGGGAAGACAGGATAGCTGCCTTCCAATATTTGAGGGGCTGCCCCAGAGAGGAAGGGGTCAAGCTATTTTCTAAAGCACCTGTAGGCCAGACAAGGAGTAATGGATGGAAACTGAACAAGGAGAGATTCAACCTGGAAATAAGGAGAAACTTTCTGACAGTGAGAACAATCAACCAATGGAACAGAAGTTGCCCTCGGAAGTTGTGGGAGCATCATCCCTTGAGACTTTCAAGAAGAGATTGGACTGCCATTTGTCAGAAATGGTGTAGGGTCTCCCACTTGGTTGGGCGGGGTTGGACTAGATGACCTATAAGGTCCCTTCCAACTCTGAATATCCGTTATGTAACCTTCCCAGCTGGCTTCTGGCAAGCCAAGTCAGCGGGAGAAGCCAAATCAGCTTAACGATCACATAACAACTGCAGTGATTCACTTAACAACTGTAGCAAAAAAAAAAAAAAGGTTGTCAAATGGGGCAAAATTCAATGAACAACTGCCTTGCTTGGTAAAAGAAAATTTGGTCTCGATTGTGGTCATTAAGCCGAGGACTACCAGTAAAACGACTTATGGTTTTCATGGAGTGACTGGATCCCGTATCAAGCTATTGTTTTGCAGAAATTCCAGCTAGGTTAGGATTTGGCATGTTTTTCTCCACTTCTCTAATCACGGTGCCTGATCATTTGCAAGGGAGTAGAAGTATTCACTCGTGGTTGCTCGCTCGTTATTGATCAAATCACAGTTTATTCAATTAATCCAATGTCTGGATTCCCTTGGCCACCTCCTAAGCCTTTGAGATTTGATTTGCACACCACGCCACGCTAAAAGGTGTTTGGCTACTTTTGTGGTTCCAACCACCCAGTGAGGTGTTAGTCTTGAAGGGTGTTAACTAGGCTGATGTGTATCAAAGGGTGGCTCACACCACTAAATGAGAAACTCGCAGGGAGAGGCTGAACTTTACCCACTTTGACCTGGTGGAGGTTGGATTTTATTGTTTCTTCATATCAGCACCGAGGGACAAATTTTAAACCAGTGTCACTACCTCTGAAGGCGAATGCCATCTTGTGAATGCCATCAAGGGCTTCGATTTCAGGTCAGCTGGCTGGGGAGAAATTCAGAAGTACGGTAGTCCTTGACTTGCAACAGTTCCTTTAGTGACGGTTCAAAGTTACAACGGCACTGAAAAAAAGTGACTCAGGGAACTTGTTCACACACAACCGTTGCAGCATCCCCTTCAGACGCCTGGCAACTGGCTCATATTTATGACAGCTGCGGTGTCCCAGGGTCATGTGATCATCTTTTGCGACAAGCAACGACAATGGGGGATTCACTTAACAACCATGTTACTAACTTAACGACTGCTATGATTCGCTTAACAATTGTGGCAAGAACGGTCATAAAGTGGAGCACACCTCAATTATCTTGTTTAGTAGTGGAAAGTTTGGGCTCATCTGCAGGCTGTATATTGAAGACTGCCTGTATAATAACACTTTAGATTGAACTTTGGAGGGAGGGTCCTATTTTAGAATCATATTTCCATGTAAACTTCCTGCTCTGGGTCTTAAACCAACGTATTGGTTTAGAGGAAGGTTCAGGGCCTCTTCTGCCCTTACATGGAACCCATTTACAAGGTCCAGATGGACTTTCGTGTATTCAACAATATGATCTTGGTGCTCTCGGAGCTTGTTCTCTTGCAGGCGTCTCATCCCCCTAACTAAGTACCATAATCAGGGCTGAGAAGAAAGTGGGGGGAGGGGAGGAGAAAGAGGGAGAGAAGGAGGGGGAGACAGTGGGTTCTTGGTGCTCTCTAAACTTTGTTTCTTTGCAGATCTTTTCTTACCCTAATGAGATAACATCATCATGTGCTGAGAAGAGAGTGGATTTTGGGAGGAGGAGGAAGAGGAGGAGGAAGGGGGGAGGAGGAGGAGGAAGTGGGGGGGAGGGGGGAGGAGGAAGGGGAGGAGGAAAATGTGGGGGGAGGGGAGGAGGAAGGGGGAGGAGGAGAAAGTGGGGGAGGGGAGGAGGAAGGGGAGGAGGAGGAGGAGAAAGTGGGAGAGAAGGAGGGGGGGACGGTGGGTTCTTGGTGCTCTCTAAACTTCGTTTCTTTGCAGATCTTTTCTTACCCTAAGTCAGTGAATACTTCAGCTTCAACCATAACAACACAAGAGCACACAATAGATACAAACTCAAAGTAAACCGCACCAAACTTGATTGCAGGAAATACGACTTCAGCAACAGAGTGGTCAATGTCTGGAATACTCTACCCGACTCTGTAGTTTCTTCCCCAAACCCCAAAAACTTTAACCTTAGACTGTCTACTATTGACCTCACCCCTTTCCTAAGAGGTCTGTAGGGGCGTGCATAAAGCGCACCAACGTGCCTACCGTCCCTGTCCTATTGTTTCTCTTATTCTTCTTTTATTTTTCTTATATGTACCCATTTCATGTATTCACAACTATGTATACACTTATACTTATTATCTTGTAAACAATTGGCAAATCAAATAAATAAAATAAATAAATAAAGGTAACATCATCAGTGCTGAGAAGAGAGTGGATTTTGGGAGGAGGAGGAGGAGAAAGTGGGGGAGGAGGAGGAGGAGAAGGAGGAGGAGGAACGGGAGGAAGACGACTGTGGGTTCTTGGTTCTCTCTGAGCTTAGTTGTTTTCTTGCAGATGTTTCATTACCTTAACTAGGTAACATGATCAGTGCTAGTAAGAACAACATCATCAGTGCTACAGTTAGAACAATATGACCTATTTGGGATGCACAAATCCAAATGATGACTAAGTGGCTACTGAAGACACGCAGAACCACCATCACATAAATGATTCGCTACCCTCTAGCCATCCTCCAGGTTTCACAGCCCAGATATGGCTGTCCTAATCCTTACACCTAGACCTGAAATACAGGCCATTAGAAACTAAACATTACAGCATCACCTACATGAAATTAGGAATTATAACATCTGTTACAAATGCAGGAAACAAAATTAATGAAGCCCTTGACTTACAACCATATATTTAGTCACTGTTCAAAGTTAAAATGGCACTGAATAAACTGACTTATGACCGCTTTTCGCACAATTGTTAGAGCTTCCCTATGGTCATGTGATCAAAACTCAGATGCTTGACAACTGGCATGTATTTGTGACAACTATGGTGTCCCCCGAATCAGGCAATCACCTTTTGCAATGGGGAACCAGATTCAGTTAACAATCTCTTTACTAGCTTCACACCTCCAATGATTCACTTAACAACTGTGGCAAGAAAGGTCACAAAATAGAGCAAAGTGTTCTTAACTTGCTTGAAATTTGGGGTGCAGTTGTGGTCGTAATTTGAGGACTACTGTAATACAGAGACAGTGGTAAAATATAAATGGTCAACCGAGAACTAAGTTCAGTTCCTAGAAAATAGATACCATCATAATTTAATTTTGAAAACTTAAATCTGGACTGCAACGCTGCTTTCCAAAGCATTCCTAACTCTCAAAATCCTGTTTGGTAAACAGAAGCAGGGTAAAAATAAATGAGATTTAGACACACAATTCTGCTTTAAAAAGACTCTGGCAAGAAGCTGTGCTATGCCCCAAATAATTCTTAAACCTAGCAGTTGAGTTTTTTTGTGACAGAATGGTTAGAAACAATGTTGGATGGTGAACTTTTATTATTTCAAAGAAATCTTTGCTGAAGTGAAATCCCAATACAGCTGGTCCTTGATTTACGTCCCTAATGAAGCTCAAAATGTCTGTTGTTAAGTGAGACATTTGTTACATTTTTGTCCGATTTTACAACCTTTCTTGCCACAGTTGTTAAGTGAATCATTGCATAACTTAGTAACACAGTTGTTAAGTAAGTAGCAATAGCGTTTAGACTTATATACCGCTTCCCAGTCCTTTTACAGCCCCTCTCTAAGCAGTTTATAGAGTCAGCCTATTGCTCCCAATAATCTTGATCCTCATTTTACCCACCTCGGAAGGATGGAAGGCTGAGTCAACCTTGAGCCAGTGAGGATCGAACTCCTGGCAGTGAGCAGTGAGTTAGCCCTGCAGTACTGCATTCTAACCACTGCACCACCACGGCTTAATCTGGTTTTCCCATTGACTTTGCTCGTCAGGAGGTCACAAAAGGCGATGACTTTGGGACACAGCAACGGTCATAAACATGAATAAGTTGCCAAGCATCTGAATTTTTATCACATGGTTATGGAGATGCTGTAAAGCAGGGGTGTCAACCTTGGCAACTTTAAGACTTGTGGACTTCAACTCCCAGAGTTCCTCAGCCAGCAATGGCTGAGGAACTCTGGGAGTTGAAGTCCACAAGTCTTAAAGTTGCCAAGGTTGGACACCCCTGCTGTAAAGGATGCCACTGTAAAAAACGGTCATAAGTCACTTCGATTGATATAGATTAACAGAGTTGGAAGGGACCTTGTAGGTCATCTAGTCCAACCTACACCATTTCTGACAGATGGCAGTCCAGCCTCTTCTTGAAAGCCTCCAGTGATGAAGCTCCCACAATTTCTGAAGGCAACTTCTGTTCCACTAGTTGATTGCTCTTACTGTCAGAAAATTTGAATCCCTCCTTGTTTAGTTTGAATCCATTGTTCCTTGTCTAGCCTCCAAGTGCTTTAGAAAATAGCTTGTTCCCCTTCCTCTCTGTGGCAGCTCCTCAAATATTGGAAGACTGCTATCCTGTCTCCCCTGGTCCTTCTCTTCACTAGACTAGCCAGGCCCAGTTCTTGCAACCGTTCATCTTTTTTCAGTCCCGTTGTAACTTTGAATGGTCACTAAATGAACTGTTGTAAATCGAGGATTATTTGTACCAACACCAATGATCTAACTTTTTCTAAAACCCTCCATCCCCCCCCAAAAATGACTCCAATTCCCCATGTTCTTTCTATTTGCAGGAACCTGGTGTTTTGCTATTTGGAAATCTAGCTCAGCCGGATCGCCCACCTCTAGACTGAAGTACAGTACTACAATCTGTCCTGTATTATCTGTGAGGTAAACTTTTCATGCAATGTTCAGCAAGCTATTTTATGACTCAGTTTTTCCAATCGAAATACAGGAATCGCTATCTTGATCTTTGTCATTTTGCAAAAAACTGATGAGGATGTTTCAGACCCAGAACCAGTTCCACTTGACCCGTCATCTCCACGAGAGCCTCCATTCTTCATTTATGGACCACAGAACCTCAACAGATACGAAGGCTTAAAATTCAGCTGTGGTCCTCTTCGCTTGATGATGTAAAACTATTTAACACCACTGACAATACTGCTTCCCTACAAAGCAACCATGACTATGTGTCAGAATGGCCGAACAATTTGCAACTTCAAAATCTCAACCAACAAAGGCTCTCTCTTACACACTTGGCAACAAAAATCAGAACACTAAATACAAACCGGGTGGATACGACCTCGTAGAAGACCCTCACTCGGTCAAGGACCTAGGAGTACTCATTTCAAACGACCTAAGCACCAGAGCTCACTGTAAAAGCATTGTCAAAAAGGCATTAAGAGTTGTTAATCTAATCTTACGAAGCTTCTCCTCCAGAAATATTGAATTGCTAACTAGGGCCTACAAAACCTTTGCTAGGCCAATACTCGAATACAGCTCATCTGTCTGGAATCTGCACCATATATTGGACATTAATACAATTGAGTGAGTCCGGAGGTATTTCACGAGAAGAGTATTCCACTCCTCTGCTCGCAATAGAATACCTTATGCTACCAGGCTTGAAATTTTGGACCTGGACAACCTAGAACTATGCCGCCTATGGTCTGATCTAAGCTTAATGCACAAAATTGTCTGCTACAACGTCCTACCTGTCAACGACTACATCAGCTTCAACCGCAATAACACACGGGTAAACAATAGACACCAACTCAAAGTAAACCACTCCAGAATACCCTACATCACCAGGCTTGAAATTTTGGACTTGGACAACCTTGAACTACGCCACCTACGGTTGGACTTAAGTGTAGTACACAAATCATCTGCTACCATGTCCTACCAGTCAATGACTACTTCAGCTTCAGCCACAACAGCACAAGAGCACACACTAGATACAAATTCAATGTAAACCACTCCAAACTCAATTGCAGGAAATACAACTTCAGCAACAGAGTGGCCAATGCCTGGAACTCACTACCTGACTCTGTTGTTACATCCTCAAACTCCCAAAACTTTAACCTTAAACTGTCTCCCGTGGACCTCACTCCATTCCTAAGAGGTCTGTAAGGGGGCGTACATAAGCGCACCAGCGTGCCCACCGTCCTTGTCCTACTGTTCCCATTTATTTGTACTCATCATTTCTGATGTATATACTTATACCTGTTTGGTATTCAGCTTTGTTCAGGTATTTTCCCACATCATTATAGTTGTGCTTTTAAAGTTGTAGCAACGTTTCGGCAGAATCTCATCTGCCATCATCAGGCTTCTGTATTGCGTTCGTCTGTGAGTCAGACTTTCACAGCCGTTTCAGTTTTAAATTTGGGGCTAGCCTACTGCTGTGCCAGAATGGTTTTTTCTTCATCCTGATTGGTTGGGAGTCTTGGTCTGTGTTTATTGGTCTTGGAGTTTGCTGTGTTCTGCTTGATTGGTGTTTCTAATATCTTCTGTCTGTTTCGTGGCTTTTTTTGTCTTGGTTGGCTGGCAACATTGTGTTCCTGTATTGGAGGCTTTTAGTGCAGCTTATACCTGTTTATACTTATATGTTTATATGTTATGTTCATACTTATATTTGTTTTCTCATACATGCTTGACAGACAAAATAAAGAAATAAAAATAAAGAAATTTTCAGGGCTTCTGGGATGGAAGTAAGAATCAAAATGGATGCCCCTTAAATGATTTTTAGGCTTATTATCTCACAATTTACGCTCTTCAAGGCCTTCGGAGAGACACTTCCAAAGCACATGCAAGTAGTCCTTCACTTATAACAGTTCGTTTTGTGACAGTTTAAAGTTACAACGGCACTGAAAACAGTGACTTATGAGCATTTTTCACACTTACGACTGTTGTAGCATCCCCAGGGCATTTGGATGC
The DNA here is from genome assembly GCF_049901735.1 of Notechis scutatus. Taxonomy (NCBI): domain Eukaryota; kingdom Metazoa; phylum Chordata; class Lepidosauria; order Squamata; family Elapidae; genus Notechis; species Notechis scutatus. Next base: position 257,735,250 of record NC_142010.1, on the reverse strand, counting down.
TTGACAACTGACTCACATTTATGACAGTTGCAGTGTCCCGAGGTCACGTGATCCCCTTTGGCGACCTCCGGATGAGCAAAGTCATTGTGGAAGCCAGCTTTACTTAACAACCGTGTCACTAACTTAACCACCGCAGGGAATCGCTTAGCAACCGTGGCCAGAAAAGTCGTCAACATGGGGGCAAGGTTCACTTAATAACCATCTTGCCTAGCCACGGATAGTTTGGCCTCAACTGTGGTTGTAAGTCAAGGACTATCCTCTGTACAAAGGATCAAACAGAAGGAAGGAAAAAACCTAAACCATCTTTCCAGATAACAAATAATCAGAGTTGGAAGGGATCTTGTAGGTCATCTAGTCCAACCCCCCACCCAAGCAGGAGACCCTACACCATTTCTGACAGATGGGAGTCCAATCTCTTCTTGAAGGTCTCAAGTGATGGCACTCCCACCACTTCCGAGGGCAACTTCTGTTCCATGGGTTGATTGTTCTCACTGTCAGAAAGTTTCTCCTTATTTTCGGGTTGAATCTCTCTCCTTGTTCAGTTTCCATCCATTATTCCTTGTCTGGCCTTCGGGTGCTTTGGAAAACAGCTTGACCCCTTCCTCTCTGTGGCAGCCCCTCAAATATTGGGAGCACTGCTATCCTGTCTCCCCTGGTCCTTCTCTTCCCTAGACTAGCCAGGCCCAGTTCCTGCAACCGTTCTTCATATGTTTTAGCCTCCAGTCCCCTAATCCTCCTGGTTGCTTTTCTCTCCATTGAAGTTCTCTCCACAATTTGAATGGCGCAGAAGCCATTCTCTTGACATATCAGCAGCCCTTCAGTCATGACTAAGGAGGTTTCCCCCGTGCCAACGAGTTGGGTGAGGTTTGACATTAATTGCAGAGGTTGAACATGCTTGGATAGAAGTAACACCAGGGCACAGAGAATGTTTTGAAACACTCCCATCGTCCCCAGAAAATCCCACACCCATTTTACTATCAGCAGCTACTCCGGCTCCTGGGTTTCTAAGGAGTGTCTGGGTATATTAATCAGCAAAAGTTCAGAGCAACCCATAGGCCAGATAAGGTAGAACCAAAACCTGGGCAGCGTCCAGTGAATGCCCTCCACCCAGGCTTGTAAATGCACAGGAGAAATTTTCCCTCCCCGACAGCCCTGGCGACAGATCCCCCCTTCGGCATCTGGCTGCATGCCTTAAAATGCCTAAAAATGACACCCTATCCCCCCCCCACCCCCCACAAATTTATGAGAACGGTGTGGGATGCAAAGAAATAATAAAATTTCCCCCATCCTCTATAAAGTGATTCATGGCTGGATAGAGCTGGTCCAACTATTCTGTGTGAGGTTTTCCGGGTGAATGAGATAGGTGGCTTTTCAAAGGTACACAACCTGGATTTTATGGAGCAAACGTCCTTTTCCCCCCCTTATGGAGTGGATAGAGCCACACTTGGTTGTCGGAGACCGTTGTTTATTTTATTTATTGTTTGTTTGATTGATTTTTCAACTGCTTACAAGATGACAGATATAAGTATAAACATAAGTAAGAATACAGGAAACAAGTACGAATAAATGGAGACAAAGGACAGGGACGGTAGACACGATTGTGCACTTTTGCACACCCCCTTACAGACCTCTTAGGAATGGGGTGAGGTCAATCGTGGATAGTTTGAGGTTAAAGGAGTGGGGGTTAGAGGATGGAACAACAGAGTCAGGTAGTGCATTCCAGGCATTGACCACTCTGTTGCTGAAGTCGTACTTTCTGCAATCAAGTTTGGAGTGGTTTACATTGAGTTTGTATCTGTTGTGTGCTCTTGTGTTGTTGCAGCTGAAGCTGAAGTAGTCATTCGCTGATAGGAACGTGGTAGCAGATGATTTTGTGTACTATGCTGAAGTCCAACCATAAGCGGCGTAGTTCAAGGTTGTCCAAGTCCAAAATTTCAAGCCTGGTGACGTAGGGTATTCTGTTACGAGCAGAGGAGTGTAGTACTCTTCTGATGAAATACCTCTGGACTCGCTCAATTGTATTAATGTCCAATATATGGTACGGATTCCAGGCAAATGGGCTGTATTCGAGTATTGGTCTAGCAAAGGTTTTGTAGGCCCTAGTTAGCAATTCAATATTTCCGGAGGAGAAGCTTCGTAAGGTTAGATTTACAACTCTTAATGCCTTTTTGGCAATGCTGTTACAGTGAGCTCTGGTGCTTAGGTCGTTTGATATGAGTACCAAGTAGAATGAACAAGAAACACGTCTAGATAAGCTAATTGTGCCACCCAACTCCACCTCTCACGCATACACATACAGTAAGAGTCTACAGGTGTTTACTCAAACTCCCCAAACAGGTCCTCGGAAATCACCCCCATTGCACAGGTCAGTGCAGCAAGAGTCACTGGGTAACCGAGTTGAATGGGCACACACAAAATCTAGGAAAACAGTCCAAGAGTCGAACAGGTGAACAAGACACAGAACTGGGCACACTATTCCAGTAACACTCAAATTCTCAGAGTGCGATTATGTAGGCAACACAGTGCAGCCCTTCATGGGAAGTGAGGTTGCCTCCTTGCGAGTAGTCTAGCTCAGGCCCAACCTTCGCCGCGCCCGGTACCGCATCAGCTGGGCCGGCCGTTCAGCTGGGGCCGCCTTTTGATGGCCGGTGAGCCCCCGGAAAGCTCACCGGGCACGCTGGCGGGCCCAGCGCCAGCGCCCGGTAGGTTGTTCCTGACTGGACGGTCCGCGGACGTGGTTGGGGACCCTGGTCTAGCTGACCCAGTTTTGTTCACCACATTATAAAAAAGATGTTGAGACTTTAGAAAAAGTACAGAGAAGAGCAACCAGGATGATTAGGGGACTGGAGATTGAAACATATGAAGAAGGGATACAGAAACTGGGTCTGGCTGGGTCAAGCTATTTTTTAAAGCGTCTGTAGGCCAGACAAGGAATAATGGATGGAAACTGAACAAGGAGAGATTTAATCTGGAAATAAGAAGAAACTTTCTGACAGGTAGAACAATCAACCCATGGAACAGAAGTTGCCCTCAGAAGTTATGGGAGCGCCATCACTTGAGACTTCCAAGAGATTGGACCTCCATTTGTCAGAAATGGTGTAGGGTCTCCCGCTTGGGCGGGGGGTTGGACTAGATGACCTACAAGGTCCCTTCCAACTCTGATTACCTGTTAAATCGGGTCAGATTTAACAGATTTAACAGATTTAAAGATCCCTTGTAGACCATGTTGTGTGTTAGGAATATAAGTCACCTAACAGCTATTTGGGTTAGAAATATATAAACCAGGATAAACATTTTAAAACTGTACCTTTAAGAAAATGCAAAACTGTAATTAGGTGTGGTTTCTCAAACAGCCATAAGATGGAGCCAGAAACCTGGTTTGTTTGGTCTGAGTCTCAGAAGAGAGTGTGAGTGTATCTCTGTTTCCTTCTATTGGAAAGTATTGCCGTTGCTCCATTTCTTCTAATTGACTGATATTACTGATATTACTGATATTCCAGTTTTTGACACTGGAATTTGATATTTGGATTATCCCTGGATTGAAAAACTGACTGATTTACCTGTGAATGACTTTTGGACTGCTTATTTTGGACTTTGCTTAAACCTTTCTGGAAGTAAAAACCTACATTTACTGTACAGTGTATCTGTGTGCTCTGTGTGTATTATTCAAACACTACTCTCTATACATCTCCCTGTATGCGCTCATTCTCCTAACGGGGAATTACCTCAACACTGGTTATGGGCCCAGGCCATACCAGGCTCGGATAACTGAGAGTTAGTGTAAATGCACAGTACTGTATACACACAGCTGTTTACTGTTTAATTGTGGTTTACTATCCTGGTAAAGATGGCACAAGTCACTTCAACATGTCTATCACTGATAACCCGGTTGGATGGAACAAACTATGTTTCCTGGTCTATGAAGTGCAGTCTACTTCTGTGTAAAGAAGGTTTATGGAATGTAGTTCAATGCTTGGGATCCAGATAATGAGGATGATGCCAAGAAGCTTGCTGACTTTAAACTGAACAACGAACGAGCTCTTTGTATAATTGGACTAACACTGAGTGACCAGCAGCTAGTCCATATTCGTGGAGAAGAGTCTGCTGCTAAGTGTTGGGAGAATTTGAAGAGGATTTATGTTCGTGACAGTGTAGGTGCACACATACATCTTACACGTAAACTGTTTAGAGCACGTCTTCTAAAAATGTTAGCTCATTTAAACTTCATGAAAAGAACTTTTCAAGAGCTACATGAAAAAGAACTGATATTTTCAGAGCTGCATCAAGTTTACATCATTCATTCCTCAAACTGACATTGATTGACATTACTGGAAGATTGTTAGAGGAAGCAAGAAGATGACTGGATAGAGACCAATTGAGGAAGGAACAACCACAAGAAGAGGATTTATCTTCAACTGCCTATACTGTTAGGAAATGTTTTTCTTGTGGGGCTAGAGGACATATAGCTAAATTATGTAAGAAGGGAAAACAACAGAATACTGGCAAACACCAGAAGGCCAAAAAGAATGTTAGTTTAGCTATGTCTAGCAATTCAACTGTAAACCATGATTTGTGGGTTGTTGATAGTGGAGCATCACAGTGCATTACTAAAGATAGAAAAAGGTTTGTAAAGATGTCCATGAGTAAAAAACATGTATCACTGGCAAATGGATGGAAGATGAACGCATCACGTGAAGGTACTGCATATTGTTCTTGTATAAATGAACATTTAACTATGTTATACGTACCTAAACTGAAATTTAATTTATTATCAGTAAGGGCTTTAGTTAATCTTGGTTATGTAATAACCTTTAGGGGAGATAACTGTATAATAGAGAAAGAGGATAAAAGTGTTACTGCTACATTAGAGAATGATTTATATGTAATACATGATGACCAGTTGAAGATGGCTAACTCAGTTTATAACAATGTTAAGTCACATGATGAATGTATACATTTATTACATAGACGTCTAGGGCACATTAATTTCAAAATGCTCAAACAAACTGTTGAATTGGCAGAGGGAGTAAAATTGAAACCTTGTAGCAAGTATTTAAACTGTAATGCTTGTAGCCAAGATAAGAGTAAGGTTACTCCAGCAAACAGACTTAATGGGTTTAAGACCAAAGAACCTTTAGAGGTTGTTTTTGCCGACATAATTGGTCCTAAGAAACCAAGTTTAGGAGGTGCCTGTTATATTTTGAGTATTATGGACCATTACTCACGATACGGTTTCTGCTATCTTATGAAAAACAAAACAGAAACATTCCAACATTTCTTTAACTGGCTAAGGTTTGCTGAGAGAAAAATGAAAAGTAAAGTAATTACTTTAGTAACTGATAATGGGACTGAATTTGTTAACAAAAGATTCCAAAATATGTTAAAATTGGCTGGTGTTGAGCATAAACGTTCTGCACCTTACAGACCACAACATAACTCGTTTATAGAACGAAGAGGGCAAACATTACAAGCCATGGCTCGTGCTATGTTATCTGATTCAGGTTTACCTGAAACACTGTGGGGTGAGGCCATAATGTGTAGTAACTATGTTTTAAACAATGTAGTTAACACAACAACTGGAGAATTGCCATTCACTCGTTGGCATGGCAGAAAGCCAAATTTAAGTTATCTACACACATTTGGAGCTCCAGCATGGGTGCACATTCCCTCACAAGTAAGACTGAAAGGGCAACATAGAGCTAATAAGTTATTTTTTGTGGGTTATGAGGCCAACCATAGATCATTTAGATTCTGGGATCAAGGCACAGCTCATGTTTATTGTAATGCTAGTGCAAAATTTCTTGAGCACATTGGGTGGGATAAACTGGAACAGGAATCCAGCAATGATATTATTATTGACACCCAAATAGTCCCTGTGTGTATTATTCAAACACTACTCTCTATACGTCTCCCTGTATGCGCTCATTCTCCTAACGGGGAATTACCTCAACATTGTGCCTGCCTCTTCTCTGCTCTATGTGTCCTTGGATCAGGAGGAGGTGTGGAATCCACCTCCTCCTAATTGCCAATGGGCGGCAGCTGCTCCTTGCGAAAACTGGGTAGGTCTACTACAGGGGTCCCCAAACTTGGCAACTTTAAGACTTGTGGACTTCAACTCCCAAAATTCCCCAGCCAGCTATCCTCAGCCAACCAGCTATGCTGGCTGGAGAATTCTGGGAGTTGAAGTCCACAAGTCTTTAAGTTGCCAAGTTTGGAGGCCTCTAGTCTAGTTTATTAAAAAGAAGGGGAGACATAATAGCAGTCTTCCAATATCTCAGGGGCTGCCACAAAGAAGAGGGAGTCAAGCTATTTTCCAAAGCACCTGAGGGCAGGACAAGAAGAAATGGAGGGAAACTAATCAAGGAGAGAAGCAACCTAGAACTAAGGAGAGATTTCCTGACAGTGAGAACAATTAATCAGTGGAACAACTTGCCTCCAACACTGAAAGGTTTTAAAAAGATGTTGGATAACCATTTGTCTGAAGTGGTGTAGGGTTTCCTGCCTAAGTAGGGGGTTGGACTAGAAGACCTCCAAGGTCCCTTCCAACTGTGCTATTCTATTCTATTCTATTCTATTCTATTCTATTCTATTCTATTCTATTCTATTCTATTCAACTGGAGCCTCCTTGCCAACTGTGTAGTTGTGGTTCACCTCAGTCACAGCCTGTCACTCCGATCAACCCAGCTGAGGCTGCTCCATCAGGCTGGCACACTCCAAGCCACGATCAACACTCAGCACTTGCATCTGCAAAGGGGCCCGGGGTATATCTATGACACTAATTCTGCTTTATTGTAAAGCTAAATTAACAGAACCCTGCAAGTTTGAAAGTACAATTCTCCCCTGTCTCCTTTACAGCCCAAGAAACTAGGGAGGGTCTCTTCTGAATCTCTTGCCCCATCCATCGTTCAGCTGTGAGCTATGCTCTCTCTTAACTTAAAGTCTGTAGAGATTCTCGGTCATCCAGGTCATGGTTGTCCCAAAGGTGCTTTTTCAGGAGGCAACTGGACATTCTTGCTTATTTTCCTTTTGAAAACATTTCGCTTCTCATCCAAGAAGCTTCTTCAGCTCTGACAAGATAGTGGATAATCTACATTATTCTGTCAGAGTTGAAGAAGCTTCTTGGAGGAGAAGCGAAATGTTTTCAAAAGGAAAAACAACAACAACAAAGTTCAGTTGCCTCCTGAAAAAAGCACCTTTGGGACTGACTCTCTCTTAACCATTTCCCTGGCAGCATCTCTTCATCCTGTCCTCCAAGGTCTTTCCCTCACCCCATTATATCTGGCAATCATTTCTTTTCTTTTTTTAATGGCATTTTTTAAACCCTCTGCAACATTTAAACGCCCCTAAATTCTAAACCCCTCCAGTACAAGTTGGGTTAGAAAAGAGGCTATCACTCATTTTCCAGATGAGACAGCTGTAGACACAATCGCAAAGGCTCAAAGGGCCAGGGATGCACCTCAGTTTCCAAACTGTAAAAGTTAGCAGGGAAGCTTTACGTAATTAATTGGATTAATTGGGCAGCCAAGGAGGACATTTGGCAAATGTTTACCTGATGTTGGCCCTGGAGAACTTTGGATTTGAGAAACCTGTTTTGGGACTGGTTGCTTCAGTGATGCCACCCAAAAAAAGAAAAAAGGAAAAAAAAAGAATAGGGCGTAGAAATGACAAAGATGTCTTGGCAAATTTTGGCCAAAAGTAGTCATTGTTTCCAGGATTTTCATGCAGCTGTGTAACCCTTCTGTCCACATGCTTGTTTATTTGGAGAATAGATACACCAGAGATCCTCCAAATTTGACAACTTTAAGACTTGTGGACTTTAACTCCCAGGATTCTCTAGCCAGCTATGCTGGCTGGAGAATCCTGGGAGTTGAAGTCCACAAGTCTTAAAGTTGCCAAGTTTGGGGACCCCAAGATACACTGACTTCTACTGCCAATACTTTTATTTATTGGGGGAATCAGATTTTAGTTTGGTGCTTCTTCTGTGGATTTATGTAAGAATAAAATAATGGCTATTTTTCTTGTAATTTCAGGTGAATGATACAATTCCACCTATTCCCTATACTGGTAGTCCTCTAATTACAAGCACAATTGAGACAGAACATCTGTCACTAAGCGATGTGGTTAATAAGTGAGTTGTGCCCAACTTTATGACTTGTTAAAAGTCTTAAAGGTGCCAAGTTTGGGGACTCCTGAGATACACTGACTTCTACTCTGGCTTCCCCCACTCACTTCGTTTGTTGGAAAACCCCTAAGAAGATTTCAAATGACAATCACAGGACCTGGAGCATTGCAACCATTGTAAACACATCTGGTTGCCAAGCGCCAGAATTCTGAGCTCGTGACTCTGAAGACCAGTCATCAATTCTTCAGCCACATCGTAACTTAGAACAGTTGTTAAAGGAACGGTTGCAAGTTGAGGACTATCTATCTAATAAGTAAAGTTAATAAGTAAGGTTTTACATTTTAGGCAAGAAAACCAAAATGCACACATACAGTATCTGTGGGATCTTGGTGTCCTAGCGGACAATCACTTAAATATGAGCCAGCCATGTGTGGCAGCTGCCAAAAAAGCCAACACAGTTCTCTAAGCTGCATAAACAGAGGGACAGAATGAAGATCATGTGAAGTGTTAATACCGCTTTATAATGCCTTGGTAAAGCCACACTTGGAATACTGAATAGAATGGAATGGAATGGAAATGGAAATGGAAATGGAAATGGAAATGGAAATGGAATGGAATGGAATGGAATAGAATAGAATAGAATAGAATAGAATAGAATAGAATAGAATAGAATAGAATAGAATAGAATAGAATTCTTTTATTGGCCAAGTGTGATTGGACACACAAGGAATTTGTCTTGGTGTAAATACTCTCAGTATACATAAAAGAAAAGATACATTCGTTAAGAATCAAGAATCATAATATACAATATTTAATGATAGTCATAGGATACTGCATTCAGTTTTGGTCGCCACAATGTAAAAAAAAGATGTTGAGACTCTAGATAGAGTGCAGAGAAGAGCAACAAAGATGATTAGGGGACTGGAGGCTGAAACATATAAAGGACAGTTGTTGGAACTGGGTATGTCTGATGAAAAGAAGGACTAGGGGTGACATGATAGCAGTGTCCCAATATCTCAGGGGTTGCACAGAGAAGAGGGAGTCAAGCTATTTTCCAAAGCACCTGAAGGCAGGACAAGAAGCAAACAGATGGAAACTAATCAAGGAGAGAAATTTCCTGACAGTTAGAACAATTAATCAGTGGAACAACTTGTCTCCAGAAATTGTAAATGCTCCAACACTGGAAGTTTTTAACAAGAGATTGGATAACCATTTGTCTGAAGTGGTGTAGGGTTTCCTGCCTAAGTAGGGGGCTGGACTAGAAGACCTCTAAGGTCTCTTCCAACTCTGTTATTCTATTCAATTCTATATAATGTGGTTTAGATTTAGGCTGTCAGAAGAATCACCCACTCTCTACCTCCACTTTCTGGAGTGGAGTCCTGATCAGTCAAATCTTTTATATCCTTTTTCTAAAACCCTTCATTTTTTTCCGACGAAATCTCAAGGCTGCCTTCTAAACCCGATGACTTAAAACCAACCTACGATGATTTTCTAAAAAAATTTCTTCCTAGTTTGCCACCCGCTGGCAGGATGCACGAGAAGGTTAAATTGAAGGAGGAATTCGGTGTTCCTTTCATCGTCGTTCCTTTCCCGGCCTGCAAGTTCAGGGTAGACAGCAGCCCACGGTAGCCCCGTGGGCTGAAAATCTCAGTGGGATCTGGGATCTTGCCAAAGCTTGTTAATTGCTGGTCCGCCCAAGCATTTCAGCTGAAGCAGCTGTTCGTGCAGGTGCGGGAAAAAGAAGGAGGGGGAAAAAAATAGAGGCTATCTTAAGTTTACTCCACTCTCCACTAAGGGTAGGTGTAGGTGTTTAAACTCTTTTAAGCTCTGGGTTCATTGGCAATTATTTGGGGCTAACAACCGAGTGTGTGTTTGTGGTTGCAATGAAAACAGCTTTGCTGGAACGAATCCCATTAAAGCAAATAATTCACGTCCACCCAACTAATCCCCTCTACCCTTGTTTTCCTCCCAACGGTTGGCTGAGCAAATTCCCACACACTTCTCAACTCTTTTGTGTATTTTTCACCCCTCCCAAGTAACTTTAAATTTCCACATTCCAAGCCATCTCCTTTTCCCTCCTCTTCAGTTTGTAAATCATGAACACAATTATGTCAGAAACGCATTGGTTGGCATGCCCGTTTCTTCCAATCTAGCAATTCTATGGGTGCCATATTAGCAACAGCGATAGCACTGAGACTTATGTTTCCCAGTACTTTACAGCCCTCTCCAAGCGGTTTACAGAGACAGCCTATTGCCCCCCCAACAATCTGGGTCCTCATTTGACCCACCTCAGAAGGATGAAAGGCTGAGTCAGCCTTGAGCCGGTCAGCTTGACAGTGAGAACGATCAACCGATGGAACAGAAGTTGCCCTCAGAAGTTGTGGGAGCGTCATCACTTGAGACTTTCAAGAAGAAACTGGACTGTGATCTGTCAGAAATGGTGCAGGGTCTCCTGCTTGGGCAGGGGGTTGGGCTAGATGATCTACAAGGTCCTTTCCAACACTGATAATGTGTTATCTGTTAGGATCAAGGTGCTGGCAGTGGGCAGAGTCAGCCTGCAATACTGCATTCTAACCACTATGCCACCATGGGCCTGCCTGCCTTCCCACTTAACAATAGCACTTAGACTTATATACCACTTCACAGTGCTTTACAGCCCTCTCTTAAGCTGTTTACAGAGTCAGCTTATTGCCCCCAACAATCTGGGTCCATATTTAATCTTGAATTAATATTAACTAGAAGAGGGGTCCTTCAATCCACAGTCCGGTGGTGGTATTCTACCGGTTTGGCCGAACCGGTAGCTCCGACGATCAGCTGCTGGGCCCACCTGCCCGTCTTGGCTCTCAACTGACCTTAATTTCCTGCTTTTCAAACTCAGCTGCTTCGCGCAACACAGCCGATTGCCGCACCGCAGCTGTTTTACACACAGGGCTTGCAGCAGCAGGTGAGTTGCAAACGCTGCACGTGCGCAAAGCATGCGCTCACACCAAACCGGTAGGAAAACTTTTTGAAACCCACCACTGCCCCAGTCCATGGACCGCCACCCGTCCACGGCATGCCAGAAACCGGGCCCCGTAAACAAGGGAAGCCCCATCCGTGGGATATAAGCGGCATGCAAAACCACGCCCCTCCAGTCCGTGGAAAAACACCTCTCCACGGAACCAGTCCTTGAATTATAACTTTTGCAATGACTTTCTTTTCATGTTTTCATTTGGATGCAGTAGTCCTCAACTTACGTCCCTAATGGAGCCTGCTGTCATGTGAGTCATAAGAGTCGTAAAATGGGTCACCTACATGCCCAACCCAATTGTACGATCTTTTTTGGGATGGTCGTTAAGCCAATCATTTTCCAGTTCTTTCTAAATTCCATGCAAGATTAATTGTTTGTAGCTTTCCTTTGCTAGGAAAGTCCAGTTTTAGAGCTATTGGAAGAACAATTTTTTTTTTTTTACTTCAAGCAATTGTTTTAATTTATTCCAAGGTTCCAGCAGGGGCATCCTGAATTTACAGGAATCTTAAGAAGGTGTTCTTCAGGTGTGTCACTTCACATATGCTTACACCAGGGGTGTCAAACTTGATTGCATTGAGGGCCACATCAGGGTTGTGTTTGATTTTGGGGGTCAGGGTGGGTGTGGCCAGGGTGGGCGTGGCCAGCTCGACCTCCCTCGTGTTGGGGGCACCTGTGGTGGCCCGAGCACTCTGCCAGTGAAAACGTGCTCCCAAGCTGTGTTTTCAGCTGTGTGTCAGGATTCCAGCATTTACCCCCTTTTAAATCACGAGTCTCGAGTCAAACTTCCAAAACTTCAAAAGGATTTATTGGGAGTTGAAAGATCCGGCGCTACCAGGGTGTAGCCGACTCTGAGATACATCATTCATTGTCACCCTTGACCCTGGTTCCCCCCCATCCCCTGGGTGTATCATAATTCATATTCTCCAATGGGACACGTCCTTAGCCCATAGTCATCAATCATGATCTCCAGTTAGAATTTTGCACGGCAGAAACTTCAATCACCTAGTTACTATCTTTGAAAGCATTTATGGAATGCAGTTTCAGTTTTGCAAGCTGCTGCACTGCTCCCCCCTCTCCCTTTCTGTTGGCAACTCTAAAAAGACCATAGAAATATTTTATGAGTGGACACTGTGACAGCCTCCTGCAACCCTCTGCCAGCGAAAACACATCACATGCGGCCCTCCCGAGCTCAGTGTTCACTGACGGAGGCACCGCGGGCTAGTCCTTCACTGTTTCCAGGGTGGAAACAGATCTGGCACATGGGCCTTGAGTTTGACACCCCTGGTTTACACTGATGTTTTTAAAGCAGTGGTCACCAACCAGTAGGCCAGGGACCACTGGTGGTCCACGAGAAAAATTTGGTGGTCCGCAGAGAAATGTCACCCCCAAAGCAATTAATCCAGGCTGCACAGAAACACAAGGCTGCTTTCCTTGCATTAAGCCAAAAGTCTCTTTCTCTCTCTCTTTCTTTGCATGAAGCCAATGCACATCCTGCTCCAAGAGGCTAGGCCGGCAAAGACTCATTTCTGGCGGAGTTTGGGGAGAGAAAGAAAGACTTCTGCTGCTTCTGCTGTTTTCCTTGCATGAAGCCAAAAGTCTCTCTCTCTCTCTCTCTCTCTCTCTCTCCCCCTGAGAATGGAGCTGGAGATGGTATTCTGCGATCCAAAATAAAGAATTGATCGGTAGGAAAATGGGGTGGGGAATTTTCATGCAGACCGTTTTTGGAGTTTTCCCAGGGTCTCGGGTCCGTGGGATTTAAAATTATGAGTTTGGTGGTCCCTGAGGCCCAAAAGATTGGTGACCCCTTCTTTAAATAACAGGTATTTCTGCTGTTCCAGATGTTTGGCAAGACCTATCTTCTCAAACAGCCCTCAGTTTTATCAACTGAGAATGGAAATATTGACCAACCTTGCAGGGCCCCCCCCTACAAGAAACAGAGATCTCCCTTACAATAAATAAGATCTTGCTTATATACAGCATATTCATATTCATTTCTTTAATAAAGTCATTTGAAAACATCAGCTACCCTTCCCAGCTGGACAGTGATCGGAAGCACGGAGATAATCTTCCAAGTTGCTACAGCACCGCTGTGCTAATAACACACATGAATTATTTATAGACCGAGCCCCTCTCACTTTCCACATACACACACGCAGAGGCACGCAATTCCCCTTGCTGGAGAGCATTCGGTCACACAATAGATTCCTAAGGTGACCCACTTGGAAATAATACCCTGTTCTGTGCAATTGTTCGCCATCCATCAGAACGCTGAGGATTGGGTTTTTATTTTGACGCCATAGTCTAAATAGAAGACGACGTCTCTTCTTCCGCTTTGGTTCTCCACAAGCACCCAACGATTCCCATCTCCATTCTCCATCATCCATTCTCCATCACCATCGAGGGTCAACCTATTGTCCAAAGCACCTGAAGGCAGGACAAGAAGCAATGGATGGAAACTAACTAGGAGAAAAGCAACTTAGAACTAAGGAGAAATTTCCTGAGTTAGAACAATTAATCAGTGGAACGACCTGCCTCCAGAACTTGTGGATGCTCCAACACTGGAAGTTTTTTTTAAAAAAAGATTGGTCAACCATTTGTTTGAACTGTTATAGGGTTTCCTGCTTGAGCAGGGGGTTGGACTAGAAGACCTCCAAGGTCCCTTCCAACTCTGTTGTTCTGTTATCTTTCAGCTACAGTTAATCCTCGAATTATGACTATTGATTTAACAATTGCTCAAAGGTACAACAGCACTGGAAAAGTACCTAGGACTGGTTGTCACACCTAAAACCATTGCAGTGTCCTTCCAGTCATACGATCAAAATTTGTGCACTTGCCAACTGGCATATATTTATGATGGTTGCAGCATCCCAGGGTCATGTCACCACTAGTAACAACCTTCCCAGGAAGCTGCTGACAAGCAAAGTGAATGGGGAAGCTGAATTCGTTTAATGACCACAGTCAATGGCTTTGGCAGGAAAGGCTGCAAAATCGGGCCTGGCTCATTTAACAACCACATTGCTTAGTGACAGATGTTCCAGTCCCAGTTGTGGTTGTAAGTTAGTATTAATGTGTTCTAATTGTCATCAATTCAAATATTTTTTTTAAATCCTTTTTTTAAAATTTCTGAGGGTTTATTCATTTGGTAGTTTGAATCGCACTAGGCTCAAGGTTGACTCAGCCTTCCATCCTTCTAAGGTAGGTAAAATGAGGACCCAGATTGTCGGGGGAAATAGACTGACATTGTAAACCACTTAGAGGGGGATGTAAAGCACTGTGAAGCGGGGTATAAATACCTCTCTCTGTCAACTCCATGTGGTCAGCTGCCCAGGACCACAAACCCATGTGGTCCTGTCCATCATTAAACTATCTTTCCAATTAAACATTTTAAATACGGAGTATTGTCAGGGCATGTCATTTATAAAAAACAGAAATATTAACACCAATACTAATAATTTTCCCCCAGTTTTTGATGGCCATTGAATAGCAATAGTGCTATTGTTATTCAATGCAAAGGTGGTATTCAGCAGGCTCTGACCAGTTCTGGAGAACCGGTGGCAGAAATTTTGAGTAGTTTGGAGAACCGGCAAATCCCACCTCTGACTGGCTCCGCCTCCATCTCTTCCCTGCCTCCCGAGTCCCAGCTGATCGGCTGGGTTTTCTTTTATTGCCCTGCACAGGAGAACGGAGCTGGAAAGCAGGTTAGTGGGGTGGGGAGGGAATGGGGATTTTGCAGTATATCCTTCCCCTGCCACGCCCACCAAGCCATGCCACGCCCACCAAGCCACGCCCACAGAACCGGTAGTAAAAGTTTTTGAATCCCACCACTGATTCAATGGCCATCAAAAACTGGGGGGGAAAAGCTAGCGCAACCAAGAAATTAATGACATTAGTTCAATTTTGAGACAAAAATAGTTTGAGAGATATAAAAGCAATACAGGTACTCCTTGACTTACAACCATTCATTTAGTGACCGTTTGAAAGTTACAACAACAAATGAAAAAAGGGACATGACCATTTTTCACACTTATGATCCTTGTAGCATCCAATGGTCACATGATCAAAATTCAGACGCTCAGCGACGGACTCACATTTATGACCATTGCAATGTCCTGGGGTCACGTGATCACTTTTTGCGGCCTTTTGACACCCAAAGTCAATGGGGAAGCCAGATTTTATACATTGTGCTACTAACTTAACAACAGTAGGGAATTCACTGAACAAATCTGGCAAGAAAGGTGGAAAAATGGGACAAACCTCAATTAACTAATGTCTTGTTTGGCAACAGAAATGTGGCCGTAAGTCGAGGACTAGCTGTACGCCCTTTCTAAAATAAATATGATTCATTCTCAGGCTCCATTCCAAAATGTTTTCCTTTTAATATTTTAACATAGCTATTTAGAATTAATGAACAACCTGTCAATCAGATTAAATGTGATTCGTGCCAGAACCACTGATTTGCATGTATGATTCCGTTCCAGCATTTCTTCTATAATGATGTTTTTTTGGTCAAGGCAGCTGTTTAGAGCAAAGATTTTGGCTATTGTGATGACCCAAAGGGGCGTGGCACAAAGGTAATACAGTCAGATAATCAGTAGGAGTCCCTTTATTAACTCCAACTTTGCCCCCAATGTCCTGGTTACCTTTTGGGCTGGAGAAAACCTCCCCCAGGAACAGCCTTCGGCTGCAGAGAGTTAAGTACAAAACATGGTCAACACAAATTGTAATTTTAAGTCCAATCAAGGCAAGACAAGATAATTAGTCCGACAGGAGCAAAAATTCCAGACGTGAAGGCAATAACTCAACACGGTTGAGAAGACAACAGGAACACAGATAATCAAAGCCAACACAAGATAAACTCACGTTTGGTCCCAGCAGCTGCTGCACTCAGCATGCATTTCTTTGAAGGAAATCAAGACCCCTTCCTCCCCCATAAGCCGTGCAATCCACGTTGCTCTCTTCTCCGCTCCTCCCTGTGTTCCCTAATTAATTGCATTTGATTCTAGGGCAAAGAATCTGAAGATCTGCATTATACAGGTAAAAAAGCAACAGAATAGAATAGAATAGAATAGAATAGAATAGAATAGAATAGAATAGAATAGAATGGAATGGAATGAATGAATGGAATGGAATGGAATGGAATGGAATAGAAAATATGGAATGGAATATAATAGAATGGAATGGAATGGAATGGAATGGAATGAATGAATAGAATAGAATAGAATAGAATAGAATAGAATAGAATAGAATAGAATAGAATAGAATAGAATAGAAAATATGGAATGGAATAGAATGGAATGGAATAGAATGGAATAGAAAATATGTAATAGAACAGAACAGAACAGAACAGAATAGAAAATAAAATATGGAATGGAATAGAATAGAATAGAAAATATGGAATAGAATAGAATAGAATAGAATAGAATAGAATAGAATAGAATAGAATAGAATAGAATAGAATAGAAGAGTTGAAAGGGACCTTGGAGGTCTTCTAGTCCAAACCCTGCCTAGGCAGGAAACCCTATACCACTTCAGACAAATGGTTATCCAACATCTTCTAAAAATCTTCCAGTGTTGGAGCATTCACAACTTATGTTCCACTGATTAATTGTTCTCACTGTCAGGAAATCTCTCCTTGGTTCTAAGTTGCTTCTCTCCTTGATTGGTTTCCTTCCATTGCTTCTTGTCCTGTCCTCGGGTGCTTTGGAGAATAGCTTGACTCCCTCTTCTTTGTGGAGCCCCTGAGATATTGGAATACTGCTATCATGTCACCCAAAGTAGGCATATCCAATTCCTGCAACCTTTTTTTCTCTTTTTTTATGTTTTGGCCTCTGGTCCTTTAATCATCTTTGTTGCTCTTCTCTGCACTCTTTCTAGACCAGGGGTCTTCAAACTTAATAGCTTTAAGACTTGTGGACTTCAACTCGCAGAATTCCTCCTCCTGTCATGTTGACTCAGGAATTCTCGGACTTAAAGTCCGCAAGTCTTAAACTTGCCAAGTTTGAAGACCCTGGCTCTATAGAGCAGTGGTAGCTAACCTTTTTGGGCTCCTGTGCCAAAAATTGTGCACGCACCAGTGCACACACACTCATGTGCCAGCGCCCAGAATGCAATGTGCACCTCCACGCCCTTGCACATGCGCATGCAATCCCCACCCCACCCCCTTACCTGCACTGCACCTCACAGCTGATTTTTCGGCTGGTTTGAGGCCTTTTTTGGCCTCCCAGAGGGTTGGAAAAAGCCTCTGAAAGGCTTTTCAGGATGAATTATAGGCCCATTTTGTCACTTCCAGTATTACAGGAAGTGATGAAATGGGCCTATAATTCGTCTCAAACCAGCCGAAAAAAATTCAGCTGTGAGGCGCGCGCATGCGCAGTGAGGTAAGTTTGCCTGTGGCTTGCGTGCCAGTACAAATGGCTCAGTGTGCCACTTATGGCACGTGTGCCATAGGTTCGCCATCGCAGCTCTAGAGTCTCAACTTCTTTCTTACATAGTGGTGACCAAAACTGGATTCAGTATTCAAATCCGTAAAGCACAACTACAATCTCAACAGGAGCAGCTAATGTTGTTTTCATAGGGGTGTGTTTCCATACACATATGAACCTTATTTCAAACTTTGTGATTCTAGAACTCGACCAAGCCAGTTCCTTGTGCCAAAACCTTTTTGTGTTTACTAAAATTTCCAGCCAAGAGAATCAAACACAGTTCGGGCTCAAGAAAGAAGGGTTATAACAGTAATCAGATATTTACACAAACTAAGATTAGACTTGCTCATAATAACAGCAAGAAGGCAGCCAAACATGTTCATGGCTTATGTTTATTTTGTGAGCATTTTAAGACTGGTTCAAAAACTTGTTTGTTCTTTCTGAAAGTTCGGGATTAGCTACAAAAATATTGTCTATTTGTGTGGAATAGGTTATTTCAATTGTTCTTGCTACTCTCGAGTAACCCAGTCACCTAATAAGATTGTATGGTCCTCTAGCTACAGACAAATGTGATATTAGAATTCAACAGCATGACAGAAATAAATCCAAAAGAACGAAGAACTTAATTACAGAGTACTCTGTATTATTCTGTAATTTATTGTCAGGGCTGGAGCCACAGGCAACTATTTGGGGATGACAGATTGAGAGGGAATGTCACTGCCCATATGTCAGTCCTGTGAGGTAGACCAGGTTATGAAACCAACCTCTTGTATGTAGGTCAAGAGTACTCTTACTGTAAAAACATCTTGTTAAGTCTAAATGGGCCTCCGCTAGTTTTTCAGCTTTGCAGTCGACTTACGACTGCAACTGAGCCCGGAATTACGGTCTCAAGTCATGATCACAAAGACTTTTTTTTGGCAGTGGTCATTAAGTGAATGCCATGGTCATTAGGCAAACCAATGCACAATTTTTTGCCAGAAACAGGAAGCAAAACCATTATAAATCATGGTCACGTGATCGCAAGATACTGCAAACAGCCATAAAGGCAGGTCAGTCACCTAGCACCCACAATGCAATTTACGTGACCACCAGGGGAAGGGGTGGGTGAGGGAATTCTGGGAAATTAGGTCCACATGTCAAGCATGGGAAAATCAGGAAGTCCAGGCAGCTCAAATGAATATGAATATATATAAAGGTTTATTGCAAGCATGTGCTCTTTACAAGAATCTGAATTACTAACAGGCAAAGCAAATTTGCAGTAGATAAGACTGGAATTCAAGGTGGGCCAGATTTAGATCTCTTATGAGTACAAAAGGGACTCGAGACTAATCACATATTTGACTCCTCCCCTTCAGGCTCAGTCTGGTCATTTCCTACACCTCACATTTTAAAGTCGCCAAGGTGGAGAAACACTGATCTAACCCAAGTTTATGTGCTATATGAGGTCTAGAGGCAATCCCTTCAGCCAAAACGTACGAAGGAGTTACACCAAGCCTACACAGACTGTTCCCTTTGTCTACATTTGACTAGATCTCAGTTGTGGGTAGAAGTTTCTTTGCCTGCAGGAAAACCCCAAGGCTGGCTGCCAGTGTTCCCATGAAGTTTAGTAGCCACGAACAGCCCCAATCTGCCACAAATGCATCCATTTCCCGTTTTAAAACCATGTAATTTGCAGCTCTCGAACATGCTGACGGTAGCAAATTTCCATTTTATTCTTTGTTCTATAAATACATTTGTTGGTTTCATTTTAATAGATGACCCAGTTCTTCGCCCGGTGAGAAAGGGAGAATTTCCTCTACTCCCAGAGAGATGTGATATGCCAGTATTGTGTTTCTTTGGCTTCAGGTGAAAAAAAAAATCAACATTCAGTTGCCGTAGCCTTCTCCCAGGTAGTCCTCGACTTACAACAGGGTCTCAAACTTGGGAACTTTAAGACTTGGGGACTTCAATTCCCAGAATTCTCCTGGCCGGAGAATTCTGGGAATTGAAATCCCCAAGTCTTAAAGTTCCCAAGTTTGGAGACCTCTGATTTACAACCACAGATGGAGCCAGAATTTCCATTGTTAAGCAAGGCAGTTATTAAATAAGTCAGGCCTGATTTTTCACTTTTGTGCCATGGTTGTTAAACAAATCACTGCAGTTATTAATCTGCAGTCTTTAAGTGAATCATGCGTTCATTATGTAAATCTAGCTTCCCACGTTGACTTTGCTACTTGCAAGCTGACTGGGAAGGTCATAAATGAGGATGATTTGCAAACCATCTTAAATACATGCCAGTTGCCAAGGGCCCGAATTTTGATCCTGTGACCCTGGAGATGCTGTGACGATTGTAAGCGTGAGCACCGAGGAGTTTTTCAGTGCTGTTGTAACTTTGAACGGTCACTAAATAAATGGTCATGGACTTACCTGCATCCTTGTTTTGGATAACTATTTGGTTTCTTTTCCAGATCTAAGAGCCGTGGTAGCACAGTAGTTAGAGTGCAGTATTGCAGGCTACTTCTGCTGCCTGCCGGCTGCCTGCAATTTGGCAGTTCGAATCCCACCAGGCTCAAGGTTGACTCAGCCTTCCATCCTTCCAAGGTGGGTAAAATGAAGACCCAGATTGTTGGGGGCAATAGGCTGACTCTGTAAACTGCTTTGAGAGGGCTGTAAAGCAGTGTATAAGTCTAAGTGCTATTGCTATCTGTATATTTTTTTTCACAAGTCTATGCAGGATTAAGTCTCATGATACATTCATACCATGGTGTCACTAAACCAACTATTTTATTTTCATCTCCTTTTCTAATGATCCCAGGCCCTGGAATTTCCTCTTCGTCCTCCTCCGTATTTTTTTTTAGCAGCAGCTGAAAGCTGGGTTGACATTTTCATGGAGAGACAATTCCTACTCAGTCACTCTCCCACTTCCCCTATAAACTTTAGAAGGTGGTGCCAACTTGCATCATTTATGAACTTGTTTATCCTGCAAGTCTCTTTTTCCAGCTCCAGAACTGCCGACTTCATCCTTCTTCCTTCCCACCCCGTTCCCTCTGCAGCTGTATAATGTCTGTCCAAACTATCTACCAATCCTCGTGCCAGGACGAAGCCCTGTTGCTCTCTGAAAGAAGTCCTCCAAACTGGAAGGATCAAAACTCTATAAAGCCTTAGTAAGACCACACCTAGAATAACGTACCCAGTTTTGGTCACCACACTATAAAAAAAGATGTTGAGACTCTAGAAAAAGTGCAGAGAAGAGCAACCAGGATGATTAGGGGACTGGAGGCTAAAACATATGACGAACGGTTGCAGGAACTGGGCCTGGCTAGTCTAGGGAAGAGAAGGACCAGGGGAGACAGGATAGCAGTCTTCCAATATTTGAGGAGCTGCCACAGAGAGGAGGGGGGTCAAGCTATTTTTTAAAGCTCCTGTAGGCCAGACAAGGAATAATGGATGGAAACCTACCAAGGAGAGATTCAACCTGGAAATCAGGAGAAATTTTCTGACAGGGAGAACAATCAACCAATGGAACAGAAATGGCCTTCGGAAGTTGTGGGAGCTTCATCATCACTGGAGGCTTTCAAGGGGAAACCATGGACTGCTCACAATCATGGACTGCCATTTGTCAGAAATGGTGTAGGGTCTCCTGCTTGGGTGGGGGGGTTGGACTAGACAACCTAACAAGGTCCCTTCCAACTCTGTTAATCTATCTAAAATGAAAGCAGTGGAGAAGGAAGCTACTAGTGGACACCCAACTTGACATGAATAGAGAAGCAACCTAGCTCCATCTAACTGAGGTTTCTAGATTCTTTTGGGGGAGGAAACTTTCTTGTCCTAACCATGACTAAATCGCCTGCAAACAAAACACACACACGGCTAAAAGAAACCAAAGCAACTAAGATGTTTAGGGGCTAAAACATATGAAGAATGGTTGCTGGAACTGGGTATGTCTAATCCAGTGTGGGGGAAAGAACTAAGGATGACATGATAGCAGTCTTTCAATATTTGAGGGGCTGCCCCAAAGAAGAGGGAGTCAAGCTATTCTCCAAAGCACCTGAGGGCAGGACAAGAAGCAATGGATGGATACTAACCAAGGAGAGATGCAACCTAGAACTAAGGAGAGATTTCCTGACAGTTAGAACAATTCATCAGTGGAGCGGATTGCCTTCAGAAGTTGTGGGTGCTTCCATCATTGGAGGTTTTTAAGAAGAGATTGGACAACCACTTGTCTTGAAATCATATGCTCCTGCTTGAGCGGGGGCTGGTCTAGAAGACCTCCAAGGTCCCTTCCAACTCTATTGTTCTGTTGTTTTGTTGTTTTGTTCTTTATGGTCTTGGCACTGCACACAGGGTGAGTTTCCATTCGTCCCCCAGCTTCTGCTCATCTGGCAGTTCGAAAGCACGCATATGTGAGTAGATAAATAGGTACCACTTTGTGGGAAGGTAACAGCATTCCTTGTACCTCGGCATATAATCATGTCAGCCACATAACCATAGAAAGGGTCTTGGGACAAAGATGGCTCCCTCAGCTAGGAAACGGAGATCAGTACCACCCTCTAAAATTGGAAACGACTGGACATGGAACCCTTTACCGTTTTTTTACACAAATATTCACACTAATTCATCTCTGAGAGTACTAATGCTTTCATGAAGCCCACACTAGAATAGCTGTAGAAAGTTAGCACCCACCCCTCTCCTAGAAGAATGAAATATTCTAGGTCAAGGGTCTTCAAACTTGACAGCTTTAAGACTTGTGGACTTCAACTCCCAGAATTCCTGAGCTAACATGACCGGAGGAGGAATTCTGGGAGTTGAAGTCCACAAGTCTAAAGCTGTCAAGTTTGAAGACCCCTGTTCTTGGAATTATTAAAAAGGCAGAATATCATATTTTCCTGGATGAGAAAAAAGAGAAAACATGTTTTTAAAGAGAAAGCAGCTTCCTGCAGCTCTCTGCCCCCACCCTCCTTCCAGCTCCAGGATGATGGGATTAAGACATGGCCCTCAGGACATAATAAGATTAGGAGCCTCTGTGGTGCAGTGGTTAGAGTGCAGTACTGCAAGCTACTTCAATTTGGCAGTTCAAATCCCACCAGGTTCAAGGTTGACTCAGCCTTCCATCCTTCCGAGGTGGGTAAAATGAGGACTCAGATTGTTGGGGGCAAAAGACTGACTCTGTAAACCGCTTTGAGAGGGCTGTAAAGCACTATAAAGTGGTATATATAAGTGTAAGTGCTATAGCTATTAGCCCTCTACCCATCCCACCACATGGCACTTGGGAAGATTACATCACCCAACAAGATTCAACCAAGCCTGGGACTCAAGACAACCTACAAAGTTACCCCTGCATGACCCCATGGGAGTCTGACAACCAATCAGGATACATTTCTTGTCACAGGAACAGGAAACAAGTTCAAAGCCCATCAGAGGGTATAAATTTCTCTCCCTTTCTCACCCATGTGCTCTTTTTTGCCCAAGACCTCAAAACCATGTGGTCCTGTCCACCATTAAAAACCATCCTTCCAAACTAGTCTCCATGTTTCCAGCGTCTTTCTTCCCACTTGGAACTGAACCCAGATGGGCATTTCTTCCAACAAATGGGTGGAACCATACATGTTATTGGCAATTAAAAAGGACGAAACTCGTGCTTAAACCCCTCTGAACTCTTGGGGAAGGGCACCAGGTGTAGACTTGAGAAATTCCACCTAGGAGCCAAATCCAAGACGGTGCCGTGCTTCTTAGCAACGTGATAAAACGAGTAGGAGTGGAGGGCAGGTCCTACCAGAGACGCTACTCATTCTACCACACACCGAGAGGCCATCGGGGGCAACCCATTCGGCCCCAACACGCTCTAAGGAGTTACACTGAGGCTAGGCAGGCTCTTCCCTCACCTTATACCCCCCTCCTTCCGCCGGTATGTTTCCTTTTATCCGCATCCCTATTTTTAACTGCCTGCTCTATCTGTTGGCTCTGCCCAGCCCTAATCTGTCCTTGAGCATTCATGAGCTCATCCAAGAACAGAAGGTAACCATGGGGGGAAAGGCAGGGCAAGATCTG